>NC_138384.1:39228567-39269921 GCF_054177405.1 Leptonychotes weddellii
GGAGAGCCTGCTTCTCCTTCTCCCTCTGTCTGCCGCTCTGCCTACTTGTGCTCTCTCTCTCTGTTAAATAAATAAATAAAAATCTTTAAAAAAAAAAAAAAAAAACCAAAAGACAACCAACAGAATGGGAGAAGATATTTGCAAATGACATATCAGATAAAGGGCTAGTATCCAAAATCTATAAAGAACTTATCACACTCAGCACCCAAGGAACAAATAATCCAATCAAGAAATGGGCAGAAGAATGAACAGACATTTCTGCAAAGAAGACATCCAAATGGCCAACAGACACATGAAAAGTGCTCAACATCACTCAGTATCAGGGAAATCCAAATCAAAACCTCAATGAGATACCACCTCACACCAGTCAGAACAGCTAAAATTAACAAGTCAGGAAATGACAGATGTTGGCAAGGATGCGGAGAAAGAGGAACCCTCCTACACTGTTGGTGGGAATGCAAGCTGGTGCAGCCACTCTGAAAAACTGTATGGAGGTTCCTGAAAAAGATGAAAACAGAGCTACCCTATGACCCAGCAATGGCACTACTGGGTATTTATCCAAAGGGTACAAATATAGTGATTCGAAGGGGCACTTGCACCCCAATGTTTATAGCAGCCATGTCCACAACAGCCAAAATATGGAAAGAGCCCAGATGTCCATTGACAGATGAATGGATAAAGAAGATGTGGTATACATATACAATGGAATATTACTCAGCCATCAAAAAGAATGAAATCTTGCCATTTGCAATGACATGGATGGAACTAGAGCATATTACACTAAGCCAAATAAGTCAGTCAGAGAAAGACAAATACCATATGCTTTCATTCATATGTGGAATTTAAGAAACAAAACAGATGATTATAGGGGAAGGGAAGGAAAAATAAAGTAAGACAAAAACCAAGAAGGAGGCAAATCATAAGAGACTCTTAACTATAGGGAACAAACAGAGGGTTGTTGGAGAGGAGGAGGGTGGGGGATGGAGTAATTGGGTTATGGGCATTAAGGTGGACAAACGATGTAATGAGCACTGGGTGTTGTATGCAACTGATGAATCACTGAATTCTATCCCTGAAACTAATAATACAGTATATGTTAATTAAATTGAATTTAAATTAAAAAAAATTTTTAAAGAAAAAAATAAATTAAGAGGGTACTTGTGAGGAGCACTGGGTGTTATACATAAGTGATGAATCACTAAACTCTACTCCTGAAACCAATATTACACTATATGTTAACTAACTAGAATTTAAATAAAAACTTTTTAAAAAGATGTGATTGATGTGTGCATACACACACACACACACACACAAACACACACAGAGTGGAATATTACTCAGCTATTAAAAAAGAATGAAATCTTGCCATTTGCAATGACAGGGATGGAGCTAGAGAGTATTATGCTAAGTGAAATATGTTAGTCAGAGAAAGACAAATACCATATGTTTCATTCATATGTGGAATTTAAAAAATAAAACACATGAGCAAAGGAAAAAAAAAAGAGCTAGGCAAACCAAGAAATGGACTCTTAACTATAGAGAACTGAGGGTCACCAGAAGGGAGAGGGTTGGGGGATAGGTTAAATAGGTGATGGGGACTAAGGAGGGCACTTGTGGTGAGCACCAGGTGTTGCACTAAGTGTTGAATCACTACATTGTACATCTGAAACTAATATTACACTGTATGTTAACAAACTGGAATTTAAATAAAAACCTTTTTTAAAAAGATGTAGTATATATACACAATGGAATATTACTCAGCCATAAAAAAGAACAAAATCTTTCCATTTGCAACAACATGGGTGAACCTTGACAACATCATGTTAAGTGAAATAAGGCAGACAGAGAAAGATAAATACCATATAATTTCACTGATATGTGGGATCTAAAAACAAAACAAACAAAAAATAGAAGCAGACTCATAAATAAATACAGAGAACAAACTGGTGGTTGCCAGAGGGGAAAGAGGGGGTGGATAGGCAAAATAGGTAAAGGAGATTAAGAGGTACAAACTTCCAGTTATAAAATAAATAAGTCATGGAAATGAAAAGTACAGCATAGAGAATATAGTCAGTAATATTATAATAACTTTGTGTGGTGACAGATGGTAACCACTTATTGTGATATTTCATAATGTATATTATTGTCAAATCACTATGTTGTACATCTGAAACTAATATATATCAACTACACTTCAATTAAAAAAAATTTAAAAGCACATAGTGCTGGGGCGCCTGGGTGGCTCAGATGGTTAAGCGTCTGCCTTCGGCTCAGGTCATGGTCCCAGGGTCCTGGGATCGAGCCCCACATCGGGATCCCTGCTTGGCAGGAAGCCTGCTTCTCCCACTCCTGCTCCCCCTGCTTGTGTTCTCTCTCTCACTGTGTCTCTCTGTCAAATAAATAAAATCTTTAAAAAATAAATAAATAAATAAAATGTCTATTGAGCAGTATTCTTATGTAAAGTGAAAGCAACAAAAACCAAGACCATTTGTGTTTTATTTTTTACAAGGAGACACTTAAACTTAAGGACACAGTGAGTTTGAAGGGAATAGAGTTGGGGATAAAAGGGAATTCTGTGTACCTGAGTTTTAATAAAAATTACATCTCTGTAATTGTTTTTAAGATTTTATTTATTTGAGAGAGAGCACGTGGGTATGTGTGCATATGCCCATGAGCTGGAGGAGAAGTGGGGGGTAGGGGTGGGTAATCTCAGGCTGACTTCGCTCTGAGCCCAGTGTGGGCTTGATCCTGCAACCCTGAAACCATGACCTAAGCCGAAACCAAGAGTCAAACACTTAACCGACTGAGCCACCCAGGTGCCCCATGTCTCTGTATTTTTAAATATGTCACAAACAGGATGTATAATCTCAAAGAAATTATTTTAAAGGGCAAAAGTTACTATGATAAATATTTTTAATGCAGTAGAAGACTTTGAGAGGGGGAAAAAAAGTACCTGACCCAGCTCTGGGGAAGGCATGAAGCCTTCTCCGAGTAAATACAGACAGACTAAATAAACCCCATGTGAATTTGGACTAGAGTAACAGACATTTTAATTTTAAATAAAAAGAAACTCATGTACAATTTCATAGAAGTGACAGAATGAATGGGATTGTGCAGACCAAGAAAATCACATGGAGTCTGGAGAGATAAGCTTAGGTAATCAGCAGCCAGATGATGAAGCAGTTGGTATATCACACAGAGAAGTTCAGGCATCATCCAGTAAGCAATGGGAAATGGTAACAGATTACAGAGGACAGTGACTGTTAAGGACAGATTTTGGTACTGTGAAGTGGGAGTGCTTCTGTAACAAATACCTAAAGCTGGGCAGTGGGCAGAGGCTGGAAGAGTTTTAAGGTGCATGTTAGAAAAAGCCTAGATTGCATTAGAGACTATTGGTAGAAAGCTACACATTTAAGAGTGATTCTAGTGAGCTCTCAGATGGAAATTATGAACATGCTCTAAGAAACTGGAAGAAAGGTGATCCTTGTTAGGAAGTGACAAAGCCTGTGTTCTAGTGCTCTGTGGAAGGTAGAACTTGTGACTGACAACCTTGGATATTTAGCTAAGGACATTTCTAAGCAAAGTATTGAAGGTGCAGCCTGGTTTCCTACTGCTATTGTAAAATGCAAGAGGAGAGGGAGATAAATTGAAATTGTTAAGCAAAAAAGAACTGAACTTGAAGATCTGGAAAATTCTCAGCCTATCCATATTGTAAAAAAAGGGAGAAGGTGTGTTCTGGAGAGAAGAGCAAGAGTGTGGCTCAACAATCACTCCATAGGAGATTAGTAATGGCTTTAATCAGGCATTTCAGTTGAAGACAGGAATAGAGAATGGGATTATACCAGCAGACACACTGCCAGTTGGGTCTAAATGCGACAGAGAAAATGGGATGGGATGAAGGAAATCTGCTGGACTTCTGAGATTCTATAGGACAAGACAATAGAGCTATCTGGCTTTCAACATGTATTACTCTTAAAGAAAAAAGAATGAGGTTCTATTCTGGATGGTAACCTTACATTTACAACTACAGTTGGAACAATTCCCTTTGAAAGAAACTCAAAATATAGCTAAGCAACTCCCACACATTGAGTGAAAAAGAAAGAACCCACACTGGACTGGGTAGGAGAGCCTGAGACACAATCTTACCATAAACCTCACCCCCAGCACAGCAACCAAAATAAGGAGGGAAACCCACAACTCCAAGCTTCTTCCTGAGGAGCAAAGGATTTTAACCCCTCATCTGGAACCCCAACTTTTAAGACCTGCACCTAAGAGACAAGACCCCAAAAGTTTTGAAAGCCAACCGGGCTTTCGTCCATGAGACTCATGAGGCTATAACAAACAGAAACAGTTCTTTGAGGGCTTGGCCAGACTTACTGTTTACCCTCACAGAGCCCAGCACAAAGGCAGATGACTGAAATGCATCCATTCTTTCTGTGAGAGAAAGCTGTTTGCTTTTCTTAAAGCTTCAGCCTGTGGGGCAGGTGTTTAAGACACAATTAGGGGCCTACATTACTCTCCAAATGTCAGTGAGCCCTTTTGCTCAACTAGACCTCAACAGTTATTTCTTATCGCACTTTCTTGAGGCATTGACAATGACTGGATTATTCCCACCACCAGGCCAGAGAAACCCTGACAGATATTGGAATGCCTAGAAGACCACACCTCACACGTCCCCTTACCTGCCCATGATCAAAATCTGCTCTCTTGCACATACCCTCCCAACCTCTCCTTATAAAAATCTAGGTGTCAATCTTACAGGCGGAGAGGTCGGCTGCTAAGGCCTGAGCCTGCCACCTCCCCCAGCTAGCTGCTGGCACCCAAGATAAATTTCTCCCTTTCTCTTTTCCAAACCCTCATCTCTTGAGTTACTGGCTTCTCTTGCAGTAGCTTTATCCAAGTTTGTTCAGCAACAGTGTCGGCAAACCCAGCCGGGAGCTCTGCTTTCGACTTGTCCATCCCCTTCGGGATTCCCCAGGATGGAGCGGAGCGGTTGGCCGCGGCAGCACACCAAGACTTACCGTTCATTTCCTGAATTAGTGGCTGTGATAGGTCAGACTGTGGAGGCCAGCAGGTACCATCTTCATGCTGTTCCCTCTGCCTTGATCCGGGTCTCTGCGATCTCCTGGAAAGGAGCTTGGGCACATCTTTAAAGTCCCAGTTTTTGTGGGTGCCACCAGGGACCACCAGGGCTCTGCTGGCCAGTAAGGCTTACATCCAGGGGTCCCACAGAACTGTAACAAATAGAGAAAGAGATCTTAAGGAGCTATCCCCCACCCAGGGCACATCCAGCTAGGCGACAGACTACACCTCCCCGTCTTTCTGTGAAAGAGGCCTAACAGTTTATCTTCATAGCTGTGGCCTAAAGGCCAGACTCCTGATTAAATACACATCTAGAGGCCAATCCTCTCCAGAGATCAGGAAGGCTGGTGGGTGCCAGTTCTATGCTCTCTCTCTGCTCCACCCCAGGTCAGCAGTGTCTACAAGAAAGAAGCCTGTGGACATATCTGGCACCCTGGCTTTTGTGGCTGCTGTCCTGGAGCACCTGGCTCTGGTGGCCTGTAGGGCTTGTGCTCAAGGGTTCAACAGTACACCAGCAAACAAAGAAATGGCGCTTAACCAACCATCCCCCAGGGCTCAGTGCAGAAGGAACAGATGGAAATACCCATCTCCCAGTCTTCCCCTGAAAGAGGAATATTTGCATACTTTAAAAGCTGCTGCCTGAAGGTCTGGCTTCCAATCAGCCTGAATTGCTGACCGAATCATCTACTTTGGATCACTGACAAGAGTCGCCACAACCTCAACTACTAGGAGTGAAACTGGTAACCAAAGAGTTAACAGGGCAGATGAGCAGAGCTATGTCTCTTTTACCCGAATCTGCTTGTTCTCAGCATGCTGTCTGCCACCATGTTTCTATAAGAGAATATTCTTGCCTGAAACCATGATAAATGTTGATTTAGTTGTTTTGCAGAGACTCAATTAATCATCAAGAAGCCACCCAGAAATGGTGAGAACCACTGACCTCTCTTTGAGCACAACAAAATGAAATTAACCTTCCTCTACTTAGTACCTTCCTTTACCTGATTTTGAGTCACATAACTCCTCTACCATTTACCCAGACCCTTTTCCACTGCTTTTAAAAATCCTTAACGCTCCTGGGACACCTGGGTGGCTCAGTCAGTTAAGCATCTAACTCTTGATTTTGGCTCAGGTCATGATCTCAGGGTTGTGAGATCGAGCCCTTTGTCAGGCTCTGTGCTCAGTGCGGAGTCTGCTTGGGATTCTCTCTCTCCCTCTGCCTCTCCTGCCACTCGCTTGCTCTCTCTTAAATAATAAATACATAAAATCTTTTTAAAAAATCCTTGACTCTCCCCCTTCCAGGAGTCAGATTTAAGGCTTGCTTTTCTGTTTCTTCATTTAACTTCCTATTTTATAAACCCTTTCCTTGCTGCATACTCCATGTCTAAGTGATTGCCTTTTGCTGTGCATTGGGCAGACGAACTTGGGTTCGGTTACAGGAGCCACTAAGAACAAAGTAGGCTACTTGGATAATCACAAAAATTAGACAACCAAGAGCTAGGGTATGCTTGAACAACAAGTTTCATCTGTCACAAGAAACTTCAGATGTAAGGACACACACAGACAGAAAGTGAAGGGATAGAAAAAGATATTCCATGCAAATGGAAACCAAGAGAAAGCTGAGGTAGCTATACTTAGACAAAATAGACTTTAAGACAAAGAAAGTAATAAGAGACAAAGAAGGTCATCATATAATAATAAAGGGGTCAATCCAACAAGAGAATATAACATTTGTAAATATTTATACACCCAAAATAGAACACATAAATATATATACAGCAAATGTTAGCAGACCTAAAGGGAGAAATAGACATCAATCAGTAACAGTAGGGGACTTTAATACCCCTACTATTTCATTAATGGATAGATCATCCAGACAGAAAATCAATAAGGAAACATGTTTCCTTAAGTGAAATGTTAGACCAGAACTTGTGAAACAACAGAGATGAAGCAGATGGCATGGTGCGATATCCCATTGTAGATGCTACATAAATGTGAATTCCTCCGACCTTTCCCCCACAAAAATCACCAATTAAAAAATAATACCCATGTGCAGATATTTGTTTTACAATAGATTTAAAAAAAATTTTTTTTACCATAAATACTATTTAAATACAATTTAATTTCTGGAGTATTCTGGTTTGTCACTGTGAACACTATCTAATATTTTTCCTAAAGACATTTTTTTATTATGTTATGTTAATCACCATACATTACATTAGTTTTTGATGTAGTGTTTCATGATTCATTATTTGCGTATAACACCCAATGCTCCATGCAGAACGTGCCCTCTTTAATACCCATCACCAGACTAACCCATCCTCCCAGCCACCTCCCCTCTAGAACCCTCGGTTTGTTTTTCAGAGTCCATCGTCTCTCATGGTTCATCTCCCCCCTCCAATTTCCCCCCCTTCATTCTTCCCCTCCTACTATCTTCTTCAACATATAATGTATTATTTGTTTCAGAGGTACCTAATGACATTTTTAAAATTTTTCTGTAACTTATTTCAAAAAATAGGAAAAATTTTTTTAAATATTTACCTATGTCAAGAGAATGAGAAAACAAGCTACAGACTATGAGAAAATACTTGCAAAAGATATATCTGATAAAGAAGTTATCCAAAATATACAAAGGCCTCTTAAAACTCAACAATAAGAAAACAAACAACCTGATTTAAAAATGGGCAAAAGATCTGAACAGACACCTCACCAAAAAAGACATATAGATGATATATAAGCATATGAAAAGATGCTCCAAACCATGTCATCAGAAAAATGAAATTAAAACAAGGTACCACCACACACCTATTAAAATGGCCAAAATCCAGAACACTAACAAATGCTGATGAGGATGTAGTACAGAAACTCTTATATATTAGTGGTGGGAATGCAAAATGGTACAGCCATCTGGAAGTTTGGCAGTTTCTTTCAAAACCAAACATACTCTTAACGATTCAATCCAGCAATCACACTCCTTGGTATTTACCCCAATGAGCTGAAAACTTATGTCCACACAAAAATAAATCTGTACACAGATGTTTATAGCAGCTTTATTCACAACTGCCAAAACTTGGAAATAACCAAGATGTCCTTCAGTAGGTAAATGAATAAACTGCGAACATCCAGGCAACAGAATATCATTCAACACTAAAAAGAAATGTACTGTTAAGCCATGAAAAGACATTCAGGAAACGTAAATGCATATTACTAAGTGAAAGAAGCCAATCTTAAAGGCTACATGCAGTATTATCTCAACCACATGACACTGTGGAAAAAAGAAAACTATGGAGACAGGTTGCCAGGGGTTGGGGGTGGGGCAGGAGGGATGAATAGGTAGAGCACAGAGGATTTTTAGGGCAGTGATTTACTCTGTATGATACTATAGTAATGGATACATGTCACTATACACTTGTCCAAACCCATTGACTGTACAACAGAGTGAACTCTAATGTAAACTATGGATTTCGGGTGATATGATGTGGCAATGCAGGTTCATCAGCTATGTACCACTCTAGCAGGTGATGTTGATAATAGGTGAAGCTGTGCATGTGTGGGGGCAGGGTTTATATAGGAAATCTCTGTAACTTCCTCTTAATTTTGCTATGTACCTAAAACTGTTCTAAAATATAAACTCTTTTTTTAATGTACCTATGATTTTTTAAAATGTTTTATTGTGACAGTTTTAGAATATACAAAGGAAAGCAATTATGAACAAGCACATAATCATCACCTACATTTAATGATTGCTCATATTTAATGAGTACCATATTTGATTTATGTATATTGCGGAACTACTTTAAATTAGATATGATGACATTTCAGCTCTAAATAGTTCGGGTTACATCTCTGAAGAATGGCACCTAACAAAATGGCACCACACCTAACAAAATCAGCAGTAAGTTCTTAACATCATCTAATATCTAGTCTATATTCAGCTGTAATTGTGAACAATTAAATATGATTTGTGGCTGTACCAAGTTCTATGGTATGTACAAACCCTAAATTACGGGCAAGATTATTGCAAACACCCTTGCCGGTTCTTACAGCAGAGGTTAGGGGTTCTTGACACTTTGGGGGTTGTTACAGACTAAATGTTTGTGTCTTCCCAAAATTCACGTGTTGAAACTTAATACCCAATATGATAGTATTTGGAGGTGGCACCTTTGGGAGGCAATTAGGCCACAAGGGTAAAGTCCTCATGAATGTGACTGGTACTTTTATAAGACAAAAAAGAGGGCGCCTGGGTGGCTCAGTCGTTAGGTGTCTGCCTCTGGCTCGGGTCATGATCCCAGGGTCCTGGGATCGAGCCCTACATCGGGCTCCCCACTCAGCGGAGAGCCTGCTTCTCCCTCTCCCACTCCCCCTGCTTGTGTTCCCTCTCTCACTGTCTCTCTCTCTCTGTCAACTAAATAAAAAAAAAAAAAAAAGACAACAAATGTACCAGAGCACTCTCTTTGGGCCATGTGAAGACATAAGAAGTTGCCAGTCTGCAACCTGGAAGAGGGTCCTTACCAGAACCCAACCCTACTACCACCCTGAATCTGGCTTCCAGACTCCAAAACAGTGTGAAATAAATGTTTGTTGCATAAGTCATTCAGTTTATGGTATTTTGTTATAGCAGCCTGAGCTAAAATAGGAGTTATGTATCTTTTTAGGAATCTAAGCCAAATTTTGGACCTGTTCCCTAGAAAAATACAGCAAGGCCCCAATATGCAACACTGTACATACAACTCACTCTGCACTCACTGAGAGTTCATGGACCCCTAGAAACTTGTCCAGGGAGTCCCCAAACTTCAGGTTAAGGAGATCAGCTCCTTACTTGCGACGTTTAACTGTCCACTGGGCCACACCACACCCTGATGAACAGAGAGCTGGAAAGGCTGACCCAAAGTTGCACATAGATGTTCATTACCCAAACTGTTCAACTTTAAACCAGACCCTCAACAATGAACCTTGTGCTTCATCTCCCATCAATTTCCCATCTGAACTCCTACCCTGTTGACCCACATCTCTGCTAAAGGCCTCAATCACAAACGTTTTAAATTCCTCCTAAAGCAGGTGCCCCCTATCAGGTATCAGGACCATCTCCCCTCTGGCCTTAAAAACTGCTATGTATGATGTAGGCAATGTTATTGTATTTCATCAAGTTGAATATACCATTGGTTGAAAAAAAGGCATCTCAATTTCAGAAATGTTAAAATGCGTAGAGATGTGTCAGTCTTAGAGCCTTACGGATTGATAAAATGATTGGTAAACAGCTCCTACACCAACCACCCTCCAAACTGAACTATTCAAATCCCTTTCCCCATTTCCCTCAATCTTGAAACCAAGGGTTAATATCAGATCTATCAGGTGGCTACCAAGGCCTTGCTCCATCCCTGACCTATCTTTCTGGCTGGCCAGTGCCTGTGCCTTATAGGCTGGTAAATATTCCAGATGACACCACAGGTTGCAAAGCTTTCTAATTCCCTCCAAGACATGTATTTCTGCACCATCAGAGCTGTGCAGAGCACTGAGTTCCCTGGATGGGTGGAATAATTTCCTGAGTAAATACATGAAGAGAGAGCGGAGAGTGAAGAGATCATGAGTGGGAAGTGGGCTATTTGAGAACATTTCTTTAGCCCTCCCGCCCACTATTCAGTTCTCACAATAGGAAGAACTGAAGACCAATTGCCAAGAGAGCCTGTTAGGATAGCAAACTCTGGACAAAATAAGTCATGAAAAACAAGATGGCGTTTGAGGAAAGAAGGAAGATAGCAATTCATCTGGGCCATGACTTTAAGGCTTAAGTGGTGCAAACTTCTTCCCTCAGGCTCCTCTGGTGAGTAGTACAGAGTTCTACAGGTCTGGAGGAAGAAAAAGAAGACAGAAGACTTGCAGCTTCCAAACACATATGATCTGAAACTCACTCTTGCTTCCTTCTCTGGCCCATGATACACAAGATTCTTCAGCCCCCCAAAAAACCCCAAAAGGCTGGGGATGCGTCCCTCAGACACCCAAGAGAGCCCACATCCCTGGTGAAAACGGCTGCATTTTTCCACAGAACTTGCCTTAGGCTCTAGGAGACTGAGTTCACAACTTTTTCTCCAGAACAGAGGGTGAGAGGGCACCGTGCCGCACTACATAGGGCGCCGCGGGAGAGAAGCAGCGCCGACTACGCTCCCACGCAGCCGACAGAAACAAGAATCAGCCGCCCACCCCTCCCACTCTAAGAAAGGCCGGGCACTGACGCTGCCACGTGCGTCACAAGACCCAATCGGGCCCCGGTGGTCTCTGGGAATAGTAGTTGCGGGGGAAGGATGGAACAGATCCCGCGCGAAAGACTCTGGGGCTCACTAGTTCAGGAGCAAGAAGCAGGTGCTCCGAGTGATCTAACCCGCGCAGGTGGCGGGCAGAGTAAGCCCCAGGGCCAAATCCCCTCCGCTTCCGGTTCCAGCCCGCCGAGATAGGGCTGGGGCCTCAAGCGGTGTTTTTGCACAGCAGAAGGGGTACTGGGGGAGGGAGTGGTTGAAGGGCACCGAAATCAGAAGTGGAAAGGAACAAACTCCAAAGGGTGTAAGAGGAACAGTTCTATGGACCCCTCCCCCACCAGCGCAGCCCGGAGGTGCTGTTGTCTGGAAGCCCTTGGCGGGAGGCGGGGCTACTCCTGAGAGAGAAGCGCTCTAGTGATGCTTGTCCAAAGGTACCAGTGAGCCAAGAAGCCTGCAGTTCACGTTAATTTTGGCAGCCCTTTGCCTTATAACCTAGCTCAGAGGCATGGAGATAACCTTTGGGAGGCTCGGTTTTTCTGGCATCACTGTTCATCTCAGACCAGGCAGAACAGGATAAAGATTTGCGAGGGCTGCAGAAACAACAATGAAAGGTGGCTGTCTTGGAGGAGGTAAAACTCCCAGCTAGAAAAGCAACATTTGAGGAGACACACTATGCCAGGGCAACCCATAATGCAGGCACAGTTTTTCATGGGTGCTGGGTTCCTGGAGGGTTGTGGGTGGGGGCATCCTGCAGACTTCCAGCACTGAGGCTCACTAAGCTTTACCCCAGGTGCCACCCAAAGCAAGGCAGTGGCTTCCTATGGCCAACACTCACTATATGCCCAATTTTTCTGCAAGAATTGGGGGTATCCAATCTATATCCCTACCTGGATAGGTAGGAGGGAAAGGATTTCCCCCTTGATGAAACTGAGGAGGAGGTGCTAGCAAAAGGGACAAAGAAGAAGTGGTCCAAGTCATGGTGATTTCCAACCTTCATCATGGCACAAACAGAAAATGGTAATATTTGTATGGCACACTGGGGTTGTATAAGGTAGGGTATAGATTAAACTGATATAATAAAGACCCCAAAACACAGTGATCTAAATATCATATATTTATTTCTCCCTCATATGAGAGTCTAGGTAGGAGCAGTCAAAGACTAGTGGGATAGCTCTGCTTTCCTGAACAAGTAATTTCCATCTTTGGGACAAAAGGGGATGTTAAAATTCTCATTATCTCCCAGCCAATAGGTCAGAGAAAGCAGGCACAGAAATGACAATCATCCCGGGCGCCTGGGTGGCTCAGTTGGTTAAGCGACTGCCTTCGGCTCAGGTCATGATCCTGGAGTCCCAGGATCGAGTCCCACGTCAGGCTCCCTGCTCAGCAGGGAGTCTGCCTCTCTCTCTGACCCTCCCCCCTCTCATGCTCTCTATCTCATTCTCTCTCTCAAATAAATAAATAAAATCTTTAAAAAAAAAAAAGAAATGACAATCATCCCTATTGCTTACATCTCATTGGTCAAGTAAATTAGACTTAATAAAAATTAATAACTTCTGTGCATTAAAGGACATTATCAAGAATATGAAAAGATAACCTACAGAATGGGAGAAAAATCTTTGCAAATTTTATATACAATACGGTCTGGTATCCAGTATATATAAAGAACTCTTTAAGACTCAACAACAAAAAGATAAACAGCCCAGTTAAAATTTGGGCAAGGACTTGAATAGACATTTCTCCAGAAAAGATATACAAATGGCCAACAAATATAGGAAAAGATATTTAACATCATTAGTCATTAGGGAAATGCAAATCAAAACACATGAGGTACCACTTCACATCCATTAGGATGGCTTAATTTAAAAAAGGAAAGTAAGCATTAGTGAGGGTGTGGAGAAGCTGGAAACATTGAACAGTGCTGCTGGGAATCTAAAATGCTTCAGCCACTGTAGAAAACAGTTGGCAGTTCCTCAGAAAGTTAAGTACAAAATAACCATAGGACTCAATAATTCTCCTAGGCATATGCCCCAAAGAACTGAAAAGAAGTACATGTACATGCATAGCAGCACTATTCACAATGGCCTAAAGGTATAACTATCCCAAATCTCCACCGACATATTAACAGATAAACAAAATGTGGTATTTACATACAGTGGAATATTATTCAACCATAAAAAGGAATGAAGTACAGATAATGCTTACATGAATGAACCTGCAAACCATTATGCTAAAGAAACCAGATACAAGGGCGCCTGAGTGGCTCAGTTGGTTAAGTGACTGCCTTCAGCTCAGGTCATGATCCTGGAGTCCCAGGATCGAGTCCCGCATTGGGCTCCCTGCTCAGCAGGGAGTCTGCTTCTCCCTCTGACCCTCCCCCCTCTCATGCTCTCTCTGTCTCTATCTCATTCTCTCTCTCAAATAAATAAATAAAATCTTAACAAAAAAAAAAAGAAACCAGATACAAAAGATCATATATTGTATGGTTCCATCTATATGGAATATCCAAAATAGATAAATCAATAGAGATAGAATGCAATTTAGTGGTTGACAGGTTATGAGGGGAGAGGAGAATGGGGAGAAATTGCTGAATAGGTAAGGAATTTACTTTGGAATGATGGAAATGTTTTGGACCTAGAGAGAAATGGTGGTTGCACAACATTGTGAATGTATTAAATGCTGCCAAGTGTTCACTTAAAAATGGCTAATTTCATATTATGTGAATTTCACCTCAATAAATTATTCTTAAAATGTGAATGGTCTAAACACCCCAATCAAACAGCAGAGATTTTCAGACTGAATTTTTTAAAAAAATTGTAAAAACAAATTATATGCTGCCTATGAGAAACCCAGTTTAAATAGAAAGACACAGGGATGCCTGACTGGCTCAGTTGGAAGAGCATGACTCTTAGTCTTGGATTGTAAATTCAAGCTCCATTTTGGGTGTAGAGCTTACTCGAAAAAAGAAAGAGAAAGACACAAATAGGTTAAAAGTAAAAAGATGGGGAAAGATATGCTATGCTAATACTAATTAAAAGAAAGCTAAAGTGGGTATATTAATATCAGACAAAATAGATTTGGGAACAAAAATATTACCAGGGACAAAGAAGATTGTTTTATAATGATAAGAGGACCGATTAAAAGTACAATCAACAACAAATGAATAAACAAAGCAGAATCAGACCCATAAATACAGAGAATTGATGGTTACCAGATGGGAGGGGGGAGGGAAAATGGGTGAAGGGGAGTAAGAGATACAGGCTTCCAATATGGAATGAATAAATCACAAGAATAAAAGAAACAGCATAAAGAATATAGTCAATGACACTGTAATGTATGGAGACAGATGGTAGCTACACTTGTTGTGAATATAGCATAATATGTATAAACCTGTTGAATCACTATGTTGTACACCTGAAACTAATGTACCATTGTGTGTCAACTATACCTCCTGCAAAAAAACAAAACAGAACAAAACCAAAAAACCAACCATACACACACAGAAAAAAAAGATTTAAAACAGGAAGTGTATTAGCGGTGCCTGGCTGGCTCAGTCAGTGGAACATTCAACTCTTGATCTTGGGGTCATGAGTTCAAGCCCCATGTTGGGCATGGAGCCTACTTTAAAAAATTAAAAAATAAAAAAAAGAAGTGTATTAGAAAGAGCTGTCAAATTTTATCAAAATTTTGGTTTCTATTTACATAATCCTGTAGGGTTTCTCTTTTACTTTATGTTTACAAGCTCCATATTATTATGAATTATATTGTTAAAGGTTGACAAATTCCCAGATACTGATTGATCTAGGCTTGCATTCTTGTAATAAACCCTATTTGGTCATAACAGATAGATGGGTAGGTAGGTAGATAGATAGATAGATAGATAGATAGATAGATAGATAGATAGATAGATATAGATAGCAATGTAATTAAGAAATTTAAAAAAGAGTGTAACAATACCAAATGTTTGCCATTTCCTGCAAGAGCTTCAAAACACGTAACACAAAAACTGCTAGAACTGAAAAAGAGAAATAGACAAATTCACAATTATACCCAGCAATATCAAAGTAATTAGAGATGGTAGACTTGACAAATTAATGCAACAGAATAGGAATTACATGAATGTACCCAAATACATGTGGTAATTTGGTATATGCTAAAGGTGACATTTCAAATAAGTAGGAAAGACGGATTATTTGTAAATGGTGCTGAGAAACGGAGTATAAAATAGTGGTAAAATTAGATTCTTGCACAAAAAAACTTTAATGTAAAAAACTGAAAACAAAAGTAACAGGAGAAATGGGACCATTTAAAATTATCTCAAGATGCAGAGGGCCTTTTAAATATGAATAAAACCTCAGAAAGCTTAAAAGAAAATACTCGTAAATTAGATAACATAAAAATCATTTTCCATGGCAAAAGAGGATCCTAAACAAATTCCAAAAAATAGTAAATTGGAAAAAATATTTGTGAGGGACGCCTGGGTGGCTCAGATGGTCAAGCATCTGCCTTCGGCTCAGGTCATGATCCTGGAGTCCCGGGATCGAGTACCGCATCGGGCTCCCTGCTCGGCAGGGAGTCTGCTTCTCCCTCTGACCCTCCTCCCTCTCATGCTCTCTGTCTCTCATTCTCTCTCTCTCAAATAAATAAATAAAATCTTTAAAATAATAATAATAATAATAATAACAATGCAAACCAAACACATCCAAGGAAGATAATATCAAGTGTTTACCAGCACATAGAAAGAGGTGCTGCTGGTGAGAATGTAAACAGATACAGCCACTCTAGAAAGTAACCTGGTTGTACCTACCCAGTAAAATTGTGTGAACAAACAGGTGCAATATTCCAGGGTAAGTATTCTAATCTAGTCCAGGTCTGCAAGGGATACATACTAGGATGTTCCTTGTGAAAGCCAGGAGTTCTATCCATCACTTCAGGTGGTAAAGAATAAATAAAACATAGTAAATATATACTATTAGTTACTATGCAAGTGTTAGAAGTGATGAATAGCATTAGATGACTATGCACAGAGGAACATGATAGATCTAAAAACCATGTAGAGTAAATGGATGTCCAAAGAAAGCCAGGATAGCATTACTGATATCAGACAAAATAGACTTTAAAACAAAGACTGTACATAACAAGAGACAAGGACACTATATCATCATAAAGGGGACAATCCAACAAGAAGATATAACAATTATATTGGGAAAAGTTTTCAATTAGCAATAATCGTGCCTCGGATAAACCTCATTGGCTACGATACTGCCACTGCACAAAGCTGAAGATATAACAATTGTAAATATTTATGAACCCAACATGAGAGCACCCAAATACATAAAACAATAACAAACATAAAGGAAATAATTGATAGTAATATAATAAAATAGTAAGGGACTTTAACACCCCACTTACACTGATGAACAGATCATCCAAACAGAAAATCTAGAAGGAAATAGTGACTTTGAATGAACACTGGACCAGATGGATTTAACAGATATAGTCAGAAGATTCCATCCTAAAACAGCAGAATACACATTCCTTTCAAATGCACATGGAACATTTTCCAGAATAGATTACATATTAGGCCACAAAACCTCAAAAAATTCAAAAAGATTAAAGTCACACCATGCATCTTTTCTTTTTTTATGATTTTATTTATTTATCAGAGAGAGAGCACAAGCAGGGGGAGCGGCAGGCAGAGGGAGAAGCAGGCTCCCTGCTGAGCAAGGAGCCCGATGCAGGACTCGATTCCAGGACCCTGGGATCACGACCTGAGCCGAAGGCAATGGCTTAACCGACTGAGCCACCCAGGCATCCCTCATGCATCTTTTCTGACCACAATGCTATGAAACTAGAAATCAACCACAACAAAAAAATGTGGAAAGAGCACAAATACATGGAAGCTAAGTAACATGCTACTAAACAATAAATGGGTCAACTAAGAAATCAAAGAAGAAATAAAAAATGACATGGAAACAAATGAAAATGAAAATACAATGGTCCAAAATATTTGGGATTCAGTAAAAGTGGTTCTAAGTTGAAGTTGATAGCAATATAGGCCTACCTCAAGAAGCAATAAAAATCTCAAACAACCTAATGTTAAGCCTAAAGGCGCTAGAAAAGAAGAACAAAACCCAAAACTAGAAGAAAGAAAATAAAGATTAAAGCAGAAATAAATGATATAAAACTTAAAAAAACAATAGAACAGATCACTGAAACCAGGAGATGGTTCTTTGAAAAGATCAACAAAATTGATAAACCTTTAGCCAGACTCATCGGGGCGCCTGGGTGGCTCAGTTGGTTAAGCAACTGCCTTCGGCTCAGGTCATGATCCTGGGGTCCCAGGATCGAGTCCCGCATCGGGCTCCCAGCTCAGCCGGGAGCCTGCTTCTCCCTCTGACCCTCCTCCCTCTCATGCTCTCTGTCTCTCATTCTCTCTCTCTCAAATAAATAAATAAAATCTTAAAAAAAAAAAAAAAAAAAAACCTTTAGCCAGACTCATCAAAACAAACAAAAAACAAAAAACACACAAAACAAAATGAGAGGATGAAAATAAACAAAATCATTAATGAAAGAGGAGAAATAACAACAGACACTACAGAAATACAAGCAATTATAAGATTGTGAAAAATTATATGCTAACAAAGTGGGCAACCTAGAAGAAATGGATGAAGTCCTAGAAACATATAACCTACCAAAACTGAAGCAGGAGGAAATTGAAAATTTGAACAGACCAATTACCAGCAAAGAAATTGACTCAGTAATCAAAAAACTCCCAACAAACAGAAGTCTAGGACCAGCCGGCTTCACAGGTGAATTCTACCAAACATTTAAAGAAGAGTTAATACCTAGTTTCAAAATATTCCAAAAAATAGAAGAGAAAGAAAACTTCCAAATTCATTCTATGAGGCCAGCATTACTCTGATACTAAAACCAGATAAAGACACCACAAAAAAAGAGCACTACAGGCCAATATCTCAATGAATATAGATGAAAAAATTTTCAACAAAATACCAGCAAACTGAATCCAACAATACATTAAAAACATCATTCACCACAATTAAGTGGGATTTATTCCCAGGATGCAAGGGTGGTTTAATACTTGCAAATCAATCAACATGATACCTCACATCAATAGAGGAAGCATAAAAAACCATATGATCATTTCAATAGACACAGAAAAAGCCTTTGACAAAGTACATCCATTCATGATAAAAACCCTCACAACAAAGTAGGTTTAGATACCTCAACATAATAAAGGCCTTATATGAAAATCCCACCGTGAACATCATACTCAATGGGGGGAAAATTGAGAGCTTTTCCCCAAGGTCAAGAACAAGACAAGGATATCCTCTTTCACCACTTTTATTCAACATAGTACTGGAAGTCCTAACCACAGCAAGATACAACAAAAAGGAATAAAAGGCATCCAAGTTGGTAAGGAAGAAGTAAAACTTTCACTATTTGCAAATGACAAGATACTACATATAGAAAACCCTAATGAGTCTACCAAAGAAAACCTACTAGAACTGAGAAATGAGTTCAGTAAAGTCGCAGGATACAAAATCAATGTACAGAAATCTGTTACATTTCTGGGGCACCTGGGTGGCTCAGTAGGTTGAACATCTGACTCTTCATTTCAGCTCAGGTCATGATCTCAGGGTCATGAGATCAAGCCCCGCATCGGGCTCTGTGCTCAGCACAGAGTCTGCTTGGTTTCTCTCCTTCTGCCCTTCCCCTTCACTCACACACATTCTCTCTCAAATAAATATTTTTTTTAAAAAAAGAAATCTGTTTCATTTCTATACACTAATAATGAAGCAGCAGAAAGAGAAATTAAGAAAACAATCCCATTAACAATTGCACCAAAAATAATTAAATATCTAGGAATAAACAAAGAGGTGAAAGACCTATACTCTGAAAACTATAAAAACCTGATGAAAGAAATTCAATATGACACAAACGGAAAGACATTCTATGCTCATAGATTGGAAGAACAAATATTGTTAAAATGTCTACACTACCCAAAGCAATCTACAGATTTAATGCAATCCCTATCAAAATACCAAAAGCCTTTTTCACAGAGCTAGAACAAACAATCCTAAAATGTGTATGGAACCACAAAAGACCCCAAATAGCCAAAGCAATCCTGAAAAAGAGCAAAGCTGGAGGTACCACAATTCCAGACCCCAAGTTATATTACAAAGCTGTAGTAATCACAACTGTATGGTACTGTCATAAAAACAGACACAAATCAATAGAAAAGAATAGAAAACCCAGAAATAAACCCACAATTATATGGTCAATCTTTTAAAACCTTTTTATTTTTATTTATTTGACACAGAGAGAGAGACAGAGAGACAGCGAGAGAGGGACAACGAGAGAGGGAACACAAGCAGGGGAGTGGGAGAGAGAAAAGCAGGCTTCCCGCTGATCAGGGAGCCCGATGCGGGGCTCGATCCCAGGACCCTGGGATCATGACCTGAGCCGAAGGCAGACGCTTAACAGACTGAGCCACCCAGGCGCCCCTATATGGTCAATCTTGACCAAAGAAGCAAGAATATGCAATAGGAAAAAGTCTCTTCAACAAATGGTGTTGGGAAAACTGGACAGCTAATGCAAAAGAATGAAACTGGACCACCTTCTTACACCATACACAAAAATAAACTCAAGATGGGTTAAAGACCTAAATGCAAGACTTGAAACTGAAACAATAAAAATCCTGTAAGAGAGCACGGACAGTAATTTCTCTGACATCAGCCATAGCATTTTTCTAGATATGTCTCCTGAGGCAAGGGAAATAAAAGCAAAGATAAACTATTGGGACTACATCAAAATAAAAAGCTTCTGCACAGAATAAATTAATCAACAAAACTTAAAGGCAACCTACTAAGTGGGAAAAGATAAGGGGCACCTAGCTGCCTCAGTTGGTAGAGTATGTGACTCTTGATCTCAGGCCATGAGTTCAAGCCCCACACTGGGCATGGTGCCTACTTAAAGTTTAAAAAAAAACAAAACTGGAAGAAGATATTTGCAAATGACTATCCGATAAAGGGTTAGTATCCAAAATATATAAAGAACTAATACAACTCAACACCCAAAAGGCAAATAATCCAATTTAAAAATGGGCAGAAGACATGAACAGACATTTCTCCAAAGATAGATAAGCAGATGAAAAGATACTAAAACAGACACATGGAAAGATACTCAACACTACTCATCATCAGGGAAATGCACACCAAAACTACAATGAGATATCACCTCACACTCGTCAGAATGACTAAAATAACACAAAAAATAACAAGCGTTGGTAAGGATGTGGAGAAAAAGGAACCTTCCTGCACTGTTGGTGGGAATGTAAACTGGTGCAGCCACTGTGGAAAACAATATGGAGGTTCTTCAAAAAATTAAAAATAGAACTACCCTACAATCCAGTAATCACACTACTAGGTATTTACCCCCACAATACAAAAACACTAATGTAAAGGGATACATGCACCCCTATGTTTATTGCAGCACTATTTACAATAACCAAAATATGGAAGCAGTCCCAGTGTCCAGTGATAGATGAATATACACACACAATGGAATATTATTCAGCCACAAAAAGAAATATTGCCATTTGCAACAACATGAATAGAGCTAGGGAGTATAATGCTAAGCGAAATAAGTCAATCAGAGAAAGATAAATACTATATGACTTCACTCATGTGGAAATTAAGAAGCAAAACAAATGAGCAAAAGAAAAAAAGAGAGAAAGAAACCAAGAGACAGACTCTTAACTATACAGAACAAACTGATGATCACCAAGGGGAGGTAGGGGGCAGGGAATCGGTGAAATAGGTGATGGGGATTAAAGAGTATACTTATCATGATGAGCACTGAGTCATGTATAGAATTGCTTAATCACTGTATTGGACACCTGAAACTAATGTAATACTGTGTGTTAACTATACTGGAATTAAAATGAAAAACTTTAAAAGAAACATAAAAAAACAAACAAAGTGCTGAATAGAAAAAAATGACACTTTTAGCATAATACCATTAATATAAATTTCAAACATACAACATATGACTGATTTTATAAGGGATATATATATATACACACACACACTCACTCATTTAAGGATGCATACGTGTGTGCATGCCTATGGGGGAGAATAGGAGTTGGGAATTATTTGGGAAAAAATAAACCAAGAAATGAGTGTTGGACTAAATAATTTTGATAATGTACTATGAATTGAACTCCAAAAATATAAATAGAGATTTAAAAAACCAAGAGCCATACCTTTCTGGCTTTTTTTTTTTTTTTTTAATATTTTATTTATTTGACAGAGAGAGACACAGCGAGAGAGGGAACACAAGCAGGGGGAGTGGGAGAGGGAGAAGCAGGCTTCCCACCCAGCAGGGAGCCCGATGTGGGGCTCAATCCCAGGACCCTGGGATCATGACCTGAGCCGAAGGCAGACGCTTAACGACTGAGCCACCCAGGTGCCCTCTGGCTTCTATCTTAATAGAAGACAGAGTCCTAACAGTCTCAAATATCCAGACAGCCGCTGAGACTCTGAAGCTGCAAATTCACAGGAGCTGAATTTACAATTCTGTCTTACATGAACAGCTGGCTTTTGGGCATGCAATTCAACTTCTGGCTTGATTTCATGATTAATAAATGTCATGTTAAATGTTACATATATTACATTCTTTCAAGTAATCCTTACCAAAACAAAAGTCTGGAATTTTTCCTTCAGTTTTATAAATAACTAAACTAAGCTTGAAAGAAATATAATCACTTTTCAGTTTCTCCTAAAAGAGTTGACATCCATATGAAGGTCTACTCCAACACCCCTACTTGTGCCAATAATCAAAATAGCAGATAGCTTCCCTACTTTTTCTGGAAGAATATGTGATGAATTACCATGCAAATGCCTTTAAAAAAGCTAACCAGGAAGGTGAGTCATTTCTCTGTCACTAAAGTATCCTCACCTCATGGCTTCAAAGAATCTGCTTTTCTCCACCACATAACCCATTGTCTGTCTTGAGTTTTGTGGACAAAGTAGAAAATCTTAGTAGGGTACAGCAAATTAATATGCTAAGTAGAAACTCGAAATCAATGTGAAATCATATTCAAAAAAGGAAACATTTTTTCCAGCTGTCTCTAAAAGGAGCCCAATCATAATGGCAGCAATTTTGCCCAAAATTCATGCAAAGTCCTAGCATCCAAATATAGTAACTACTAAAAGGGCACAGGACTCTGCGGGAAATTTACTTATATTTCACACAAAGCTCTGTTTTGTGTTTGCTCAGGAAGAGAGATCTGAAAAACTTTTAAAAAGAAAGAAAACCTTCTATAGGCAGAAGAGAACAAGTGGAGGCATATCGCATCTAAGAAGCTTAGCGGCATTTCCTTTTGACTCATTTATATTCAGTTGAGGCAACTTTAAATAATCAACTTTCAAATGGCCATTTTGAACTTATTAAAACCGTGTTTCGGGGCAACACGGTGGCTTTGTACTATCACCTTCCATGGCTCAATAAACCTTGCTTTGCTGCCCACCAAAAAACAAACAAAAAAACCCACAGTGTTTCAAAAATCCTGAAACAACTTCAAGTTTTATAAACGATAATTAATATGTAATTCTTATTAGTGTGAGCTTAATATATACTTATCAAAGTAAGCTCTACCATGGAGTTGAGCTATCTTTTTCCTCTTGAGCAACAGGAATGATAGAAAACAAAAAATACAGTGTATATGGAAAATCCAATCTTAGACTCTTTCTTAGACTGCAAGTCTGGCTAGCAAGACCTTTAACTGAGAAAAATTATTTCCTTTCTTAAGAGGGAAACTTCTATTTCTGATTTCATATCCCCTTTCGAATACATACGTTTGTTTTTTCCCTTCCTATATTCCTTGCAAGGTAGCTAACTTCATGATTTGGGCAAAGAAACACTGAGGATGGGTCTGGAACATCCTATTATTGCCGGAAAGTAAGGATGCTTGCAAAGATGTCAGAGCAGTGCTGAAGGGAGCAAAGAGTCAGTCTAAATTGGCCCCCAGGGGCTCATTCTGACAATTTGAGCATCACAATATATACATTATAATTAATTGAAATGTGTTAAGTTGTAAAAGGCCATGAATTCCTGAGACTAAAAAGAAAAATGTTAAAATGCAATACACAAATACAGAATGAATGATACATGAGAATGAATTTAGTAAGTACAAAGTGTAATATTTACATGTATGGATTACATATATGTGTATATATAAATATATATGTAATATACATATACAGACACATACATAATTCATATATATATGGATTACCTTTCCAAGAGGCATATAAAGCATATAAATGTGTATATGTGTGTGTGTATACACAGTATAGACAGATCTCTTACCTTTCCCAGGTTTTTCATCTCTTTAATCAAAAGTCAAATTCAAAAGAGGCTTCCTCCCCTGGCCATACAATCTAAAATATCAACATTGTCCCCTACCTCTTCCTTCATCTTCTCCTTAGAATTTATTCTCTTACATAATATATTTCTATACGTATTTTTTATTGTTGGTCTTCCTCACTAGAAATTAGCTCTATTGAAAAAAAAGCAGTGATTTCTGTCTGTGTAGTTCACTATTGTATTTCCAATGCCTACATTAGAACAAAGCCTAGCACACAGTAGGTACTCTACACAAAATGTTTCAATAAAACACACACACACACACCTCCTGCTTAATCAAGAGTATATAAAAGAAACATTTTAAATATGACAAGCAAAAATTGCACAAACTGACAAGGCAGAAAGATATGTTCAGCAGCATAAATAACCAGATTAAAAAAGGAATCCAACAGGGCGCCTGGGTGGCTCAGTTGGTTAAGCCACTGCCTTTGGCTCAGGTCATGATCCTGGAGTCCCGGGATCAAGTCCTGCATCAGGCTCCCTGCTTGGCGGGGGGTCTACTTCTCCCTCTGACCCTCTTCCCTCTCGTGCTCTCTGTCTCTCATTCTCTCTCTCTCAAATAAATAAATAAAATCTTTAAAAAAAAGGAATCCAACAGTTCCACCACCACTGGTCATACTCAATAACCGAGTGGAAAGGGTTTTGCCAGTGTGTTCTAAACGATTTAGTCCATGTCCTGAAAAGAATTAACTGAACAAACTCAAACCCTCATCTCCTAGGACAAGAAATCTCTAGAGGACCCTAATAACTGTAAGATAATAATAAGCATAAGTTTTTAATAATGCTAAGAGATCAAGTCACTGTATCACAATAAGACAATGGGTTGTATAGCTGCAGATAAATGAAATTTAATACCTCATTGTGAGGAGAAACACCCGATTGTAAAGCACAAACACCTGTGCTAAAGGCATGATGTAACAGATTTTACCAACATTACAAGTTTGTTTTTTTTTTTAAAGATTTTATTTATTTGAGAGAGAGAGACAAAGCGAGAGAGGGAACACAAGCAGGGGGAGTGGGAGAGGGAGAAGCAGGCTTCCCGCCGAGCAGGGAGCCCGAAGCGGGGCTCAATCCCAGGAGCCTGGGATCATGACCTGAGTCAAAGGCAGACGCTTAACGACTGAGCCACCCAGGCGCCCTATCCATAAACTTCTTAAGCCAAGCTTTCAATCTCCCCACAAAAGAAGACCTCATTTACAATTCTATTATATTCTATTACACAGTATGTTTAAACCCATACTGAAAACAGAAAATCAAATAATTCCTTTAAGATGAGGAGCCATTCATTAATGTGACGGATCCATTATTCTCTTAGCTTGCCGCTCTTTCTTTAAAGGCCTATAGTGAGTCACCACCACAAATGATTTTAATTCCTTATGGGAAAACCTGTTAAGGAGTTTTACTAGGTGAATTTTTAAAAATCTATCCTTATCATGAGTCTAATAAATACCAAATTAATTTTTATCAACAAATAAAATGTAATAATTCTCTCAACTTTATGAAGGCTGTGTATTCAACTTCCATATACTTGTTTTAGCAAAAGGTTTCTCAGGAAATTATGCCATAAAAGATTAAGGCTTTCTCACATGTATAGCAAACACAGGGTGTATGAATCAGAACTGTAATTCCAAGAGGCAAAAATCCAATTCAAATTAAGCAAAAAGAGAAAATTTATTGGATCACAAAAATTAAAAAGTAAAAGATGGTATAGACTTCAGGCATGATTGAATTCAGAAGGTCAAACAATGTCATCAGATTTGTCTCTTATCTCCATTTTCCTCTGTCTTGGACTGATCTTGGGAAGGCTTTCCTCATGCGGTGACAAAAAAGCTACTGGTGAGTTTTGAACCTTGAAAAATCCTTTAAATCCGTGAAACTTGCAATTCCAGGAAAAAAAATGATCTTTTCTTACTATCCATAACAATACCCCCCTAGGGTTCTAGTGGTCCAAACAGGGCCATCTGCCCCTCCCTTATTAACCAAATTGTGGCCAGCCTATGACCAATCCACTGCTCTCCCTAATAGTTTCATCAGAATGATATGCACTGAGGGTGAGGTAAGTTTCAAATGGGGCATAGAACAGATCCAAAAGTAATAGATGTCTACTATTCAGGCTATTTCAAATAAGGGATGCTCATAAACTGAAGGCTTTTCCATATTTACTACATTCATAGAATCATTAACCAAAGAATTCACTGATATTTATTTAATAAGGACTGAGTGGTGACTAAATGTTCTTTCATATACTTGTTATAATCAGAGAGTTTCTCTATTATGAATTTTCTGATGTCGTCTAAGGGCTGAGGCACAGCTAAAATTATTCCCACACTCATTACAGTTATAGGGTTTGTCTCCAGCATGAATTCTCTGGTGTAGCCTAAGGGACAAGATCTGATGGAAAGCCTTCCCACATTCATTACATTCATAGGGCTTCTCTCCAGTATGAATTCTCTGATGCTGATTAAGGTATGAGCCACAACTGAAGGCCTTCCCACATTTGTTACATTCATAGGGTTTCTCTCCTGCATGACTTCTCTTATGATGAATTAGAACTAAAGCATCACTGAAGGCTTTCCCACATTTACTGCATTCAAAAGGTCTCTCTCCACTATGTATTCTATGATGTCGATTAAGTTGTGAGTCAGTCCTAAAAAACTTCCCACATTTGATGCATTCATAAGGCTTTTCACCTGTATGAATTCTCTGATGTTGATTAAGGTGTGAGCGATAGCCAAAAGTCTTCCCACATTCATTACATTTAAAGGGTTTCTCTCCTGTATGAATCCTTTGATGCAGTGTAAGGGCAATGCGTCTGCTGAAGGCTTTTCCACATTGATTACATTCATAGGGTTTCTCTCCAGTGTGAATTCTCTGATGCTGATTGAGGTGTGCACTCTGTCTGAAGGCTTTGTTACATTCCTTACATTCATATGGTTTCTCTCCTGTGTGAATTCTCTGATGTTCAACAAGGAAGGCATAACGGCTAAAGGCCTTCCCACATTCATTGCACGCAAAAGGTTTCTCTCCAGTGTGGATTCTCTGATGTTGAGCAAGGTGTGCACTCTGTCTGAAAGCTTTGTTACATTCCTTACATTCATATGGTTTCTCTCCAATATGAGTTCTTTGATGTTCACTGAGAAAGAAATCATGGCTAAAAGCTTTTCCACAGTCATTGCATACAAATGGTTTCTCTCCACTGTGAATTCTCTGAGGTTGAGTAAAGAATGAATAACACCTAAAGGCATCATCACAGTCATTGAATCCATGCGGTAATTTTCCAAAATGAGTTGCTTGATGTTGAGTAAGTAATGAGTGGAAACTTAAGAGATTTGAAAAATCATTACTTTCATAAGGTTTCTCCCCAGGAGGAATTCCTGTATCTTTACTAAGGTATGTATTCTGGTTGAAATCTTCACATTCATTATCTATCAAAGATTCGTTCTCAGCAGGTAATCTTTTATGTTCAATTAGGATGGAATCTGGGGGAAACATTTTATCATAAATATCAAATTTATGTACTTGCTCTACTGTGGGAACTCTCTCTTGTGTTGAAAGTACTGATTTCAAGAGAACACTTCTCTCATTATTATTATATTTATTGTCTCTTTTCACAGCAGAGATTTCCTTAAGAGCTGTCACTTGCCTGAAATGCCTCTCCTGCTTTCGTTGATGCTGCTCAAATTCACCCTCATATTTCCAGGCTTCTCTGAAACTGGAATATTCCAGGTCATAACTTGTAAGTCTTTCCATTACCATCCCCTGGGATATATCCTCTTCATCAATGTACCATTTTGGAGATAATTCCTTGATTTCATACCAAGACTCCCAGTCTGAAAAATATCAAGAAAGCAAATGTGTCCTTTTTGCCTCTGCAAGGAGAAAACTGTTATAGAAGAAACTGAAGAATTTAATTGGAGGAATGAGGGGAAAGTACATGGTTTTGACACCTTTCAAATATGGCCAAGCAAATATGAAAAAAATACAAAGAAAGAACAAAGAATGAAGAGAGCTGATAAAGGAAGATATATGTGTTGGCAATGGGGAGGAGGTTATAGGGGAAATGTAGGGCATCAAGCACATTAATATACAGGTAAAATGCAGAGTATCAGCCATGGATTTTCTTTTACTTCAGGCTCTATCTTAACCAAGGCCCAAGAGGGATTTGTTCACTTATCCTCTATTAGGTCTACACTATTGTTCTTTTTTTTTTTGGTAGAAATTCATTGTTCCCTCACCAACTTTCCTAGAACCTTCTTTCCTATGTTCATCACCCAGGGCCACTACATTCCCTCTTACCAAGAATAAATCTTTTCTCTACTCCAGGCAAATGGCAGCTTTATACAATACCTACTGTAATGCTGAGTAAAAGAAGACTGATGGGAGAAGACTAGATATTTTCCAAATTCAGGTATTCTGAGATGCCTGGAGCTCCAAAAACTCTTTGAAAAAAAGATACTCTGTACGTAGGCATATGAATACTATAGGGGAAGGAATTCCATATAGGGGACTCCAGGGGACAGTATAGAGTATAGCCTGGGAAAGTACAGAGCAGGAAGTAAGTATTGTATATGTGGAAGACATATTCACAATGATTGGAGTACAGAAATACCTAGAAGTCAATGGTATTAAGGTATTATGGTGGCATTCAGCAAAAAGGAGAAGACAGACAATTCACCCATATCAGTGATTGAGAGGAAAAGGGAAGTTATGGATTCAGGCAAAGTGGAAGAGAGTCAAATGGGCATCCATGTGGCACAGTGGAAACAACACAGGGTTTGGGGTCATAGGTGAGTTTAAATCCTACTTCTTGACTTAGCTATCTAGTTATTCTAACTTTAACAAATTAACAAATTGATTAACCCAACTCTTGAGCGTCAGTTTCTTAGTAGGCAAAATGAGGTGACCTTACAAATATGGTATAAGAATAAAGAATACATTTAGGGGCGCCTGGGTGGCTCAGTCGTTAAGTGTCTGCCTTCAGCTCGGGTCATGATCTCAGGGTCCTGGGATTGAGCCCCACATTGGGCTCCCTGCTTGGCGGGAAGCCTGCTTCTCCCTCTGCCACTCCCCCTGCTTGTGTTCCCTCTCTCGCTGTGTCTCTCTCTGTCAAATAAATAAATAAAATCTTTAAAAAAAAAAAAAAGAATACATTTGGAAAATATCTAGGAGTGTCTATTTCATTATATGTATTCAGTGACACTTAACATTTTAAAATGAAACAAATTAATATGTATTCATTAAGTTATTCTTTTTTTTTAAGATTTTATTTATTTATTTGAGAGAGAGAATGAGATAGAGAGAGAGAGCATGAGAGGGGGGAGGGTCAGAGGGAGAAGCAGACTCCCTGCTGAGCAGGGAGCCCGATGCAGGACTCGATCCCGGGACTCCAGGATCATGACCTGAGCTGAAGGCAGTCGCTTAACCAACTGAGCCACCCAGGCGCCCCTTCATTAAGTTTTTCTTATACTTACACCATTAGTACTCTTAGAAATTACATTTATGTCCAAAAAGGGATTACGAAATAGACTGATGGTCAAATGGCAAGACAAAGAATGGGAGAAGTAAACCCTTTGGGGTTAAAATATATCCAGGCAATTAGAGATGTGTAATTTCCAACTGATTATAATCTATAAATGGATGGAAATTAAAAATCAAAGTATGATGAACTTTGGAATCCAATCAGAACTGCACAGAAAGTAGTAAGCATAGTTATTATAAGTTGGAAGAGGAAAAGGTCTTACTAGACTGTAGAGTCTCCCACATACTGAACTGATGAGCAGTACACAAACTGGAAGATTTCCTGATGAAGTAAATAATCTCCTGGCATGAAACCCAGAAGATTCTAGTAGGAAGTCTGGGAAAAAAGGACAGGACCTAAGGAGAAATCTTAAGAAGAAGAAAGTTTACTGCCAAAGCCCAGAATTCATGTTCCCATGAATAGCCTAAACAATGATCCACAGACTTATAGACTAGATCTCCATCTTTAAAAAACTGTATAGAGCTATGCTGTCCAATATGGTAGCCACTAACCACATATGGCAATTTAAATTCATTAAAATAAAAAAAAATTTAATTCAGTTTCTCAATAATACCTAGCCATATTCCAAGTGCTCAATAGCCAAATGTGGCTAGTGACTACAATACTGGAAAGCACAGATATAGAATATATCCAATGTTCTACTAGATGTCACTGGACAGAGATCCAAAGTAACATGACAAAGATGTTATGGTGGAATGAGGAAAAAACAGAAAAATAGGGGCATCAGTCAGTTAAAGGGAGAGAGAAACAGAATAGAGCTTTGAACAGAGAAAATGAATAGTGGTCAGAAATATCTTATAAATCTCAGGAAGCTGATGAATAGGAAAATAAAGAAAGGCACCTGGATTTAGCCAAATTGGAGGGAGCAGAGCCAGACTGCAAGTGGTAAGGCAATGTAAGAGAATTTGAAGTAAAGGCAATGAGTGGAGATTATAATTGGTATACAAGTAATTCGAAGAGAGAAGGTAGTATGGTGTACAGAAACACTGAAAAGGTCCTATGAAATGGTATGAAATTATTTCAAAGGAGTTTTTTTTTCAAAGAAGATTTAAGTGAACAAAAATATAAGACATAACTGTACAAAAAGGAAAACATACATACACATGCTTGCTTACCCCAACTTAATTTGTATCAGGTCAATTTCAATCAGAACTCCACAAGGATTTTATCTCTGAACTTAAATTATTTTAAAGAATGGATGGCAAAAGATGAGCAATAACATAAAAGAAAATTCTAAAGAAAAAAATTCTAGGACCAGTAATATGACCTAAGTATTGCATTTTATACCTTCCTTTCATTAAAATCCCTATGAAAGGTCTCAACCAAGGTGATTTGTAAAATTCTCTTTAATTATGGGGAAATGTCAAAGAGAAATACACCTGAAGCATACAAATTTATGGGATGCAGAGGAGAACAAAGAGCTCTGTAGTTCATCCCTTACCCCTCCTTCCCTCTCACAACCATCAATTTGTTCTCCATATTTACAGGTCTGATTCTGCATTTTGTTTATTCATTTGTTTTGTTTATTTAGATTCCACATGAGTAAAGTCATATGGTATTTGTCTTTCTCAGTCTTATTTCACTTAGCAGGTACCCTCTAGAAGTCCATCAGTGTTGTCACAAATGGCAAAATCTCATCTTTTTATAGCTGGGTAATATTCCATTGTGTATATATACACATCTTACTTCTCCATTTGTCTATCGATGGATACTTAGGCTGCTTCCAGATCTTAGCTATTATAAATAATGCTGCAATAAACATATGGGTGCATACAACTTTTTGAATTAGTGTTTTTGTTTTCTTCAGGTATATACTCACTGGTGGAATTATTGGATCATATGGTATTTCTATTTTTAACTTTTTGAGGAATCTCTACACTGTTTTCCACAGTAGCTGTACCAGTTTACATTCCCACTGGCAATAGACTACGGTTCCTTTTTCCCTCCACATCCTAACCAATACAATGGTCTAAGTTTAAAAATTTTTTTAAAAAGCAAGTTGTAAATAGATGCATATAAAAATTGCATGTGTGTATTTATGCAAGGGAAATTCTAGAAAGATATAGATCCAACCATGCACAATACAGGTCTTTAGATGATATCTTGAGAGAAGAGAATACTTCCTACTTTATACATTTTTTAATTGCTTGAATATTTTCTAACAATATTATTTCTATTTCAAAGGAAAAAGGAAAGGGGTGCCTGGCTGGCTCAGTCAGTAGAGCATGAGACTCTTGATCGCAGGGTCATGAGTTCAAGCCCCACACTTGGTGTAGAGATTACTTTAAAAAAAGAAAAAAGGAAAAATGTTATAGAGCAGCCCTAATGCTGCTGGTCCTTAACTGCACATTTCCATATCAATCTAGATGCAGATTCCATGTGTTTTTTCCATGAGATTCCCTTCAACTAGGTGTGTTCAGGATGATGGAGTTTACTCAAATAAAAAACAACTCAGGGGCATCTAGGTGGCTCAGTCAGTTGAGCATAGGCCTTTGGCTTGGATCATGATCTCGGGGTCTGGGGATCAAGCCCCTCGTCAGGCCTGAAATTCCACCTCATTTTTAGGGACTCTGGGACCTCAGAGAGTCAGAAATAGCCCAGTGAGCACTCTCACCACTTCTCTCCCTTAACTACTTCATATGATCTCTCTACAAATCATTTACTATCTTTTTTACTCAGTGCTGTGCTGAAATATGTGATGGAAAAGAACTATCCTCTTTAGATGGATCATGATTTGTTATGCTGGAGATCAGTGCAAATGAAATAAAGGACAGAGGTGTGATTACTGAGTGCCCTATTAAATAGGGAGGAGGTCCAGGATGGCCTCTCTGAGGAAGTGACATTTAAGCTAAGAAAAGCCTCAGTGAAAGTAGGGGGGAGGTTTTGTGGAGATCTGGAAAAGAGCTTTAGAAGGAGAAGGAATGGACGCCTGGGAGGCACAGTCGGTTAAGCGTCTGCCTTCGGCTCAGGTCATGATCCCAGGGTCCTGGGATTGAGTGCCACATCGGGCTCCCTGCTCAGCAGGGAGTTTGCTTCTCCCTCTCCATCTCCCTCTGCCTTTCCCCCTGCTTGTGCTCCCTCTGTCAAATAGGTAAATAAATAAAATCTTAAAAAAAAAAGGGAGAAGGAATAGCAAATATGAAGTTGCTGTGGTGGGAAGATGTCTGATGTATTCTGGGAATATCACTGAGCCAGGATCCTTAGAGGGAAATGAGCACTATGAGATCAGAGGAGTAGCTGGGGAACAAGTTATGTGGGCCCTTGAAACTCATGACCAGAACTTTCAGTTTTGTTCTGAGGGTGAAGGAGAGTCATTGGAGTGTTTGTGATTTAATGTGATTTCTATTTTAAAAGGAAAATAGAAAGGAAGTAAGGGTGGAGCAGGGAGATCAGTCGGGAGACTACTACAGTAATCCAGGTAGAAGGTGGTAGCTGCCTGGGCCGTGGTGGTGGCATTGGAGCTGGGGGGATCTGGGGTATATGCTGAAGATAGAAAATACGGGATTTGGCCAGGGACTGGTTGTGGAGTGTGAGAGAAAGAAAGTCAAGGATAACAACAAAGATTTCTGACCTGGGCAACTGTACAAATGACCTTTCCATTTACTGAGATGGAAAGACAGGGCAGAATGATGAGATGGGAAGAAAAATTGAGTTCTTGATCTATTAAGTTTGAGAGACCTGTTGGATATCCAAGTGCAATAGTGATTAGATACCTGGAGTCAGGATTGGAGGTATGCATTTGAGAATCATTAGTGTATTTAAAGCTATAGGACAGGATAGGATTTTCTTTTTTTTTTAGATTTTATTTACTAATTTGAGAGAGAAAGAGCACACACATGCACACATGAGCAGCGGGGGAGGGGAGGACACAGGAGAAGGGGCAGAGAGAATCTCAAGCAGACTCCACGCTGAGCGAGAAGCCCCATATGGGGCTCGATCTCAGAACCCCGAGATCAAGACCTGAGCCAAAACCAAGAGTTGGACGCTCAACTAACTGAGCCACTCAGGCGCCCGTAATTTTATATTTCTATAAGATACATTTCTAAAAGAAGTGTTAAATAAAACTATAAATGTACGTATTTTATTTTATTTTTTTAAGATTTTATTTATTTATTTGACAGAGAGATAGAGAGAGAGCACAAGTAGGCAGAGTGGCAGGCAGAGGGAGAGGGAGAAGCAGGCTCTCCGCCGAGCAGGAAGCCAGACATGGGGCTCGATCCCAGGACCCCAGGATCATGACCTGAGCTGAAGGCAGCTGCTTAACCGACCGAGCCACCCAGGTGCCCCTAAATGTATATATTTTAAATATTAATATCCATTGTCAAACTGCCCTCCAAGGTAATTTTTATCAACCTGCATACCTACCAGAACATAAAGTACATGTCTTCAAACTAATCTACACTGATTGGTATCATTCTAAAATTTTTGCCCCTTTAAGTAAAGAGTACCTCATTATTTTATAATTTACAATTTTCTGATTGTAAAATAGAGCATTTTCATACATGTATATGTACCAGCTTTGTATTTTGTGGTTTCTTCTTTGGTGAATTATTTATTTGTATCTTTTACACATATTTTAAACGGACTAGCATTTTTTTTTTAAGATTTTATTTATTTGACAAAGAGAGAGACAGCAAGAGGGAACACAAGCAGGGGGAGTGGGAGAGGGAGAAGCAGGCTTCCCACGGAGCACGGAGCCCAATGTGGGGCTCAATCCCAGGACCCTAGGACCATCACCTGAGCCGAAGCCAGACGCTTAATGACTGAGCCTGCTAGGCGCCTGCACTAGCATTTTCTTTTAAGTGGTTTATAGAAGTCATTTATAAATTTAGGGCATTAAGGCTTTATAGTATTTTTTCCCTCAGATCATCACTTTTTTTTTTCAAGTCATCACTTTTTATTGTCACATGTCATCTTCATTTACAGTGCTTTCAATACAATTTTTGAAAACACATTATGAAGTCAGATCTCCCATTTCTCCACTATAGAGTCTGGCCTTGATGTCATTTTAAGAAAGACTTTCCAAAATTCAGTATTCTACAAATACTATCTTAACTTTTAAGAAAATCTCTTCACATCACTAATTTAAAAAAACACTTTGTTATCAAATATTAGGTTCTCATATACACACGGGTGTATTTCTGTACTTTTTCTATTGTTCCACTGATCTATTTCACTACCCTTATAACAGACCAATCTCCCCTTGGATAACAGGCAATATTCTTTAATATTAAAAATTGAATCAAGCAGCATATTTAATGAATAATACACATGATCAAGTATGCAATTCAGAAATACAAAAATAGTTCAGCAATAGGAAATCTTTACTATAAATTCTTACAGAATTTTTCTTCTATAAATTTTATGGAAGAAAAAATGTAAAAGAAGAGAAAAAAAATAATTGCCTTAAAAGATGTTGAAAATATATAAAATCCAAAAGCCTCTCATGCTTAAAATATATACACCCATAGGTACAATACATAGAGCTAGGAGTAGGAAAAAAAAAAAGGTACATTTAGTGTGAAACACCTGAAAATGTCCTGTGATATCAGAAAGAAAAAAAAGTTATAGCAATTGTTCAACATAGATATGGAAACTGTAGTTGATAAAGTAGAACTGAAAACAAGAAAAGGTAAGAGGGAACATAAATACAGAAAGGTCGCTACATCCAGCAAAAATTTTGCCTTAACCATCTAGGTACAGAGGAATCTGTATCTCCCAGACTCCTGTGCAGCCAAGTGACTGAATTCTGGCCAATCAGAAGTAACAGATGTCACAAATGCTACTTCCAAACTAGTCCGTTAAAAATGTCCTTAGAGATCCCCATCCATTTTTATCTTTGTGTGTGTGTGTGTGTGTGTGTGCGCGCGCTGAGTGTTTGTCTGTGTCTGTCTCCTCCCTCTCTTTTTCACTGGCTGGCTTCAGAGGATTCAGCACAGGACTTCAAGGCAATGGTGAGTCCTAAGGGATGACGCAGCCAACAGAGGAAATACGACTGCATATCTGAATGACAGTACACAACAGAAGTCCCAGATAAGCTCACACAGGATTGTGACATGTACAAGGAACAATCTTTATTGTTTTTATTCACTGAGGCTTTGTTAAAGTAATTAGCTTTATGTTGACTAATACACTCAGACAATTGAGTAAGAGAGTGCAATAAACTGCCCAGACAGATGAATATATGCAATACTTTTTCTATATACCAACAATAACCAAACATCGAAAAGGAAATAAAGATATATAGTAAGGAAAACAGCATAGCACTGGCTTAAGAATAAGTAAATGGTCAGTGGAACAAAAAAACAGAGGACAGAAATAAGATTCTTGCAAACATAAGGACTTGGCATATTGCAGAGGTGGCATTACAATCAATAGAGAAGAAATGGATTAATATACAGTACTGGGAAAACTCCATGTGGAAAAAAAAAAGCCTAATACATCATATTTTAAAAGTAAAGTCCAGATGGATTATAGGAGAAGACTGAAAAACTGAACCTTAAAACTATTTAAAAATAATACAGGAGAATATCTTTATGACCTCTGTTAGGGGAAGATTTAGTAAACAAGACTACAGTAAAGAACAAACAGTAATGGAAAAGATGGGTGAATTTGACACTATCATGAAAATCTTCTGGGTGAGAGAAGGCACTACAAAGGTAAAAGGCAAGGGACAGTCTGGGAAAAGATAACAAAAACACACATTATAGAAAAATGATTAATGCTCAATACATAAAGAAGTTCTACAAGTTGATAGGAAAAAGACAAATAACCTTAGCTCAAAGAATGGGTTAAAAATATGAGCAGGTAATTCACACAAGAGAAAAACTGAATGGTTAATTCATTTCCGGAAAAATGCTCAGTCTTACTAGGCAAATTAAAACAATTTCAAGAGCATTTCTCTTCCATCATACTGGCAAAAAATTATCAAGGGCAGTATCATAAACTTAAATTGGAGAATATCAAGAGAATAAGGAAACAGAAAATCGCAGACATTGTTACTAGAGGTATGAACTGATACTATCACTTTCAAGAACAATTTGAGTATCTAGTAAAATGAAGTGTGCACTCCTATGCTCCAGCAATTTTATTACAAATCCTTGACGAACTCTTATGTGCATGTACATAGAAACATACCGGGCTACTACATGAGACAGCAAAGAATAGAAACAATCTAAATGGCCATCAGTCGTAGGGAAAGAGTTAAATAAAATGTGGCAAATTCAAAACATGAAACACTAGATAGCAGTTTAAAAAATGGAACTATATTACATAACAGATTTACCAAGGACAAATCTCAGAAACATGTTGAGTAATACAGGCAAGTTGCAGAACAAAATGTAAAGAATACTACCTCTGAAAAAATAAAAACCCTTTTTTAAACAGATGCATAAATGTTTACAAAACATGCTTAAAAATGAATTGGAAGGACATATGATTTATGATTGGTGACTGTTGTTGCTTCTCAGAGCAAGAGGTAGATGAGGGAAAGTGAACTGAGAATGAGAAACAGAATTTGTGCTTAAGATAGTATATCTCTTTCATCAAAAAAATGAAAGTATGTCAAAATATTAATAATGATCAATTCTGGGTGGTAGGCATTTGTTGTATCATTCCCTTTACTTTCCTATATTCTTTTTTTTTTTTTAAGATTTTATTTATTTATTTGACAGAGAGAGACACAGTGAGAGAGGGAACACAAGCAGGGGAAGTGAGAGAGGGAGAAGCAGGCTTCCCACGGAGCAGGGAGCCTGATGCGGGGCTCGATCCCAGGACCCCGGGATCATGACCTGAACCGAAGGCAGACGCTTAATGACTGAGCCACCCAGGCGCCCCTACTTTCCTATATTCTTAACTTTGTCAACAAAAAAGAACAAAAATATTTCCTGAAATAAAACTTGATTCTCCATCCTGAAAGATAATAATACACGTGCCAGGAAAAAGTGATCCAACATGGTCAAGACTGAGATGTACTCTAACGAAATAACTTTAAAATTAAAGAAAGAACCTACTAGGAGACCAGAACAAAATATAAAGCTAATTATACATAAAGGAAAATATCAAATTGGTATCAGACTTCTTCATAACACTATTCAACATTAATACTATACTACAATAAACTTTAGCAAAGAACGGCCAATTATGAACAAGGCAGAACTTGGGGGGACATTATTGGCATGAACTCTTTGTGAAGAAACTGCGAGAAGACAAACTTCAGCCAAATGAGAGATATCTAGAGAAATTTCAGCAAAAGGACCTTGTGGAAAGCACTGAATATATTTAACTATAGAACGAAGATGAAATGAAAGGTTGGGATAAATGTGACAGAAGAGCATGTAAGTATAATATGCCTTGACAATATGAAAAGTGTACAACTAACAAAATTTGGGAAGAGAAGGTGGGAGGTAAAACAAGCCTACTTACTGACTCATCTGTAATAGGTGAAAAATCAAAGGTTAATTTTTAAAGCCAACTAATCAAGTAATAGAAGGAATAAATATTGTCTACAGAAACAGAGCACTCTAATACTAGAATAAAAGAAAAACCTTCCTAGTTATTACAAAAACTATAGTAGTAAATGACCAAAATAAAAGGCTAGGGAAATAGATAAGTGAAAGTCTTTTTTAAAAACTATAAAAACCATGATTCATTGTTATAACACCATATCAAAAACTGTATGGTGACTAACATAATAAAAAAATAAAAATAAAATGGAAAAATCTCTCTTAAAAAAAAAATAATAAAAACTGTAAAAACCAGAAAATGTCATATAAAACAATATACAGAATGAAGCCCAAACATATCAAAAATGTAATTGGACTTTCACCTATTAACTTGAAAAATGATATTCAGATTGGTTCACAGAGCAAAACTCAGTACTATACTGCATATAAATGCCACACTTCAAAGTGATTTTTAAAGGGGTGCCTGGGTGGCTCAGTTGGTTAAGCAACTGCCTTCGGCTCAGGTCATGATCCTGGAGTCCCGGGATCGAGTCCCGGGATCGAGTCCCACATCGGGCTCCCTGCTCAGCAGGGAGTCTGCTTCTCCCTCTGACCCTCCCCCCTCTCATGTGCTCTCTCTCTCTCTCTCTCATTCTCGCTCTCTCAAATAAATAAATAAAATCTTTTTAAAAAAGTGATTTTTAAAAATTGAAAATAAAAGGATGAAGAAAGATCTTAAAAAAAGCAGAAAAAGGCAAGAAACAGATTCTCCCCTAGGGCATTCACAAGTAAGGCAGGCTGCTGACGTCTTGATTTTAGTCCTATAAGACCCATTTTTCAACTGTTGACCTCTAGAGCTATAAGATGATAAATTCATGTTATTTTCAGCCAGTAAATTTGTGGTAATTTGTTACAGCAGCAATAAAAATCTAATATAGAAAGCAGTCTGCTACAACCTTTATGGAAGGGAATTTGACAATTCCTATCAAAACTACATATGCACTTACTCAGCAATCCTACATCCAAGAATCTATCCTGAAAATACAGCCTCGACAATATGAAAAAACATACATACAAGGTTATTTACTGAAGCACTGGTCCTAATTGTAAAATAGTGCAAATATCCTAAAAGTCCACATGTCAAAGAGTACTTGAATAAATTACCATAACATCCAGATAATGGAGTATTTTGCAGCTGTTAAAAAAATGAGGAAGATCTCCATGACTAATATGGAGTGTATTTATAGTTAAGTGAAAAAAGCAAAATGCAAAGGGCATCTATGGTATGCTATCCTTTATGTAGCATACAAAGAGATACAAGAAACTACATATATGTTGGCTCATCTGTACAAAAGAAACATAAAAAGGACAAACCTGAAAATAAAGAGATTGGTAATCTATAAGAAGTGGGTAAGAAAGGGGTAGGAATAAATTAGGGAACAGAAATAGGATAGCGGGGATGAGGAGACACTAACACATTTCTGAGGATATTTTCCTATAGCTCTGATTCTTAAAAGCATAGTAATGTTTCAGATACAGAAATAAATAAACAGTTAAAACCAACCAAGATGTGGTAGGAACCCAAAATAGAATACAAATAGTAACAAATGAACCTAAAAGAGCTAACCTAGGCAACTTTGGAAAATAGTATTTTGACTGAATCTGTAAGACTAAAGACAAAAAGAACCATATACAAATAATGTAATCTAGTTAGTAAATTTGTTTCTCACAGAGGAATAGCTTGGAAATTCTGAAGCTACTTAATGTGTATACTAATGAGCAAATAAGTAAATACATTGTTCCTCATTGTCAGAAAAAGAAATTATGGATAAGTAAAGGAGAAAGGCTAAAATAAACCCTGTGGAGTAGGACTAGAATCAAGATATCAAAATAAACTGATAATTTTAATATATAAAAAGACAGAGGCAGGGGCGCCTGGGTGGCTCAGTCAGGTTAAGCGTCTGCCTTCGGCTCAGGTCATGATCCCAGGATCCTGGGATCGAGCCCCACATCAGGCTCCCTGCTTGGCAGGGGGCCTGCTCCCTCTCTCCCTCTGCTACTCCCCCCGCTTGTGCTCTCTCGCTCTCTCTGTCAAATAAAATCTTTAAAAAAAAAAAAAAAGACAGAGGCAGAAACAAATATAGAAATGTGTATACCTGTGTGTATTGGTATACACACATATATTTTCCAGTTCAATCTGCTGTGAGGGCCTAGGAACAATGACATCCCAGTAGCAATGAGCACACATAGCACCCAGACCTTGGTTTCTAAACATCATTTCCCAATAAAAGGAACCAGAGCTCCTAGGAGAAACAGTTGATTCAAGGCTAGGGCAAGGAAAACAAGATGAACCCAGAATACCAGGAACCAGGAAGAAAAGAAGTGCTCAAAAATGGATGGGGGCATGTTAAAAAGTCAAAGAAACCAACTGGAAGGAGATCCCAATGGGCAAAGCAGAAGAACTTGAGCAAAAAATGATTCATTGGATCTACCTCAGCCAGGAAAAATTAAAATCCATGATTTATAAAAAGATAATTGAATATATAAATAAATAGAGAAGGAACAGCTCTTCTCTATAGGACAATCCTAATTAATATACATAAAGAAAGAAGGGAAATGGAAAAATCAATATTAGGCCAACATCACATTAATAACTGTTGCAGACAAGACCCACTGGGCCAATGGATGCTAAAATTAGTAGGCAAAAGTTTCAGAAGAAACTGAATAGTCTCAAAGTATCTCCCCAAAGATATTTATTAATTACAAACAGAAAAATAATAACTTTACAATGGAGAAATCAGGCAGACACCACCTTTACCAAGGGATCAAAATTATCATCCACAGTAAGATTTATCAGTATTATGACTCCTCTGGTATGTTGCACTGAGAGGAACATAACGTTATTTCCGTGGCACTCTTTCCAAAAATGCATTACTTCCATCTAATCATGACAAAACAGCAGATAAACCCAAATAGGGTGCAAGCAGATGTAATGAGCCATTTATCCAGAGTGAAGCATATCTGAAGACTCTGGGAGAGATTTCTCCAAGACAATAAAATCAACAGATTACCTTAATGTGTCTGAGTGTCTTAAGAGATTTAGACAACTGATAGGAGTTGGGAATTGAGTTAGGAATATGTATATAGAAAACTAAGGAAAAAAACAAATAACCCCCCAAATTATTAACCCCAGGAAAAATAAAAAATCACATAGAAAAAGCAATCTTGGTATATACACAGCACGGCTGTGACTAGCACTCAATAGCCATAATACTGTAAACACTGAACAGTGATTCAATCAAAATTATGATAGGCAGATGGGAAGTGTGTGTGGGTACATGTGCGCACCTACACACACATATTTTATTCAGGGTAAGAAAGTACTAAATTCTTATTTTTTTTTTTTTAAAGATTTTATTTATTTATTTGAGACAGAGAGAATGAGAGACAGAGAGCATGAGAGGGAGGAGGGTCAGAGGGAGAAGCAGACTCCCTGCCGAGCAGGGAGCCCGATGCGGGACTCGATCCCGGGACTCCAGGATCATGACCTGAGCCGAAGGCAGTCGCTTAACCAACTGAGCCACCCAGGCG
>NC_138384.1:39270021-39276208 GCF_054177405.1 Leptonychotes weddellii
TCTTATTTTTTTAAAAAGATATTGGATGAGGACTAAACCTGGAAAAACAATTAAGAAATAGCAACATAAATATATTTGTTAAAGAAATGAAGGAAACATCAAAAAAAAAAAGACTGCAAAAGCAAAGAAAGTCAATCCTTCTAAGGAGAGGGAAATTGAGGAGGAGGACAAGAGACTGCCTTTTTTAAGGGAATAAGCCTTGTAAAACTACCTGATTCTTTAAACAATGTGCATGCATAAGTTTGACAACTTTGATAAAAACAAAAACTCTAAAATTTAATCTGGAAATGTATATATTTCTGACCCTAAAAGGGAAAGAAGAGCTGGGAAGGACTGAGATTCAGGTTATATGCAGAAGAATCACAAGTGTGTAATTTGATAACAATAGGGAGAAACCCACCCCCGCCAAGCCCAGGGCAGCTTCCTCAAGTGCAGGGCAGCCTTCTCATGACCTCTTGGCCTTGGCCTGACACCCTACAACAGCCCTCCTTGCCCAGTTCCCTGTCACTCACCAGCACACTGACCATCTGACATCTCTTTCTCCACCATCCAAGGCTCCTTCCCTTGCTCCAATAAGGAGATCATGTTGGGCTTAGAAATGGAGAGTCCTGTTTACAGGAGAAGAAAAATGAGAGCAAGAAAGAGACAAACAGGGAGACAATCAACTTGCTATAGCCTTTCTAGGACTCAATCTCAATGTCTTGTTCATTAGGCAAGAAAAGAAATTAGAGGAACGGCCAGAGAATGGAATGATGCTTGTATGAAGGATGAAGATGAAGCTTCTTCCATAGCAGTGGTTCTCAAAGTGCTAGAGCAGAAGCACCACCACCTAGGATCTTATGAGAAATGCAAAGTCTTAGGGCTCAACCCAGACCTACTGAATCAGAAACCACAGTGGTTCTCAAACTTTAATAGGCATCAGAATCATTTGGAGGGCTCATTAAAACCCAGACTACTGGGCCTATTTCCTGAGTTTCTGATTCTGTAGGTCTAGAGTGGGACCCCATAATTTGCAATTTAACAAATTCCTACCTCATTCTACAGCAATGGGAACTACTAATTTCTAACTCTTTGAAACTACTTCAAATTATTTCCTGGGAGCAGGAAGTAGAAATTCAGCTAAAGTACTTAAGTAATGACCTAGATATTCCCAATGGAGGAAACAAAAACACCCCAGAGGGAAGATTCTGAATTATGGGGGAGACATCCTTACCAAGCCATACCAAGTTCCTGTAGTTCTCCAACATGACATCTCTGTATAAATCCTTCTGAGACGGGTCCAGCCATTCCCATTCCTCTTGGGAAAAATCTAGAGCCACATCTCTGAAGGTCACCAGACCCTGAAATTAAAAAAAAAAAAAAAAAAAAAGATCTCGTTTGCCAAGTGCTCCCATATGGTTCTAGCAGAAAAGATGAAATTCTGCCAGAGTTCAAAGCTCTACGTGGTCCAAGGAAAATAACTATTGGGGAGCAAGTACATGCCCAGGTTTGTCAAATATTTTGAGAGAAAGAGAAATATTAGAAATAGACTCACCCCTTGAAAATTTCACATTTTTGTGAATAAAAAAAGACATATATAGGGGAAAAAATTAGCTTATGACATGAAACATGAGTTCATAACATGAAAGTATGTGAGCAAGGCTATTTTATATTACATATACTATGTACCAATAAATTCTCATAGGGATGATTCCATTATACTCCCCAAACTGAGATATCGGATGCGTCAGAGTAGTGAGGGAAGGCCTTGAATTGGGCTTTAACAAAAGGGTATGGTCTGAAACTTAGACTTTATATATAAGGAGAAACTTGCCCAAATGTGTCCTGAAGAAATAATGAAGTATATGTGAAGTGATTTAGATAGAATTTTCACTGGAAGATTATATGAAAAATCTGGAAAAAAACTTTAATGTCAAAAAATAAGTTTAGGGGCACCTGGGTGGCACAATGGGTTGAACATCCAACTCTTGATTTCGGTTCAGGTCATGATCTCAGGGTCATAGGATCGAGCCCCACATAGGGCTCCACACTCAGAGGGGAGTCTGCTACTCTCCCTCTCCTTGCTCATGCTCTCTCTCTTTCTAAAATAAATAAAATAAAATCTTTTTAAAAATAAAGGGGCGCCTGGGTGGTTCAGTCAGTTAAGCGTCTGCCTTCAGCCCAGTTCATGATCCCAGGGTCCTGGAATCGAGCCCCACTCCCTGCTGAGCAGGGAGTCTGCTTTTCCCTCTCCCTCTGCCTGCCGCTCCTGCTTGTGTGCTCTCTCCCTTTCGCTCTCTGTCAAATAAATACATAAAATATTTTTAATAAATAAATAAAATAAAATAAATAAAAAACAGTTTAGCCTACACCACTGGACTATAAGCTGTATGAGGGGAAGGATATCTGTTTTACAAGCTCACGAATATCTGGTGTCTATATAAAACCTGTCACATTGTAAACAGTAAATATTTGCCACTCAGTGAATAAATGGTAAACTTTCCTGTAATATATCCATAGGAAGGAAGAGTACTCAATGCTTAAAATGGTAGAATTCCATTTTGCAGATTATGGTCTCATTTTTTTATTAAAAATCATGAAATATCTATCAGCGCAGAGAACAGATCTAGTGCCAAAATCTCAGATGCCAGCCAAAAGCCAACTTGCAAGTGGATTCTTCTAAACACAGTATCTTCAGGCCTGCTATGTTAACTCTTTTTTAAGAATTGGTCTATTTAGTTTTCTACTTTTTGAGCTAGTTCTTATATTTTATATTTACCTAGGAAATCTCTTTTGCTTGTGCTTTCAAATTAAAAGTATATAGCTGGGGGCGCCTGGGTGGCTCAGTCGTTAAGCGTCTGCCTTCGGCTCAGGTCATGATCCCAGGGTCCTGGGATCGAGTCCCACATCGGGCTCCCTGCTCCATGGGAGGCCTGCTTCTCCCTCTCCCACACCCCCTGCTTGTGTTCCCTCTCTCGCTGTCTCTCTCTCTCAAATAATAAATTAAAAAAATCAAAAAAAAAAAAAGTATATAGCTGTTTGTCAAATTGAAAAAAAAAAAAAAGACAAATATGGTTATTCTACATAGCAGAAATACGGATGAATGTGGCTAAAGAAAAAAAACCTCACACAGCTACATACTGTTATATAACTCCCTTGTGCCCCTCTACACTTCTCTGTGTCCTGGGACGCTGACCTCTATTGACTGCATTAATAGACTCCCTTACCTGACCCCATTTTCAGTTGGGTTCAGCCACATGCAGGAGATGGGAGGGAGGCAAGTGAAGCACAATATTTACTCCCCTGGCACCCTCCTTGCAGCACTACCCTGTGTGGTGTCTGTCCTTCGATCATAGGTCACAATGCCTGTCAGAGGCCCTCCCCACTCAGATCTCTCTATCCCTGGGTTCAGGTCTAAGTTTTACTATTATAAGTCCCAGGGTATAGCACTATCCTTTACAGTTCTCTATATACTGATTCATAACTTGGAAACAGTTCCCTTTTGAGTTTCTTGCCAGAACCCTAACTGATAAACACGTTGATCCAATGTACTTCTAGGATATGACCGGAGATTCCACAAAAGCACCACTACACTTCCCTAATAAATCCACTTTCCCGTTCTCCCATGACTATTTCATAGATTCTGCCTCTCTCTCAAAATACCACCAATTCCTTCCCTGTTCCCACTTTGAACTTCCTCATCTTGCTCACCACAGGTCCTTGCTGAACTGTATCTATATTCATATATTCTGTCTTCCCTCTGTTACTATGCATGAAACTCTAGGCTCCTATCTATGGCCATTCCCTCCACTTGTCCACACAAAGACATTGTCACCTCTCTCCCTTGTAATTATCAGGGAAATAGCAGATATCTCTCTTGTATTATCAGTATTTTCTGACTTTCCTAAATTATTTCTATCAGTATACAAACTGATGTAATATCTTTCATCTTATAAATAGACAGATAAATTCCCTTCCATAAGCTCACTGTAGTTATTGTCCTATTTCTCTACTCCTCTTAAAAACAAAATTCTTCCAGGGCGCCTGGGTGGCTCAGTTGGTTAAGCGACTGCCTTCGGCTCAGGTCATGATCCTGGAGTCCCTGGATCGAGTCCCGCATCGGGCTCCCTGCTAGGCAGGGAGTCTGCTTTGCCCTCTGACCCTATCCCCTCTCATGTGTTCTCTCTCATTCTCTCTCTCTCAAATAAATAAATAAAATCTTTAAAAAAAAAAAAAAATTCTTCCAGGGGCGCCTGGGTGGCTCAGTCGTTAAGCGTCTGCCTTCGGCTCAGGTCAAGATCCCAGGGTGCTGGGATTGAGCCCCACATTGGGCTCCCTGCTCCACGGGAAGCCTGCTTCTCCCTCTCCCTCTCCCACTCCCCCTGCTTGTGTTCCCTCTTGTGTCTCTGTCAAATAAATAAATAAAATCTTTAAAAAAAAAAAAAAAACCACAAAATTCTTCCAAAGAGTTGTTTAAATCAGCAATGTCCAATAGAAAAACAATGTAAACCTCATATTAAAATTTTTCAGTAGTTACATTAAAAAAGTAAATAGATTTAATGATGAAAACAAAATAAGAATAACTGCTATATTTATTGACCAATTACTACATGCCAGACACCCTAATGAGCATTTTATTGATATTATCTTAATCTCATTGTAAAACTTGTTAAAAAAAAAAGTATGAAACCCATTTTACAGATGTTTAAGACCAAATGTCATGCTGAATCACTAGGTTATATTGCAAAAAGAAAAAGAAAGTAAGCAGGAATAAGTAAATTTAGGGGCGCCTGCCTGGGTGGCTCAGTCAGTTAAGTGTCTGCCTTTGGCTCAGGTCATAATCCCAGTATCCTGGGATCAGGCCCCAAGTCAGGTTCCCTACTCTGCAAGGGGTCTGCTTCTCCCTCTCCCTGCTCTTGTGCTCTTGCTCTCTCTAAATAAATAAATAAATAAATAAATAAAATCTTTAAAAAAAAGGAAGCAAATTTAATATATTTAATCTATTATATCTAAAATGTTATTTCAACATGTACTCATTATAAAAATTATTAATGAGATGCTTTACATTCTTTTTTGTACTGAATCTTTAAAATCTGGTATATATTTTATACTTATAGCGTGTCTTAATTCACAGCAGTCTTATGTGGCTACTGGGTACATTATTGGACAGCACAGCTCTAAACTCATCTCTATTCTTATCTTTTAGGCCCACTATTCCCTTGTGTCCCCACTGCAATGCTTTCATACCAACCATTCTATCAAGTAGCTTTTGTCAAGAATATCAGTAGCTTTCATGTTACCAAATCCAATGATCATTTCTCAGTCTTCATCTTCCTCACTCTCTCTCAGAAGAATTTAATTCAGTTGATCATACCCTCTATGAAACACTTTGTACTCCTGACTTCTAGTACCCATACTCTTCTGGTTTTCCTTCTACATCAGTCCTTCTCGGTCTCTTTTGCTGGTTCCTCCTCTTCTTCTCAGCCTCTAGATATTGAATCCTCAAAACTCAGTCCTTGGGCATCTTTCCTATCTACACTCACAATCCTACCCTCCAGATAATCCTATCCTGTCCTATAGCTTTAAATACACTAATGATTCTCAAATGCATACCTCCAATCCTGACTCCAGGTATCTAATCACTATTGCACTTGGATATCCAACAGGTCTCTCAAACTTAATAGATCAAGAACTCAGTTTTTAAAAAAAAAAAAAAAAAAGAACTCAATTTTTCTTCCCATCTCATCATTCTGCCCTGTCTTTCCATCTCAGTAAATGGTAAGGTCATTTGTACAGTTGCCCAGGTCAAAAATCTTTGTTGTTATCCTTGACTTTCTTTCTCCCACACTCTACAACCAGTCCCTGGCCAAATCCCGTATTTTCTATCTTCAGCATATACTCCAGATCCCCCCAGCTCCAATGCCACCACCACGGCCCAGGCAGCTACCACCTTCCACCTGGATTACTGTAGTAGTCTCCCGACTGATCTCCCTGCTCCACCCTTACTTCCTTTCTATTTTCCTTTTAAAATAGAAATCATAGGGCGCCTGGGTGGCTCAGTTGGTTGAGCGACTGCCTTCGGCTCAGGTCATGATCCTGGAGTCCCTGGATCGAGTCCCGCATTGGGCTCCCTGCTCGGCAGGGAGTCTGCTTCTCCCTCTGACCCTCCCCCTCTCATGTGCTCTCTCTCTCATTCTCTCTCTCAAAT
>NC_138384.1:39276708-39316350 GCF_054177405.1 Leptonychotes weddellii
CCGCATCGGGCTCCCTGCTCCGCGGGAAGCCTGCTTCTCCCTCTCCCATTCCCCCTGCTTGTATTCCCTCTTTCGCTGTGTCTCTCTCTGTCAAATAAATAAATAAAATCTTTAAAAAAAAAAATTACATGGAAACAAATGAAAATGAAAATCCAATGATCCAAAATCTTTGGGATGCAGCAAAAGCTGGTGTGGAGGGGGAAGTTTATAGCAATACAGGCCTACCTCAAGAAGCAAGAAAAATCTCAAATAAACAACCTAACCTTGTGCCTAAAGGAGCTAGAAAAGAAGAACAAACAAAACCCAAAACTAATGGAAGGAAGAAAATTGTAAAATTGGAGCACAAATAAATGACACAGAAACTAAAAAAAAAAAAACAATAGAACAGATCAATGAAACTAGGAGCTGGTTATTTGAAAAGATCAACAAAATTGATAAACCTCTAGCCAGACTCATCAAAGAAGAGAAAGGACTCAAATAAAACAAAATTAATGAAAGAGGGGAAATAACAACTGATACCACAGAAACACAAGCAACTGTAAGAGAATATTATGAAAAACTATATGGCAACAAATTGGACAAACTAGAAGAAATGGAAAAATTCCTAGAAACATATAACCTACCAAAACTGAAGCAGGAAGAAATTGAAAGTTTGAACAGACCAATTACCAGCAAAGAAATTGACTCAGTAATCAAAAAACTCCCAACAAACAAAAGTCCAGGACCAGACGGCTTCACAAGAGAATTCTACCAAACATTTAAAGAAGAGTTAGTACTATTCTCAAAATATTCAAAACAAAAGAAGAGAAAGAAAACTTCCAAATTCATTCTATGAGGCCAGCATTACCCTAATACCAAAACCAGATAAAGACACCACAAAAAAAGAGAATTATAGGCCAATATCTCAGATGAACATAAATGAAAAACCCTCAATAAAATATTAGCAAATCAAATTTAACAATACTTTAAAAAAAATCATTCATCACAATCAAGAAGGATTTATTCCCAGGAAGCAGGGTGGTTCATTCGCAAATCAATGTGATATATCACATCAATACGAGAAAGGATAAAAACTGTATGATTATTTCAATAGATGCAGAAAAATCATTTGACAAAGTACAACATCCATTCATGATGAAAACCCTCAACAAAGTAGGTTTAGAGGGAACATAACTTGACATAATAAAGACCTTATATGAAACACCAACATCATCCTCAATGGGAAAAAACTGAGAGCTTTTCCCATAGGGTCAAGAACAAGACAAAGATGTCAACTCTCACCACGTCTACAAAAATTTTTATTTAAATTCCAGTTAGTTAACATACAGTGTAATCTTAGTTTCAGGTATACAATATAGTGATTCAATACTTCTGTACCACACCCAGTGCTCATCATAAATACACTCCTTAATCCCTCTTACCACTTTTATTCAACATAGTACTGGATGTCCTAGCCACAGCAACAGAGAAGAAAAATAAATAAAAGGCATCCAAATTGGTCAGGAGGAAGTAAAACTTTCACTATTTGCAGATGACATGATATTATATGTAGAAAACTCTAAAGACTCCACCAGAAAACTACTAGAACTGATAAATGAATTCAGTAATGTGGCAAGATACAAAATCAATGTACAGAAATCTGTTGCATTTCTATAAATTAATAATGAAGCAGAGGAAAGAGAAATTAGGAAAACAATCCCATTTACAGTTGCACCAAAAATAATAAAATACCTAGGAATAAACTTAATCAAAGAGGTGAAACACTTGCACTCTGAGAACTATAAAACATTGATGAAAAACTTGAAAATGAGGGGTGCCTGGGTGGCTCAATCCGTTAAGTAGCTGCCTTCAGCTCAGGTCATGATCTCAGGGTCTTGGGATTGAGCCCCACTGAGCAGGGAGCCTGCTCCTCCCTCTGCCCCTCCCCCCCACTCGTGTGCCCTCTCTCTCTCACAATCTTAATTTATTTGTGAGAGAGAGAGAGCAAGCTAGCACAAGCAGAGGGAGTGGGAGGCAGAGGGAGAAGCAGGCTTCCCGCTGAGCAAGGAGGCTGAAGCAGGACTCGATCCCAGAACCCTGGGATCATGACCCGAGCCAAAGGCAGACGCTTAACTGACTGAGCCACCCTGGCATCCCTAAATAAATAAAATCTTAAAAAATAAATGAAGATGACACAAAGAAATGGAAAGACATTCTATGCTCATGGATTGAAAGAATTAATACTGTTAAAATGTCTATACTACCCAAAGCAATCTACAGATTAATGAAATCCCTATCAAACATTTTTTCACAGAACTTGAAAAAACAACCCTAAAATTTGTCTGAAATCAGAAAAAACCTGAACAGCCAAAGGAATCCTGAAAAAGAAAAACAAAACTGGAGGTATTGCAAATTCCAGACTTCAAGTTATATTACAAAGCTGTAGCAACCAAAACAGTATGGTACTGGCACAAAAAAAGATACATAGATCAATGAAACAGAATAGAAACCCCAGAAATAAACCCACAATAATATGGTCAATTGATCTTTGACAAAGCAAGCAGGAAAAAGACAGTCTCTTCAATAAATGGTGCTGGGAAACCTGGACAGCTGCATGCAAAAGAATGAAACTGGATCACCTTCTTCCACCATAAACAAAAATAAACTAAAAATAAATTAAAGACCTAAATGTGAGACCTAAAACATAAAAATCCTTGAAGAGAGCATAGGCAGTAATCTCTCTGACATTGGCCATAACAACATTTTTCTAGATATGTCTCCTGAGGGAAGGGAAATAAAAGCAAAAATAAACTATTCAGACTACATCAGAATACAAAGTTTCTGTATAGCAAAGGAAATGATCAACAAAACTAAAAGGTAACCAACTGAGTGGGAGAAGATATTTGCAAATGACATATCTGATAAAGGGTTAGTATCCAAAATATATAAAGAACTTCTATGACTCAACAGCCAAAAAACAAATAATCCAATTAACAAATGAGCAGAAGTCATGAATAAACATTTTTCCAAAGAAGACATGCAGATAGCCAGCAGACACATGAAAAGATGCTCAACATCACTCATTATCCAGGGAAATGCAAATCAAAACTATAATGAGATACAGGCTCACACTTGTCAGAATGGCTAAAATCAACAACACAAGAAACAACAGGTGTTGGTGAGGATGTGGAGAAATAGGAACCCCCTTGTACTGTTGGTGGGAATGCAATGCAATGCAAATATTGCCATTTGCAATGACATGGATGGAGCTGGAGAGTATAATGCTAACCAAAATAAGTCAGAGAAAGACAAATTCCATATGATTTCACTCATTTGTGGAATTTAAGAAACAAAACAAATAAGGAAAGGAAAATAAAGAGAGAGAGACAAACCAAGAAACAGACTCTTAACTATAGGAAACAAACTGATGGTTACCAGAGGGGAGGTGGGTGGGGGGAAGGGAGAAATAGGTGATGGGGATTAAAAAGTACTTTTATCATGATGAAAATAAAATAAAATAAAATGATAAAATAGAAAGATTTTGTTCTGAGTACCTGTTTCTTCTGGGTATATACCCAGAAGTGGATTTGCTGGATAATACGGTAACTGCAAGTTTCATTTTATAGGAACTGCCAAATTATTTTCCATAGTAACTGCACCATTTTACATTGCCACCAGCAATGTATGAAGATTCCCAATTTTCCATGTCCTTGCCAACACTTGTTAATTTCCTTTTTTATTTGTTTATTATAGGTATCCTAATGGGTGTGAAGTTGTATCTTATTGTGGTTTTGATTTGCATTTCCTTAATAACCAATGATGATGAACATTTTTTTATGTGTTTCTTAGCCATTCTTTGGAGAAATGTCTGCTCAAGAACTTGGCCCATACTTACTTACTTACTTACTTAATTAATTAATTAATTATTTATTTATATTTATTTGGTGATAGGAACAAAGTTTATTTAACACTCATGGGCAGTCTCAGGGAACTACAAAATGAGTTGGAAGGCAAGAAGTTTTTATAAGATAAAGAATAAAGAAGAGGGAAGAGACAAATAGAAAATATCTGATTGGCTGGGGCCACATAGTCAACCTTGTTGGGAGTGAGAAGGCCCAGAGTTGGCTTGGCATTTGAGGATTAGCTGACTGGATTGCATTTCTGGTCAAATAGAGTATTTACAGGGACACAAAAGTTATCTAAGTTTTAGTTTGCTGATATGGCACCCCAGGCAGGTACAGCTCCATCTTGGCTTAGACTACTGATTTATTATGAAAGGATATAACTCAGGAACAGTCAGAAGGAAGGGATGCATAGAGCAGGGTCTGAGGAAAGGGCCTGGAGCTTCCATGCTCTCTCTGAGCACCAGTCTTCCCAAATCTCCATGGATTCACCAACCCAGAAGCTCTCTGAACCCCATCTGTTTGGGTTTTCATGGAGGCTTCATTAATAGGACCAGTTGATTAAATCATTGGCCACTGGTGACTGATTCAACCTCAATCTTTGCCCTCCCACCTTTTTTTTAGTAGGCTCTATGCCCAACATGGGGCTTGAACTCAGGACCCAGAGATTAAGAGTCACATGACCTAACCTACTGAGCCAGCTAGGCACCCCTGCCCACTTTTAAATTGTAACATTATTTTGTTCTAAGTTGTAGTAATCCTTTATATATTCAGTATACTAAACCCTTATCAGATATATGATTTGCCAATATTTTGTACCACTCTATATATTGTCATTTCACTTTCTTGATAATATCCTTTTTTGCACATTCAGTTTTTAATTTTTATGAAGTTCAATGTATCTAAATTTTGTATTGCTCATACTTTTGGTGTCAAATCTAAGAATCTATTGCCAAATAGGTCATGCATATATTCCTGTTTTTTGCTAATAACTTTTTAACTTTTGTTCTTACATTTAAAGTCTAGAAATCTAAATTAATATTAGTTTCAAGAGTAGAATTTAGTGATTCATCACTTCATATAACACCCAGTGCTCATCACAAGTGCCCTAAGGTCTTCTTAAATTTTGTGGTCTTAAAGGTTTTTTTTAATATTTTGCAGTTTTCAGTGTACAAGTCTTTTACCTCCTTCATTAAATTTATTCTTTGGTATTTTATTCTCTTTGATGTTAATGAAATGGTTTCCCGACTCTCCTTTTCAGATGGTTCGTTGCTGGTGTATGAAAATACAACTGATTTTCGTTTGTTGATCTTGTATTCTATAACTTTGCTCAATTTGTTTATTAGTAGTTTCTTTGTGGGTTCACTCTGATTTTCTATATATAGACCAATGTCTGCAAATAGAGATGGTTTTACTTACTCCTTTCCAAAGTAGATGTCTTTTATTTCTCTTTCTTACTTACTTGTTCTGACTGTGGCTCCCAGTACTTGAATAGGACACTCTATTCACAAAACAAGAATATCAAGATGAAAATGAAAAAGTGAGTAAAGCAAATACTACCAAAAAAGGCAAATGCAAACAGTATTGAGAACAGACTAAAAGCACTGAATGGGACTTGAGGTTGCTCCATGGTTTTAAAAGAGAAAATCCATCAAGAAGAAATGTTATTAATTCCTCGTATCAGTGAGATCATATGATACATGTCTTTCTCTGATTTACTTATTTCGCTCAGCACTGATATGAGGAATTCTTAATCTCAGGAAACAAACTGAGTGTTGCTGGAGTGGTGGGGGGTGGGAGGGATGGGGTGGATGGGTGATAGACATTGGGGAGGGTATGTGCTATGGTGAGCGCTGTGAATCGTGTAGGGCTGTTGAATCACAGACCTATACCTCTGAAACAAATAATACATTATATGTTAAAAAAAAAAAGGAAGATAGTAGGAAGGGGAAAATGAAGGGGGGAATCGGAGGGGAAGATGAACCAGGAGAGACTATGGACTCTGAGAAACAAACTGAGGGTTGTAAAGGGGAGGGGGGTGGGGGCATGGGTTAGCCTGGTGATGGGTATTAAAGAGGGCATGTTCTGCATGGAGCACTGGGTGATATGCACAAACAATGAATCATGGAACACTACATCAAAAACTAATGATGTAATGTATGGGGATTAACATAACATAATAAAATTAAATTAAAAAAAAAGTTATTAATTTCTATAGATCTAAATAAAATAGCTTTGAAATGTATTAAGCAAACTTTGATGGAAATACCTGGAGAAAAGTTTTTGTTTTTGTTTTCAAGATTTTATTTTTTATTTTTATTTATTTATTTGAGAGAGAGAGAATGAGAGACAGAGAGCACGAGAAGGAGGAGGGTCAGAGGGAGAAGCAGACTCCCTGCCGAGCAGGGAGCCCGATGCGGGACTCGATCCCGGGACTCCAGGATCATGACCTGAGCTGAAGGCAGTCGCTTAACCAACTGAGCCACCCAGGCGCCCCGGAGAAAAGTTTCTTAACATGATCATAAATTTATTTATTATAACCACTTACAGAAATGGAAGTGCCAAGTTTTTAAAGATAATTAAGGCTAATTTCTTCTGCTGGGGTGAATACAATGGTGTTTGTTCTATTAATATTACTTACACCTATATTTACATTACAAATCTAATTTTACATGTGTTAAGCATATAATATAAATTAAAGACAATCAATACAAAACAAGAGAATGATGAGGTAACTATATAGAAAAACATCAGTTTGCAAACTTTTGTGTTAATTTTGGTATAATATTGTTAAAATATACATATACACATGTTAAACATTTGCTTTTTAAGATAACATGAAAATTCACAGAACTTGATTAGATTCAAAACTAAACTTTATGAATTAAAATGGAAGAAATCACAAAATATATTGACTATAAAGCTATAAAATAAAAAAACTAAACACTAGGAGATTCTAAAAATGAACTCATCCATCTAGCCATTTGTAGAAATAGTAATTCTTGGCTAAAGGAGAAAATAAAAATAAAAATAAAAATTATAACTGACTTGACTTTCAGAAGAAAAAAGGAAAAGGGTTAAAAAAAAGCCTTAAGTATGATTAAATAAGCTTCAAAAAGCAATAAAAATTAGCTTCAAGAGGTTAGTAATTAACAGAAAATAATAAAACAAAATAAAAAGACATACTGAAAATGTGATTAAAAGAATAAAGCTTTTTTTATTAAAAAATAGAAAAATAATTGGCAAGAATATTCAGAAAGAGACATAGCTATGGGCACGGAGGAGATTAAGTAATTATGCAATTTAGTTCTAGCAAAAGAGATTCCTCAAGATGTCTGTGTTGTGTCCAGATAGAACAGCATACTTCAGATTGTAGGTTTACATCTGTCAGTGGGTGTTAACAAGCATTTTCTTTGCATTTGTTTTGCTTATTTGGTAATTTTCTTCTATGGTTAGTTTAAATTTTTTTTTAAGTTTATTTATTTATTTATTTATTTTTGTAATCTCTACACCCAACATGGGCCCGAACTCATGACCCTGAGATCAAGAGTCACATGCTCCACCGACTAAGCCAGTCAGATGCCCCGTGTCTTGTTTAAATTATATAAGGCATAGATGTTAATAGTATGTTAGGTATTATAATGTGTAACTTTTTTTTTTCTGGCATTTATGTGAAGTATTGTTTGCTGTGATATAGACCATAAACATCTAAACATTTTTTATTTTTTTGTAAATAGGTTCCATATCCAACATGGGGCTTAAACTCATGACCCTGAGATCAAGAGTCACATGCTCTACAGACTGAGCCATGCAGGCACCCCTAACCTTTTTTTTAAGGATTTTTATTTTTTAAAAAGATTTTATTTATTTATTTATTTAGTTAGTTAGTTAGTTATAGCAGGGGGAGGCACAGAGGTAAAGGGAGAGAGAATCCCAAACAGACTCTGTGCTGAGTGCACGGAATGCGATGTGGGGCTTGACTTGGGGCTCAATCCTATGACCCTGAAATCATGACCTGAGCCAAAACCAAGAGTCGGACGCTTAACCGAATGAGCCACCCAGGCACCCTTAAAGATTTTTATTTTTAAAAGTAATCTCTAGGGCACCTGGGTGGCTGGCTCAGTTGGTTAAGCGACTGCCTTCGGCTCAGGTCATGATCCTGGAGTCCCGGGATCGAGTCCCGCATCGGGCTCCCTGCTCGGCAGGGAGTCTGCTTCTCCCTCTGACCCTCCTCCCTCTCATGCTCTTGTCTCTCATTCTCTCTGTCTCAAATAAATAAATAAAATCTTTAAAAAAAAAAATAAAAGTAATCTCTACACCCAAGGTGGGGCTCAAACTCACAACCCAAGAGTTGCATACTGAGCCAGCCAGGCACCCCAAGACCATAAACATCTAGAAACAATGCACTTAAAATGAAAAGTAAAGTGTTTTTCTTCCACTTGAGTTTGAATATTTTCCACCAAAAAATAACCAAATAGGGGCACCTGGGTGGCTCAGTTGTTAAGCGTCTGCCTTCGGCTCAGGTCATGATCCCAGGGTCCTGGGATCGAGCCCTGTGTCGGGCTCCCAGCTCTGCAGGGAGCCTGTTTCTCCTTCTCCCACTCCCCCTGCTGTGTTCCCTCTCTCGCTGTGTCTCTCTCTGTCAAATAAATAAATACAATCTTAAAAAAAAAATAACCAAATAAATCAGTGAAAAGAGTGGCATTATTTTATATTTTTGAAAATCTCTTTAATCATAAGTGTAACAGAATACAGCTGATATTTTATATGTGCTCTTGCATTAATTAATTAATTAATTAATTAAGAGGGGGGTGGCAAGACGGGCAGAAGGAGAGAATCACAAGCATGCTCCACACCCAGCATGGAGCCTGACATGGGGCTTGATCTCAGAACCCTGAGATTATGACCTGAGCCAAAATCAAGAGTTGGACACTCAACCTACTGAGCCACCCAGGCATCCCAGTGTGCTCTTGCATTTAATCTGCCAAGATAAAGAAAATCTGGACTCACACATCCAGAATTTAAAAATGAAGAAGTATTCTAATGGCCTTTTCAGATATTTGTCAATATTATTGACACTACACCAAAAATCAACAAGTGGTAACTTCTTAAATGTTACTGTAATGTGGAATCTGACCTTTATCTCTCTAAGATTGGTATTAATTTTAATTTTTTTTTTTTGCAGTTTTTTTTTAAGTAAACTCTATCCCCAAGGTTGGGCTCGAACTCACAACTCCGAGATCAAGAGCTGCATGCTCCACCAACCGAGCAAGCCAGGCACCTCTAGCTTCTCTTAAATTAAAATCCATTTGTCTATCTTATACTTTAATATCACCACAGATGATCTTGTAGCATCACACAGTAATCATTTAGAAAATACTGGTTCAATGAGTTAGGGAGACCTTCCAAATGTTGACATATTTCATTATATGGTATTACAAAATCACATTCATTAATATCATTAGTAATCTCATCACAAAAGACTAAGTATTAGAAAGCTGTCAAGTTCATGGTGACAGACACTATTTTTTTATAAATATTTATTTATTTGACAGAGAGAGAGAGAGAGCGAACACAAGCAGGCAGAGCGGCAGGCAGATGGAGAGGGAGAAGCAGACTCCCCACTGAGCAGGGATCCTGATGCGGGGCTCGATCCCAGGACCCTGGGATCATGACCCGAGCCGAAGGCAGCCGCTTAACAGTGGCTAATTTTTTTGCTAATTAATTAACAAAAATTACTACCAGTTTTCTTTACTGTCAGGTTTTATAAATCACTTCATTTTTGACAAAATGTTTAGCAGATATACCGGTCTTCATCTTCTTATTCAAAATTTGTCAGTTACTCTTTCAAATAAAATTGGTGCCCATAAAAAGGTGACTAGTTCAGCTCACAACTCAAACAATCATAAAAGTGCGTTTCCTCGAAACAACTTGATATTTCGGCATGAATAAAAACTTTATGTGCCTTTCTCTCTTCATCACATAAAATACTTAGAAGATGAATATATATAGAAATTTTAATATCCTGGTTGTAACATTATAGTTTTGCAAGACATTACCATTGGGGTAAACTGGGCAAAGAGCTCATGGGATCTCTCTACATAATTTCTTACAAATGCATGTAAATCTAAAATTATCTCAAAATAAAAAGTATAATTTAAAATTTTTGTACTCAGGGTCAAGTTCAACAAAACTAATTTTAACTGTTTTATGAAGAACATTCTTAAGTGGAACTAGCAAGTTTTTACCACAAGTGTGTGGTGGTAAAGAACACAAGAACTATAGCACAGTTTGATAACACTGTCCTGATTCAAGCTAAAGGCCCAGCAGTTTCCCCACCATTGCTTTTTGCACAATTAGTGCAAATTTCAGCACAAGAGAAAAAAGCAAATCAGGTCTTAGTGTTATAATGAAATTTGTTTTAACCACGTAGATCACCCGAAAGGGCCCCCAAACATCCTCTGACCACACTTAGAGAACCACTGATCCATAATAAGTTAAAACAGAATAGTTACTGTCACCCCTTTCTTTTACTTTTTTTTTTTTTTTTAAGTAATCTCTACATCCAACATGGGGCTCAAACTCACAATCCCAAGATCAGGAGTCCCATGCTCTACCTGACTAAGCCGGCCAGGTGCCCCTGCCACCCCCTTTTGAAACAGATTTCAGTGGTGACCATAACAGGCTTATGGATTTGAAGTGATATTATTTCATACTGTTAATCATCTTTTCTCCAAATTTTTCTTCATGCAGTATAGTCTATTACTTAACCATAGGAGTGGTAGGATGGGCAGTGGTTGAGCTCGGGCACTTTTTGTTTGTTTTAAACATCTAGAGCTGTTATCTATCTCAGGATATGAAATATGGGGCACTGGTAGATAGCTAGTCCAGACAGACTGGAAAAAGAAAAATAAAACCAGGGCGCCTGGGTGGCTCAGTTGGTTGGGCGACTGCCTTCGGCTCGGGTCATGATCCCGGAGTCCCAGGATCGAGTCCCGCATCGGGCTCCCTGCTCAGCGAGGAGCCTGCTTCTCCCTCTGACCCTCCCCCCTCTCATGTACTCTCTCTCTCTCTCTCTCATTCACGCTCTCTCAAATAAATAAATCTTTAAAAAAAAAAAAAAGAAAAAGAAAACCGTAAGATTTTGAAGATTCACATATATGAACACCATCCGGTGCTTGCCTCCTAATCAGCTTCCAGACTTGCACACAGGTTTTAATGCTAGGCCCAAGTGGAGAACTCAGGTGGCCTGTTCCAATTCTGTCTTCTGAGAGGTTCTAAGCAGAGGATCTAATGCAGATTTAAGAATCAGTACAGGTGGACACTGGGTAGGGCCAAAGTGTAGGGCATCTTTCTACCATTTCCGGTCTCTGTTTGGTTGCTGTTCTATATAAATGCCTCCCCGGGTTTGAGTCTCTTTCAATCTGTTTGAATCTTCAGATATCAGCAATGCTTTATTTTTTGTTGTTGAGAATTTTAAATAATTTAAGGCAAGATCTTTTGGATTTACAGACTGATTACATTGAAAACTGAAATATTTCTTCTTAAAGTTAAAAAAAAAAACAGTAAAAAAGATACATGTTTACTTTTGGAATCCTTATTTTTGTGACATCATTTTATGGAAAAGAGTAATTCAATTCTAAGATGCAAAGAGATTAAAACTCTCAAAAGTATTTTTCTATTGAGAAGGAGAAATAGCAGCAGGCCAGGATTTACCATGGGAAGGAATGAGAAGGGCAAGCCACACCAGCAGCTCCATCTAGGATAATATTCCATAATTCTTCACCAGGTTCTTCTCACTCCACTGAAACTTAGATTTTGAACGAAAACTAAGACTCCTACACATTGGGGTGCCTGGCTGGCTCAGTCACTAGCGCATGTGACTCAATCTCAGGGTTGTGAGTTCAAGCCCCATGTTGGGCATGGAGCCTACTTAAAATAAAAAATTAAATTCAATTAAAAAGACCTCTGTACCTCATATTATCTGAGCTAGTGATTTCCTAACTCTAACTTTGGATATTGAGACTTTGGAACCTATGTTTATTTTTTCCCTCAGTTGAGAGCCAACGACCCAAACACTGAATCTTGTACTTGCTATTTTCATAATAACTTGAAATCCTGCTTCCTCACTTTCTAAATACTCATATACAAGTGAGTTTTTCTATTTTTATATGGTTCTATTCTAGGTATCTGTCCACAGATAAAAAGACATGTTATTATACAGTCCTTAATATCCCACCATTCCTCAAAATTCTACTTTCCAAATAAAACTCAGAATCATTTAGTCAACTTCTGTGAAAAAAAATTGGGCCTTGGCTCAGAATTATACATGAATCTGTGGGACACCACCATTCTCAAAAAGAGAGTATTCCAAACCAGAAAAATCATATATTTTACAATGGTTGGAAAGATTTAAACCAAAGAATTACCTGTGGGATGTAGTATGGTAATTCAAAGAAGAATAGAAAGTAATTTCATTTTCTATTTCTGTATATGTGTGTTTTCTTCATGAAAGCATAGGATACATTTCTAGTTTTAAATACACCAGTAAATAAAAATATCTTCAGTATGGATTCAACTTGGAAACCAGAGAGGGTCCCAGGAAACAAGCAAAAATGGATACTTCTTCCCAAAACCTAGAGCTAGGATAGTCACAGTCTTTCTCACCAGTCAGCTCTTTGCATAATAAAACCTTCTTCTACCCATGCACCATCTCTGATCCCATGTATTCACCCTTTCCCAAACTCTCCCTGAAGCTGACTCTGCTGGGTCATGCTCTGGGAAACCAAGACTAAGTCGGCCATGGTTTCTGTCAAGTCTCTTGTTCTCAGAAGGTAAGGCAGACATTAAGAGATGAGCTCTAGTGTTGCTGTTTCTCTAACATCCAGGCTACTGTATAAGGAGTGTCCAAGTATTCTTGGGAAATGACATTAGAAGAGCCTCCATTCCCTAATTTCAACCTACTTAAAAGTACCCCTTCCATCACGTTACCTGACAGATCTTCCACAACCCACCAACCCCATCAGGGAATGCCAAGCTCCTGAAAATGAGCCAGCAGTTCTCCTTCATGTGGACTGGAGATGTGGACTCTTACCATGAGGCTCGTGAACACTCCTGTCACACATAAGATGTCTCCACCTTGGTGTCTGGCAATGGCTGACTTACTACTAAAGCCACAGCCCTAGGTGTGACTTCTGGCATCTCATGACGTATGAGTCTTGGTTAAAGATTTCACTACACTCATACATACAAGGTTTCTATCCTGAGTGTGTCCTCTGATGTCTGATGAGGTTTGATTTCCGACTAAAGCCTCGCCCACACTTCCTACAAATATAAGGCTTCTCTCCCGAATGTATCCTCTGATGTCTAATAAGGTGTGACTGCCGGCTAAAGCCTTGCCCACACTCCCTGCACACGTGAGGCTTCCCCCCTGAGTGTGCCTTCTGGTGTGTGACGAGAGTTAACTTATCACAAAAGCCTTGCCCACACTCCCTGCACTCAAAGGGTATGCTACCTGAGTGTGCCCTCCTGTGCCTAAATAGGTTTGGCTTCTGGCTAAACCTTCTACCACACTCCCTGCATATGAAAGGCTTTTCCCCTGAATGTGTTCTCTGGTGTGAAATGAGGGTTGACTTATCATTAAAGCCTCGCCCACAGTCCCTGCATACAAATGGCTTTTCCCCTGAGTGTGTCCTCTGGTGTGTGATAAGGGTTGATTTCCTGGTAAAGCCCCTCCCACATTCCCTGCACACAAATGGCTTCTCCCCCGTGTGTGACCTCTGGTGTTTGCTGAGGTTTGACTTCAGGCTAAAGCACTGCCCACACTCCAGGCATACATAAGGTTTAACCCCTGAGTGTGTCCTCTGGTGTGTCTTGAGGTTTGATTTCCAGCTAAAATGGCGCCCACATTCTGTGCATACATAAGGCTTCTCTCCTGTGTGTGTCCTTAAGTGCCTAATGAGGTGTGACTTCTGGCTAAAGCTTTGCTCACACTCCCTGCACACATAGGGCTTCTCTCCCGAATGTGTCCTCTTATGTCTGATGAGATGTGAATGCTGGCGAAAGCCATGCCCACACTCCCTGCAAACATAAGGCTTCTCCCCCGAGTGTGCCCTCTGGTGTGTGATAAGGTTTGACTTCAGGCTAAAGCTCTGCCCACATTCCTTGCACACATATGGCTTGACCCCTGAATGTGTCCTCTGGTGTGTGAAGAGGTTTGACTTCCAAGTAAAGCCTCGTCCACACTCCTTGCACACATAAGGTTTCTCCCCTGAGTGTGTCCTCTGGTGTGTGATGAGGTTTGACTTCCAGGTAAAGCCTCGTCCACATTCCTTGCACACATAAGGCTTGTCCCCAGAGGGTGTCCTCTGGTTTTTCATGAGGGCTGACATATTGCTAAAGCTCCGTCCCCACTCGGAGTACATGTAAGGTGTCTCCCCTGTGTGCATCTTCTGGAGGCTGAGCAGGTTTGACTCCCTCATAAAGCCTAGCCCAAACTCCCCATATTTGATTGCTCCAAATCCTGAGACTTCTACACCATGCAACACTTTGTCTGTTCCCCCAAGGTCTGTCCTCTGGTCTCGGCTGGGCCCTGTGTCCACCGCTGTGTTGTCTTGCTTGGACCTTACTGGCTGTTCTTGCCGTGGGCTGGACAACGCCTCTGAAGTGCCTCTTTTGCTTACTCTCCCCAACAAGGGCTTGGAGTCTTCTTCTGTCTCTTGAATTTCTGCTTTGTCACTCCAGCAGGTTTGATCAAAGAGTTGCTTCTGCTGCTGGTTTTGATCTTCTGGATAGTGCTTCCCCAGGGGGAGATGGTTTCCTGCACATAAACTTGAGAAGAGCTGAGGAAGGTGACTGAACCACACATGCTGGCTGAGGCCTTGCTGACTAGTGAATGCCAGTGGGCAGTGGGGACAAGGTTGAATGTTTAGCTTTGATCCTGCTGAAGAAAGAATATTTTGAATCAGAGTAGCCACAAGTAGGGTGGCCGGGGCCATTTTGCTTTGCCCATTGGTCGTTTGTAATATGTTTATATCACAATCTGTCTCCCACTCAGACATCCTTGCATCTATAAGAAGAGCTATTTTTCATTTTACTTTATACACTACATTTTTAATCACAGGAGTTAGCAAACTTGTCAGGTAGGCCGAATTCAGCCTGCAACTTGTTTTTGTATGGCCCACCAGCTAAAAATGGATTTTACCTTTCTAAGGATTCAAAGAAAGAAAGAGAAATAAATAAATAAGCAAACAAACAAATAAACCAATGAGGCAATAGACTGCATGTGACCTGGGAAGCTTAAAATATTTACTGGGTGGCCCCTTACAGAAAAAGTTTTTGGCCCCTTGTCCTACTGCAATGTAGAAAACTCTGGAGCGCATGGGTGGCTCAGTCGTTAACTGTCTGCCTTCGGCTCAGGTCATGATCCCAGGGTCCTGGGATCGAGCCCCGCATCGGGCTCCCAGCTCCACGGGGAGCCTGCTTCTCCATCTCCCACTCCCCCTGCTTGTGTTCCCTCTCTCGTTGTGTCTCTGTCAAATAAATAATTAAATCTTAAAAAAAAAAATGTAGAAAACTCATACCAAAAACTTACTTTCACAATACTTGACAGAGTAAATAGTTTACTTCCAGAAATCAATCAACACATACAATACATTGAGAAGTATTTATTCATGAAAAACACTGAACTCTGGATAAGGAAAGTGGGAATCTGGAGCATGATTGCCTGGAGTTGCTCTCACCCTTCCAAATCTCCCAGCTTGGGTGTTATGGTAGTTATACTAGGTCAGGTCATAAAACCATCAGTTCTGTTGCTGCTACAGGGACAGTCACCTGATTTGAGTGGAAGGTGAAAAACCAATGCTGGGTGGAACTGTCAATAAATGTGATCTAGGTGGTAAGCGAACAGGGAAGGCCACCAGTGACTGCTATCTGAGGTTGCAGTCTTTCTTGGTTGGGACCAAAAGAAGAAGAACAAGAAGAAGAAAAAAAAAGACTGGTAGACCATCCAGAAATGCAGCAGGGGAAAACCTGAAAGTGAGAGAGCCAGGGAGGGGCTTGATAAACTCTCCACACAGCCCTGGCTGACTGGAAGGCTGTTTGCAAAAGCAGGGGAGATGGCTGGGGCCCAAGCTATGCACATAACCCTGCCTGACACAGGGACTATAACCAGGTACAGAGGAAAAATTAGAGGGTCAGTGGAAAGTAAAAAGCCAGACAAGACTTGGAAACTATCTGAACTTTGAATGAGCTCCCAACCCACCCATTTATCCACTGGCAGAGGCAGGGAGCCTTACTGGTTCAAAGTCTTTGAACACAACCTATTGCCAATTGTTGCAGATCACTAAGCCCTGCAGACACAAGGCTGAAATCAGGAAGCCAGGATTAAAAATAAACACAAGAATACAATAACAAATCAAGTGGAAACATCACCTTCACAGAGAAAACTTTTTCCACATATTTAGTCTAGAAAAGTTACTAAAACTGGCAACAACAATATCTAGGCAGGAAACATCATCAGCTCTCAGAGGGGCTAAAACATACTAAAATATCCAGTTTCCAAAGAAACAGGAAAAGAGTGACCCACACTGAGGAAAAAATGCAGACAATAGAAACTGTTGCTGGGTGGCCCAGATGTTGATTTACAGGGGGAAAGAAAGAGTTCAAAGCTGATATTATGAATATATTTAAAGAACTAAAGGAAACAACATGTAAAAACTTAAAGTATGGTAACTTAAGAAATAGAAAAATCTCAATAAAGAATAAAAATTACTAGGGGCGCCTGGGTGGCTCAGTCGTTAAGTGTCTGCCTTCGGCTCAGGTCATGATCCCAGGGTCCTGGGATCGAGCCCCACATCGGGCTCTCTGCTCAGTGGGGAGCCTGCTTCTCCCTCTCCCTCTGCCTACCCCCTCCTCATGTTCTCTCTCTCTCTCAAATAAATAAATAAAAATCTTTAAAAAAAAAAAAAGAATAAAAATTACTAAAAAGAAATAAAAGGAAACTCTGGAATTAAAAAGTAAATTAACTGAAATGACAAAATTACTAGGAAGATACAACAGCATATTTGGGCTTGCAACAGAAACAATGAAGTTGAAGATAAATCAACAGAAATTACCTAAACTGAAAAACCAGGTGAAAGAAAGATCGAAGTAAAGCAAAGAGCCCCAGAAACCTGTGGGACACCATCAGATAAATCAATTTATGCGTAATGGGAACGCATGAAAGAGAAGACAGAGAAAAGAGCAGAAAAAAAATGTCTGAAGAAATAATAACTAAAAAGTCTGAAATTTGTTGAAAAACATTAGTCTATAAATCCAAGAAGCTCAACAAACTGCAAGAAAACATAAAACATAAAGAGGGTGCCTGGGTGGCTCAGTTGGTTAAGCGTCTGCCTCCAGCTCAGGTCATGAACCCAGTGTCTTGGGATCAAGTCCCACATTGGGCTCCCTGCTCAGTGGGGAGTCTGCTTCTCCCTCTCCCTCTGCCTCTCTCACCACTTGTGCTTGTGCGCAGTGCACTCTCTCTCTCAAATAAAATCTTAAAAAAAATTTTTTTTTAAATCTTTAAAAAAATACTCCAGGGGTGCCTGGGTGGCTCAGTTGGTTGAGCGTCTGCCTTCAGCTCGGGTCATGATCCAGGCGTCCTGGAATGGAGCCCCACATCAGGCTTCCTGCCTAGTGGGGAGTCTGCTTCTCCCTCGCTTTTTGCCCCTCCCCCCTGTGTTTTCTCTCTCTCAAATAAAATCTTAAAAAAAAAAAAAAAAGAAAGAAAAACATAAAGAGAGCCCCAGAGAGACACATCATAGCCAAACTGTTGACTATCAGAAAAAAAGACAAAAGAGAACATCTTGAAAGCAGCAAAAGGAAAATGATTCAACATGCACAGGAGGAAACAATATGATTAGTGCTAACTTCTCATCAGAGACAATGGAGTATGGAATGATTTATTCAAGCTGCTGAAATAAAGGTGAAAAGGCTACTAAGGAAGAATTCTATTCTCACGAAACTATCCTTCAGAAATGAAATTGATACAGATATTCACAGATTAACAAGTACTCAGAGAGCATCTGTTGCTAGCAAACACGCCTTATAGGAAATACTAAATGAGTCTGTCAAGCTGAAAAAAATGACACCAAACATTAACTCAAATCCACAGGAACAAATGAGGACCACCAAAACTGGTAAGTATGTGGGTAAATATAAAAGACTACATATGTATATTTTTCTCCATTCTTCTCTTAATTTCTCTGAAATGCGTAAGATTATTATAAAAGGTGATAACTGTAAATTATGTAGATTATGTTAAATTAGATGCATTTTTAATGCCTAGAGCTGAATTAAGAAAATAACTACAAAAATTATATATATAATAAATAATAATAATTATTATTACTATTATATACACACACACCCAAAAGGTAGGGGAATAAAAAACATGAAGCACATAAAAAATAAGTAGCAAAATGGCAGACTTAAACCATATCAATAATTATATTAAATATGAGCAAACCAAACATTCTAAACAAAAGACAAAAAGTTCTTAGTTACACCACCAAAAGCACAATCCATTTAAAATTTTGTTAAGTTGGACATCACCAAAGTTTAAAACTTTTATGCTTGAAAAGACACCATGAAGAGAATGAAAAGACAAGCCGCAGACTTGTCCTTTTTCTGAAACTTGACTTTATAGAGTTGAAAGTATGTGAAAACCATGTATCTGATATAGGACTGTATCTAGAGTATATATGAAAAACTCTTATAACTCAAAAAGAAGACAAAACAATCCAATTTAAAAATGGACAAAAGAACTGAATAGCTATTTTGTTAAAGAAGATATGCAAAGGGTTACTAAGCATGTAAAAAGATCAACATAGGGCGCCTGGGTGGCTCAGTTGGTTAAGTGTCTGCCTTCAGCTCAGGTCATGATCTTGGGGTCCTGGGATTGAGTCCCGCATAGGGCTCCCTGCTCAGCAGGGAGTCTGCTTCTCCCTCTGCCCCGCCCCCCGCTCATGCTCTCTCTCTCTAATAAATAAATAAAATCTTTAAAAAAGAAAAAGATCAACATCATCAGTCACTAGGGAAATGCAAATTAAAACCACAATGAAATACCACTACACACCCCACTAGAATGTCTGTAATCAAAATTAGAGACAATTCTAAGTGCTAACAAGGATGTAGAGAAACACACTGCTAATAGAAAATGTAGAAATAGAAAACAGAAATGTAAAGTAGAAATACTAATAGAAATGTACAGCCACTTTGGAAAATAATTTTGCAGTTTCTTAAAAAGTTAAATGTAAACATGTCATACAATCCAGAAATTTTACACCTACTTATCGACCCCCAAATGAAAATGTATGCCCACAGTAAGACTGGTACATGATTGTTCTTAGCAGCACTATTCACAATAGCCAAAAAGTAGATACAACCCATATATCCCATCAGTCTCTGAATGGGTAAACAAAATGTGCTATGTCCATACAATGGAATATTATATGGCTATAAAAAGGAATGGATTACTAGGCCACCTAGGTGGCTCCGTCGGTTAAGCTTCCCACTCTTGATTTCAGCTCAGTTCATGATCTCAAGGTCATGGGATTGGCCCTGCCTCTGGCTCTGTGCTGAGCACAGAGCCTGCTTGGGATTCTCTCTCTCCCTCTCCCTCCCCCGCAACACATGTGCACACTCAAAAAATAATCCAATCAAGAAATGGGCAGAAGACATGAACAGACATTTTTCCAAAGAAGACATCCAAATGGCCAAAAGACACATGAAAAAGTGCTCAACCTCGCTCGGCATCAGGGAAATCCAAATCAAAACCTCAATGAGATACCACCTCACACCAGTCACAATGGCTAAAATTAACAAGTCGGGAAATGACAGATGTTGGCGGGGATGCAGAGAAAGGGGAACCCTCCTACACTGTTGGTGGGAATGCAAGCTGGTGCAGCCACTCTGGAAAACAGTATGGAGGTTCCTCAAAGAGTTGAAAATAGAGCTACCGTATGACCCAGCAATTGCACTACTGGGTATTTACCCCAAAGATAAAAATGTAGTGATCCAAAGGGGTACATGCACCCCGACGTTTATAGCAGCAATGTCCACAATAGCCAAACTGTGGAAAGAGCCAAGATGTCCATCGACAGATGAATGGATAAAGAAGATGTGCTGTATATACACAATGGAGAATTATGCAGCCATCAAAAAAACTCAAAATCTTGCCATTGCAACAATGTGGATGGAAATAGAGGGTATTATGCTAAGCGAAATAAGTCAAAGACATGTATCATATGATCTCACTGATATGAGGAATTCTTAATCTCAGGAAACAAACTGAGTATTGCTGGAGTGGTGGGGGTGGGAGGGATGGGGTGGCTGGGTGATAGACACTGGGGAGGGTATGTGCTATGGTGAGCACTGTGAATTGTGTAAGACTGTTGAATCACAGACCTGTACCTCTGAAACAAATAATACATTATATGTTAACAAACAAAAAAAAAAAGATAGAAGGAAGGGAAAAATGAAGAGGGGGAAACCGGAGGGGGAGACGAACCATGAGAGACTATGGACTCTGAGAGACAAACTGAGGGTTCTAGAGGGGAGGGGGATGGGGGGATGGGTTAGCCTGCTGATGGGTATTAAAGAGGGCACGTTCTGCATGGAGCACTGGGTGTTACATGCAAACAATGAATCATGGAACACTACATCAAAAACTAATGATGTAATGTATGGTGATTAACATAACATAAAAAATTAATTAGGGGCGCCTGGGTGGCTCAGTTGGTTAGGCGGCTGCCTTCGACTCAGGTCATGGTCCCGGGGTCCTGGGATCGAGTCCCCCATCAGGCTCCCTACTCAGCGGGCAGTCTTCTTCTCCCTCTCCCCCTGCCTGCCTCTGCCCCTGCTTGTACTCTCTGTCTCTGTGTCAAATAAAAATAAATAAAATCTTTAAGAAAAAAAAAATTAATTAATTAAAAAAATTTAAAAATAAAAAAATTTTTAAAAAAGGAAAAAAGAAAATAAAGAAATGGATTACTGATACATGCCATGACCTGGATGAACCTCAAAAATATTACGCCAGATACGAAAGACTATATATTTTATGATACCATTTATAGAACATGTCCAGAAACAGCAAATCTATAGAGACAGAGTTATTAGTGGTTCCCCAGAGCTCAGATGGGAGGAAGGACAGATGCAAATGGGCATAAGGGAGCTTTTTGGAATGACAGAATATTCTAAAGTTAAATGGAAGTAACGATCATACAATAAACGTTTACCAAAAATAATGTAACTGTACACTTACAATAACTAGATTTTATGGTATATAAATTTTATCTCAATGAAGTTGTTAAAAAACTGTAAGACTAGCGGCGCCTGGGTGGCTCAGTCGTTAAGTGGCTGCCTCCAGCTCAGGTCATGTTCCCAGGGTCCTGGGATCAAGCCCCGCATCAGGCTCCCTGCTCAGAGGGAAGCCTGCTTCTCCCTCTCCCACTCCCCCTGCTTGTGTTCCCTCTCTCGCTGTCTCTCTCTGTGTCAAATAAATAAATAAAATCCTTAAAAAAAACAAAAACAAAACTGTAAGACTATATTTCTAAAATATCAGTGTCATAAAAGACAAAGAAAGGTTACTGAAATGATCTATATTAAGGGAAATTAAATAGACATGACATGTAAATGCACTACTGAAACCTGGACTGGATCGTTTTCTGGAGAGTAAAAAAAAGATATTATTGCGTCTACTGACAAAATTATAATATGATAAATAGATATTAGATAAAATTACCGTATCAAAGTTAAATTTACTGAGGTTGATAACTACTCTGGTTATATGAGATTACTATCCTTCTTAGAAAACCTTTTAACAAACATACACATATGAACATATGCACACACATATATACATATACATAAATATATATACATATATATTGAGGGGGGAAGGAGAAGGGAGAACATGCATATAAGATAGCACACAAATATAAAATATTAATAGGTGATGTTATTATGCCATTTTACTTTTTTTAATGATTTTTGGTTTTTTTTTTAAAGATTTTATTTATTTATTTGACAGAGAGAGCACAAGTAGGCAGAGCAGTAGGCAGAGGGAGAGGGAGAAGCAGGCTCCCCACTGAGCAAAGAGCCTGATGCAGGGCTTGATCCCAGGACCCTGGGATCATGACCTGAGCCAAAGGCAGAAACTTAACCAACCTAGCCACCCAGGTGCCCCTAAAGATTTTTTTTTTTTTAAGATTTTGTTTATTTATTTGACAGAGAGAGACACAGTGAGAGAGGAAACACAAGCAGGGGGAGTGGGAGAGGGAGAAGCAGGCTTCCCGCTGAGCAGGCTTCCCGCTGAGCAGGAGCGGGGCTCGATCCCAGGACCCTGGAATCATGACCTGAGCCAAAGGCAGACAGTTAATGACGGAGCCACTCAGGCGCCCCTAAAGATTTTATTTTTATGTAATCAGTACACCCAACATGGGGCTCAAACTCACAACCCCAAGATCAAGAGTTGCATGCTTTGGGGCACCTGGGTGGCTCAGTCATTAAGCGTCTGCCTTCGGCTCAGGTCATGATCCCCGGGTCCTGGGATCGAGCCCCACATCGGGCTCCCTGCTCAGCGGGAAGCCTGCTTCTCCCTCTCCCACTCCCCCTGCTTGTGTTCCCTCTCTAGCTGTCTCTCTCTCTGTGTCAATAAATAAATTTAAAAAAAAATCTTAAAAAAAAAAAAGAGTTGCATGCTTTACCGACTGAGACAACCAGGTGCCCGATGCCATTTTATAATAACATATATGCCATATATTTTTCCACATATGTGTGTATGTAGAGGATATAAAGGTGTCCTTTGTACTATTTTTATTTTTGCAAATTTTCTGTAATTTTGAAGTAATTTCCAAATGTCAAGTCAAAAACATACAGGATGAAGCTTACTTCTGAAAATGGCAGCAGACTGAATTAGTCACAAGAATCCCCTGCAGAAAACAATGATAAAACTGGGTAAAATACAATAAATAATTACTTCAAGCCACTGGAAAACACCCAGAAGTGACTAGAAGCTGGCTGGAGTAAAGAGTTCACACTAAAAAAACTGCAATAAAAAGGGAGGGTAAGAATTTTCTTGCTACAAAGCACTCCCAACACACACAACTACAGCAGTGGAGAAATACCACAGCCTTATGGGCTCAAGGTGCCACGGGTTAGGATTCAGAGATGGAACAGAAGCTCCAAATACGTGTTAAGAATAGAAGGAAATGGGGCGCCTGGCTGGCTCAATCGGTGGAGCACATGACTCTTAGTCCTGGGGTTGTAAGTTCGAGCCCCGTGTTGGATGTGGAGATTACTTAAAAATAAAATCTTAAGGGGCGCCCGGGTGGCTCAGTTGGTTAAGCGACTGCCTTCGGCTCAGATCATGATCCTGGAGTCCCTGGATCGAGTCCCGCATCGGGCTCCCTGCTCGGCAGGGAGCCTGCTTCTGCTTCTGACCCTCCCCCCTCTCATGTGCTCTCTCTCTCTCATTCTCTCTGTCTCAAATAAATAAATAAAAAATCTTAAAAAAAAAAAAATCTTAAAAAAAAGAGAATAGAAGGAAATGTACAGTGTCAAATCCTTGTATTAGAAAAGAAGGAAGCCTGAAAAGTAACAATGTTAAGCATCCATCTTAAAAACTTGGGAAAGAAATACTAAAATAAGCCCAAAGTAAGAATAGAAAGGAAATACTAAATAGAAGTTCAAACATAATAAATATAATAGACATGATGAACAAAGCAAAAGAAAAAAAAAAAAAGGCAAAATAAACAGATGAAACAGTTGTCTCCAAAGAACATACACAGGACAAATTATGGAATTAATTAAACCATTCAGCAAGGCTGCTGGTATATGCTCATTATGATCAAATGAATTTGAGTTCTGCATTTTAACAAAAAATTATAAAAATTTAGTTTTTAGGGCACCTGGGTGGCTCAGTTGGTTAAGCGACTGCCTTCGGCTCAGGTCATGATCCTGGAGTCCCGGGATCGAGTCCTACATTGGGCTCCCTGCTCTGTGTGGGGAGTCTGCTTCTCCCTCTGACCCTCCCCCCTCTCATGTGCTCTCTCTCTCATTCTCTCTGTCTCAAATAAATAAATAAAATCTTTAAAAAAAAAAAATTTAGTTTTTAAAAACGTAACTCTCAAAAAAAAAGTAACTCTCAAAACAACAAAAAAGATAAGCCTATGTATAAATTTAAAGAAAGATGTATATTTACATTATAAATTATAAAACCTTGCAAGAGGTAGTGATAAGGATGTATTAATAAATAAGTGAAAGAAGACACCACACTAAGAGAAAGACTTAATATTCTAAAAGATGTCAATTCTCTCTAAATTAATGAGTATATTAATATATGTATATGATTGAATATATAAATTCAATGCAACTACAACAAAATCCTGACAGGAGACTTTATGAAATCTGACAAGCTGATAATAAAAGCCCACTGGGCTGAAGCTACAGAGACAAGAATAAGACAGGAAGACTTACCCTACCAGATACTAAGACTTATTACAAAGCTATAGGAAATTGAAACAGTGTGATATTGGTGTAGGCATAACAGATACAGCAGTGGAATAAAAGAGAGTTCAGACATTGATCCAGGCATCTACTGAAATTCAAAATACGAGAGGTGGCATTAAAAATTGGGGAAAATGATGAATTATTCAATGAACGGGGCCCAGTCTGATGGTGACGTATTTAGAAATCTATAAAAATAGACCCGTATCTCTCAACACACACAAAATCAATTCCAGACAGATTAAAGACCTAAGTCGTAAAAAGCAAAAATATTTTTTAATTTAAAGAAGAAAATCTAAATAATGTCTTTATGATCTTGACAGAGAGAAGGAATTCTTAAATCAGACAGACACACATACAGACAACACAAAAAAATTTGACAAATCCAAACACATTAAAATTTATGAAATTATTATTAAAGGCCATTAAAACATTGGGTAAATTTCATAACACTCTTGAAATGAAAGTAACGGGAAACAGATCAGAGGTTGCCAGAGGTTAAGGGTGGAGGGAGGGTAGCATGAAGGAGTTTCTTTCTAGTGGTGGAACATTCTGTATCCTTACTGTGGTGGCACTTACATCAATCTATGTAAGTGACAAAATTTCACAGTACTATGCAACAACAACAAAAGAGTACATGTAAAAACTGATGAAATTTGAATCTGATTAAGGTCTGTAGTTGATTTAATAGTATTGTACCAATGTCAACTTCCTGGTTTTGAAATTGGAGAAAGCTGGGTAAACAATAGAGGGGAACTTGCTGTATTATTTTTACAAACTGAGACTTAAATTATTTCAAAATTAAACAACTTTTTATTTTTTAAAAGATTTATTAGAGAGATAGTGACAGAGATATCGAGAGAGAGCAGAGTGGGGAGGAGGGGGAGAAGCAGGCTCCCCGCTGAGCAGGGAGCCCAACATGGGGCTCAATCCCAGTACCCTGAGATCATGACCTGAGCCAAAGGCAGACACTTAGCCACCTGAGCCACCCAGGCACCCCTAAACAGCTTTTTATAAAGCAGGTAGGCAGTCCACAGATTGGAAGAAGATGGACATAATACATTTAATGGACAAAGGAATCATTTCCAGGATTTATTTAAATACTTCTACAAATGAACAAGTAAAAGAAAAGCAGGCTAGAGATCTGAACAGGAAATTCGCAGAAGAGGTAACATCAATGCTAATCAACCTAGGAACATAGGAAAAGATGCTCAAACTCAATGCTAATTAAATTAAAACTGGTGTGAGAAGCCATTTCATACCCAAAGGATGGTCAGAGGCATAACTCTTTGTTATGGCAGCCTTGCAAACTAATGAAATAACTGTTGAGAGCAATTTGGCATTACCTAGGCAGGATGAACGAGTGCACACTCTTTGACTCAGCTACTCTACTCCTACGCATCTATCTTAGAGAAACAAGGGCTTATATGCCCAAGGACACATGTATTAGAATGTTTATAGTTACAATTTTTTTAAGATTTTGTTTATTTCAGAGAGAGAGAGTGCACACGAGCAGGGGAAGGGGCAGAGGGAGAGGGAGAAGCAGACTCCCTGCTGAGCAGGGAGCCTGACACGGGGCTCGTTCCCAGGACCCTGGGATCATGACCTGAGCCGAAGGCAGACATTTAACCGACCAAGCCACCCGGTGCCCCTATAGTGCATTCTTTAATAGCCAGAATTGGTAAAAACATAGACGTCCAACAAAATAAAATGGATAAATGAATTGTAATTATGCATATAATACAATAAATACTATATAGTAATGAAAATTAATGAACCAGAACAACATATATCAACATGGGTTAATCTTACAAACTCAGTGTCAGTGGAGAGAGCAAACTATGGGAGGATATACATAATATGATGACATTAATGAAAGTTTAAAAATGTCAAACAACACTGTAGATGGTTGAGGGATTCACATATATGAAGTAAAGCAAAAGGCCATGCATAAGATTTATAAATTCCTAATTTTGAAAAAACAGTTCCCTTTGGGCATGGTATGGGGAGGTAGGGGAAATAGGAACTTCAATTGTTTAGGTAATGCCTTATTTCTTAAGCTGGGATGTTGGCTCATGAGAGCATATTTTTTTATTATTCATAGCTTGTTGTAATCTTAATTACTAAGTAACACATTTTTTAAATTATGGGAATTGGAAAGGTAGAAATAATCAATTACATTTCACCTACGGGAAACTGAAAAGTATCTAAAGGGTGGCAGACTTAATGTCCATAGGATAGATGTAGTTTTTAAGATCAAGAGAAGAGAAAGAAGCCCATGAATGAGGAAAGACTGAACATGATGAAGAAGGCAAGCCAAGTAAAAGGAAGGGAGGCTTCCTGGTGGAGGAAAGAAACAAGGAAACCAAGAAAGCCCCAGCACCCCAACTGAAAATGATATTCTGGAAGGGAGGTCATGCCAGGCAGACTTACCAATGACCTAAGAGGCCTGAGAAGAGCTTCTTTCCCGTACCTGAGAGATGCCTCCTCCTTCCCTATCTTCCAAGCTGTGGATGGTCCCATCTACCCTGCGTCACACTCACCTGGACAGAGGCCCAGTGGATGTTGTCTCTCCTTTATCCAGGGCTCTTCCCCTTGCTCCAGCTGAGAAATGAGTTTTGGTTTGGAAAATGGAATTTCTGCTCATGGGGAAAAACAACAACAACAACAAGGAGATTCTTGGTTATGGGCTCAAGGGGCCATTTCTTAACTCAGAGCCAAAATGCATAGGGAAACCCAAAGGGCAATACAAAGGACCTATAACTGTGAACTCTCCTCAGAAGAGCTGAGTAAGTAAAGGTGACTCTGGTCAGGAAAACAGCATATTAACACTTAGTGAAGGAAAATCACCTAGGTTTCAAACAAGATAAAGCAAAAAGAGAGCCCCAGCCTTGAGAAAGAGGCGTGGAAATGCAGTGTTAAAGGCAACATGAGTAAATCTACATGTTTTCAATTCCACTAAATCCAGATTTCCCGAGGGAGTGGGGGATTATTGTTTCTAAGCCCAACCCTAGGACAAAGCTGCTTCCTGGGTAGCCTTTCCTCCTGATATGTAGAAAATACTCTGTGGGGCAGATTTTAAGTGCTAAGGGAAACCATCCTTACCTAGTGAGACCAGGTGATTGTAGGTCTCCAGCATCACTTCCCTGTGCAGGGTCCTCTGAGCTGGGCTCAGCAACCTCCACTCCTCCTGGGTGAAGTCCACAGCCACATCCCTGAATGCCACGAATGCCTTTAACACAAAACACAGCACTGTTCTTCCGGAGTGCGCCTTGCTCGCAGCTCAGGATAAGCAATCAAAAGGCTTCCCTGTGGGAGGTAGATATTTCTAAACCCTACTTTGGATTGTGAATGAAGGGTAGCAGAATATGCCACTCCAATTTATGCCATTTTGGCATAAGGATTATTTTGGGCTGAAGGCACTGAGAAGAAGCAGACACAAGAAAAGTTCTCTGCTCTCCCCCTATCTGCCTAAGAGCAGAACATAAATTTGTGAAAGTATCTCCGCTCCCGGCTCTACCAGGAAGAATAGGAAGTCAATCTCTGGAAACAACTCTAGACCCCTATCAGCCAGGAGATGGCACCAAAGGAATCCACACAACAAACCTTACTAACTACCCCTTATCTTCCACCACAATTTGCTGTCCTCAAAACTCAAAATGCTTTTCCTTTGTCTTGTCGCTTCTCTAAAAAGTTATTGTTCTTTTGTTAAGATGCTGTATGAGCCCAAGTTCTAACCACCCCTTTGAGATACTCATCACTGAGTGCTCCCATGTGTATCTGTTAATAAACTTCTGTTTGCTTTTCTCTGTCTTTTGTTGGTCTAATTTATAAGGCCCCAGCCAATGAACCCAAAATAGGTAGAGGAAAAATCAATTTTTTTTTTCTTCTCCTATATGACCTTAGTCCCAAGGGTTCAAAGACCATTATTCTCCTTTCTCTATCCAGCCAGCATCATTTATGCACCCATTACTGTCAACATTCTAGGCTAGCTGCTACCGGGGATGAAAGCAAAACACAAGTCCCTTCACATTGGGAGCTTTAAATCTAGGCAGGGAGAAGAGGAAGACATCACACACACGAAGTTAAACAGTAAAAAAAAAATCATCTTACTGAGCTTGAAGAGTATCAGAGACTACTTGGTCTAAGCATTTATGCTCTACCTACTTGAAGCCGCTGAGTCTCTGGGGGGTGAGTACCCACCAGTATGTACACTTTGTAGCAGGACCCATTCCTCCCCCTTGCTCACACTCCAGCTGCCCTGATCCTGCCTGAAGAGTGCAAGTGTGTGGTTGGAAAGACTATGGACTCAAATCACACTGTCCCCAACTAGAGTACCCTTCAGCAAATTAGCCAACCTCTCAGCATTTCTGTTTCTACTGTGAACCAAGAAAACACAGTGTTTATCTCACAGGACTGTGCTGAGGATCAGAGAAGTTGGTAAATGTAAGGATTCAAGACAAAGGACTGTTGCACACAGTAAGTGCTCAGGGAGGACTTCCCTAGCCGTTCTAGAATTCTTCCTTTTCACTCAGGTTCTTATTCCCCTCTGCTGCTTTAATGTACCCCCTTAACTCTAGATAATGCGTTACTCATTTTTATTTTCTGACTGCCTACTAGACTGAAAGTTCTATATGCATTGTTCACTGCTATTGCCCTGGTGCCCAAAGCAGAGCCTGCAAACACTAAGCAGTCAAATATTTTTAGGTGACTGAATGTGCACTTACTATTATTATTCCCCTAACAAAGTTTCAAATGCCCTTCTGCTACCTAGAACGCTATACTTCGGAGGGTGGGAATATAAATGGTCGTTGGATGAAGGTTTTGGTGAGGTGTCTTGGTGTGGAGGTGTGCAGAAACCAAGCCCCAAGGAGCCTAGGGATCCAGTTTGGGGATTTTTCCTAGCCCATCAGTTTTTTTGTCTTTTAAAAGAGAACATAATCTGGGACGCCTGGGTGGCTCAATCAGTTGAGTGTCCAGCTCTTGGTTTTGGCTCAGGTCATGATCTCAGGGTTGTGAGATCAAGCCCCACATCAAGCCCCACATCAGGCTCTGTGCTTGGTGGGGAGTCTACTTGGGATTCTCTCTCTCTCCCTCTGCCCCTCCTCCCTCTCTCTAAAATAAATAATCTTTTTTTTTTTTAAGATTTTAAAAGAGGACACACTCTGCAGTCCATAGATAGGGTCATTTTGAGCCATACACTACATTTTCTTTATATCCCTTATATGTTGGATGATTTCACATGAAAATATCAACTTATGAGTCCTGTTGAAAAAATCCATAATCTGACCACTCTGGGCTTTGCATTGCTGCAGGGCCACAGATGGCTGAAGGTGACCCACACTAGGGGTCCATTAGCCCACCCATATTATTGGCAGATTGCTGCAACTCCTACCTTACTTGTTTCATTTAGCTCCCTGCCTGGTCCCTTTGGTGATGTGATTTTGCATCCCTTCTCAGAATACCATCCCCCTTAAGGGATGACACTGTGTCTCCCAAACTAATTCTATGCTGTGCCCTCTCAGGGGACGCTCCCCTAAATTTCCTGTTCCCTATCAGCACAACTGTTCTGCACTGGCTGTGGAACGGCCTTAAAACAGGACTCCCCCTGCCCGCCCCCCACCTTTGGTAATAGCAATCCCAGAAGCCAGCCCTCCATCAAAGTAATTAATTATAAATAAAGCACAGCCAGGATGAGTGAGAACTATGGTTCTTACCCCTCATCTCTAGCTGTACTTTAGAACTAACTGTGGTGTTGTAAATTATGGACTCCTGGGTCTCTCCACAAATGGATGAAATCAGACTCTCTGGGGATAGGGCTTTTATACTTTTAAAGGCTCCTAAGTATAGTCATGGTTTAAAATCAGTAGGTCAGAGGAATCTCAAGAGGGAGAGGTCACTGTAGGATAGAGAGATCACAGCAGGTTTTATGAGAGGAAGGTATGATCTTGGTCATAAAGGGCAGGCAGGATTTTGAAGGATTGAGGAGAAATAACAGGGGTGGGCCCTCCAGATAAGACATCTGGGGTGGGAGGAAATAAGGAATGAAAAGAGAGCAGGCAGGTCATAGCAGACTACAGAGGGTTCGAAAGGCCAAAGGAATATAAAATCCTATCCTCTACTGTGCATTGAAGGTAATATATGAGTAATACCCTTGATGAGTACACGAGTGTACACGATGAATAGATGAGTGTACATGTGGATAGACAGGTGATAACGCACGTGTAGCAAAATATTCATTGTTGAATCTAGGTGGTGGGTATGTGAGTCATTGTTAAGGTATATTTTTTTCTGTAGATTTGAAACTTTTCATAATTAAATATTGAAAAGACTATTCATTCATTCAGATATCTGCCTAGCCCCTGTGGTGATTTGGTTTTTAAAACCCCTTCTTAGAATGAACACACACACAAACACATACACACACACGCGTGTGCACAAATACCTAGAAAATCTCTGACAAAGAAGCTACACTGCAGACCAACCTACGTTCTTTCAACAAGTTTAACACAACCTGTATTCCTACAGCCCTGGAAAAATTCATGGTTTCTTTGTCTGAGAGCCACACATGTAGGGGGGTATGGAAACACTAAATGGATGACTCTCCATGACCTATTCCAAACCTCTCTCACTGAGGAGCAACTCAGCTAGCAGGTGGTGGCACTAAATCCAACTGAAGGGGAGGCGTGACTGGCAAAAAAGTAACCTATCCCTTTGTCAGCTGAAGAATGGATTGGTAGCTGATGAGAACTGACAAGACACAGTAGCCTGCTGCTGGATCCTAGCAGAAGACTTCTACATTTTTAAGATGGAGTAATGCGGAGCCAATACTTTGCCTAAAGCTCATAAACACGGGCACAAATGACCCAACAGAGGCAGCGGAGTTCAGTGCACTGGTCTTAAGTGTGGGCCCTGAACCTACAGCAACAGCATCCCTTAGGAACTTGTTAGAAATACAAATTCTCAGGCCCTAGCCCAGAACCACTGAATCAGCATGCGGAGCCCAGCAATCTGTTTTAACAAGGCTTCTCAGTGATTCTGACTGACAGAAAAGTCTGAGAAATGCTCAGGGGCTAAAAGGACACCCTGGAGACAGACTGTGTTCAAATGAGAGCCCTCCTTCTCCCACAACTTGGCATCAGTAACTTGACATTTCTGTGTCTCAATTTTCTAAAAACGGGCATTTTAGGGTTGTTGTGAGACTCAAAGTTGCTAATAATCAACATCCTACAGCTGTGAGGGGAACTAGCCTGATGAGGCTGACACTGTCAACAGCAGCAAGTGGAGGAATCAAACAACCCCAGTCCTTGATAAGCTTATGAAGGGAGAGGACCAACCCCAAAGTGTGTCCTGGCTCTGGACTTTCTTTCATGTGGGCTCAGTTATTGTTTAGAACAGCCCAAGTGGGGTTTCCTGTTGCTTGCAGCCAAAAGGTATAATATCCTATCTTGTAACAATCCCCCGCCCTCTCCGCCATGAATCATGCTTCTCTTTTTCTTTTTCTTTTTTTTTTTTTTTTATTTATTCATTTGACAGAGAGAGACACAGTGAGAGAGGGAACACAAGCAGGGGGAGTGGGAGATGGAGAAGCAGGCTTCCCGCAGAGCAGGGAGCCCGATGCGGGGCTCGATCCCAGGACCCTGGGATCATGACCTGAGCCGAAGGCAGACGCTTAACGACTGAGCCACCCAGGCGCCCCCATGCTTCTCTTTTTCTACCCTTTATGCATTTTCCTCCTATACTAACGCTAGGCTTGGCCATGGGACATGCTTTAGCCAACGGGACATCGGCAAACATGACGCAAGCAAAGGTTTGGAAGGCATTTGGGTTTGAGGCTGGCCTTGTTTCTTTCTGTGCAGTCAACCGTGAGGCTGCCATGTAAATAAATGGAGCTTGCCTGCTGACGAGGCCACACAGAGAACCAAGAACTGAGGTACCTCAGCCAACCAGCCTGTCAACCACCAGCTATGTAAGGCCATCCAGCTCCAGCTGAGCAGCCAGCGGACTACAGCCACGTGAGTAAGCCCCGGTAAATCACGAGAAGAACCACTCGGCTGTGCCAAGCCTACCTGCTGACCCACAGAATTGTGAACGAATAAATGGTTGTGTTTTAAGCCGAACTGGTAGATAGAAATGAAGTGCCATCACAATTACCCAAAACACGTGGCATTAGCTGTGGGAACAGGAACGGCGGAGGTTATCAGCATCAGTGGGAAAAGGAGTAGACAAACTGTTAGTGGGGGCTAGGAAAGTGGTTAAGGAAACCACTAGGGCAGCCTGAGAAAGGCCATGCCTGTTACGTGCTGGCAACACTCTCGCCTGTGCTCAACTTGGAAAACAGAAAAAAATACCGAATGATTTCAGATCTGGCTAATGAGATCTCCAGGAACCCTGTTAAAGGCTTCAGTTGGATGCCTCTAGCCACATACGAGAACTTATAGAAAGAGAAAAGCTAAGGCGCCTGGGGGGCTCAGTTGGTTGAGTGTGTCTGCCCTCGGCTCAGGTCATGATCCCAGAGTCCTGGGATGGAGTCCCGCATCAGGCTCCCTCTACCCTTCCCCCCTGCTCATGATCTCTCTCTCACTCACTCTCTCCCAAATAAATAAATATTTTTTTTAAAAAAGAGAAGGGCTAAAGAAGCAACTGAGCAGTTTGTAAGCATCATTTAGGGGAAGTAGAGACACATGGGAAAAAAAAAACCCTTAACCAACTAGCCTGTTACTGTCATGCATGGATGGTCATCCCGCCCCAGTCAAACTGCCAGCAGATTGCAGCGACATGAGCAAGCCCAGGTGAAACCTCCCAAACGCCCATCTAGGCCTGGCTCAAAATGTTGACCTCAAACTGTATGCTAATAAATTACTTTGTTTTAAGTCAATAAGCTTTGGGATGGTTTGTTATACAGCAAGGGCTAACTGATTTACTGATAAAGGAATGTCATGTTAGATGAAAAATACTTTACAACTAATATCATCCTTGACTTGCTATGATGCTCATGCTGACAGAAACTCCTTAGGTTTGGAGGCACCTGGGTGGGCTCAGTTGGTTAAGCGGCTGCCTTCGGCTCAGGTCATGATCCCAGGTAGAGCCCCACAGCCGGGCTCCTTGCTCAGCAGGGAGCCTGCTTCTCCCTCTGCCTGCTCTGCCTGCCGCTCCCCCTGCTTGTGCTCACGCTCTCTCTCTGACAAATAAATAAAAATTAAAAAAAAAAAAGAAACTCCTTAGATTTGGCAAGCATTAGAGTCAGTCCTCCCATCTTTCTCTCACTCCCGAGCCTGAAATCATTACATGGAAAAGAGGATAGATTCCTCTGAATGACTCAAACAGTTATTTTTCTTCCTTCCTCCAGCCAACCTCCTAAAAAATGAATTAATCTAAGTTAAAGGTGTATATGAGATGACTCCACTGTGTTGGTAATAAACACACTTTCAGAATTAATAATCAGAACATGTCAGAAACAGGACAACACATTTGAAATGAGGAGTGTCCTGGGGTGCCTACGTGGCTCAGTTGGTTAAGCGTCCAACTCTTGGTTTCGGCTCAGGTCATGATCTCAGGGTCGTGAGATGGAGCCCCTAGTTCAGCTCCACACTCAGCAGGGAGTCTGCTTGAAGATTCTCTCCCTCTGCTCCTCCCCCTTCGCTCTCTCTCTCTCTCTCTCCAATAAATAAATCTGAAATGAGGAGTGTTCTGAATACCTAAGACACTGTTGTGAGCCACTGAAGGAGGACTTCTGAACAGAAAAGTGATATTACTGTAATGTTTGGGGAAAATGAGGATGACAGAAACACGCTGCGTAGCAAAGGACCATATCAACATGTAGAAACCAACCAGGACACTATTGTAAACATTCACGTGAGAAAAGAAAAAGATCTGCACTGGCAGGTCTACCCTGGGGATGTAAAACTGTACAGTATAACAATAAAAACAAAACAAGAAAACTGCAAAACATAAAGCAGACAGCATGATGGAAGAAGGGGGCCTCAAAAACAGAAGAAATAATCAAAACAATCAAATGTTTTAGAACAGGCAGAGTTCCAAAGCTCCAACTGGTGTGAGTCCCCACTGCTTTGAAATGGTCATTTCAACTCACCTTATCATATTTTTGTTGTGAGAATAAATACAAACCTATAAAAGAATTTCATGCACAAAATTGATCACAGAAGCAAAATTTACAATAATTAAAATATTGGGACTAAGTTAAATGGTCCCCCAAATTGGAAGGGACCCTCTTGTACTGTTGGTGGGAATGCAAGCTGGTGCAACCACTGTGGAAGATAGTATGGAGCAAAAAGTTAAAAATAGGGGCGCCTGGGTGGCTCAGTCAGTTAAGAGTCTGCCTTCAGCTCAGGTCATGATCCCAGGGTCCTGGGATTGAGCCCCACACTGGGCTCCCTGCTCGGTGGGGAGTTTGCTTCTCCCTCTGCCTCTCCCCCCACTCCTGCTCTCTCTCAAATTAAAAAAAAAAAAAAAAAAGTTAAAAATAGAACTACCCTATGATCCAGTAATCACACTACTGGAACATTTAGCCAACAATACAAAAACACCAATTCAAAGGGTATTTAGCCAACAATACAAAAACACCAATTCAAAGGGATACATACACCCCTATGTTTATAGCAGCATTATTTACAATAGCCAAATTATGGAAGCAGCCCAAGTGTCCATCAATAGATGAATGGATAAAGAAGATGTGATATATATATAATGAAATATTATTCAGCCATAAAAAAGAATGAAGTGCTGCCATTTGCAACAACATGAATAGAGCTAGGGAGTATAATGCTAAGCAAAGTAAGTCAATCAGAGAAAGATAAATACTATATGATTTCACTCATATTTGGAAATTAAGAAACAAAACAAATGAGCAAAAGAGAAAAGAGAGAGCGACAGACCAAGAGAGAGACTCTTAACTATAGAGAACAAACTGATGATTACCAGAGGGGAGGTGTGGGGGCAGGGAATGGGTGAAATAGGTGATGGGGATTGAAGAGATTAAGGAGTGCAGTTGTGATGAGCCCTGGGTGATGTATGGAAGTGTTGAATCTCTATATTGCACACCTGAAATTAATACAACACTGTATGTTAACTATACTGCAATTAAAAAAATAATAAAAATGATCCCCCCAAAGTGGAAAGTAGTGGATGGGTTCATCCATTTGATGCGCTATTACAGAAATCACTTCCAGTGGGTTAAGTGTTGGCTGTTTCTGCACCTATAAAATATGGGTCTGGGTAGATACACTGGCACTATTTTTAATATACTGATCTTATCATTAAGCTCTGTCAAAATGTGTGTGAGTTTGTGTGTGTGTGTGTGTGTGTGTAAAATGAAACAAAATCCCAATGGTAACAGAATCCCAAAATAAGATGGAAGACCCATAAGGTGCAGGCTGTGCCTTTACACATTACTGATTGTCATCCATCAAGTATTCTGCGCACAGCAGACAGTCAGCAAATTTGTTCAATGGAGTCAGTGAAAAAAATGCTAAGGATTAGTAACATCATGCGCCTGCCAGCCCATCCCATTTGTTACAAATTTTACTTTATTCTCTCAGGCAAAGGTCCCTGCCAGTGACCTAATATAGAACTGTATATTTGTTTAAACTGGTTTGTATAATTCAGATGTCATGCATATCAGAGTACCTGGATAGTCTACCCAAACCCCCTGAAATATGTAGTTAATTATATGCCCCAAATAACATACCAACACAAACAACAGAAACTCCTTTGTTACTTAGTTCTTTCAAATTAATTTACTTAAGGCTGTGGTTCCTCTATGCACTCAACATTTCCTATGTGTCAGGTACTCCCCTAGGCACAAAGGTTTCATCTTAAATGACTTCTCCATTCAAATGCTTGTACCCTTTGATCAGTTCTTCCAATACTTTTTTTTTTAAGTATTAGGGGCAGGGAAAAATCAGCTCACACAAATGTCTGGCTTTTCCCAGAAAATCAGAATGCTTTCCTATTAACATTATGAGTAGTGAAGAAAATACACACAAAATATTCAATGTTACCTTAGGAAATGTTCTGAATTAGATTTATTATGCATTCTTGGTACTAACACTTTCAAATGAATGAAATATAAATGAGAAACACAGAACTCTCAAAGTTGTTCTGATAACATCCAGGACACTGTAAATCTCTACCATAGAGGGCCAGGATTAAGAATAAATCAAGGTCTCCAGAAAAAAAAAAGAAAGAAAGAAAGAATAAACTGAGGTCTCATTTTCTGCTTAAATTTTCCTCTCATTTTTTTTTTTAAATAAGGATAGTCAAGGCAGATCTGAAATAGCCAAGTTAATGCATATCAAAAATGATAGTAAACCAGCCTGGCAACTTTGTTGGCACTCAATAACTGTTAATCACATTCAATTAAGTCAAGGTCATCATAGCCACCATTCATAGGGGTTAGAAAGTTTCCCCTTTAAGTCCCTATACATCCATGTCATTGATTTCCTTATATCAAATTCCCTCTCAAAATCCTTCAAAACCTAGCTTATTCAAAGACAAAATCTACACTCCTCAGTCTGGCACTCAACTTAGCCACCCAGACTAAGAGGTAGAAAATGAAAATCCTTCAGGGACCAGGTAGGTAATATAAATGAGAGAGGTAGGCAAAATGTTAGCTAGTCAATGGTTTCAACCTGAGTTTGGAAGATACTGTGCAGCAAATAAACTCTGCAGGACAATGTTTAGTGTGAATTCCCGGACACCACAATGCAATTTATTTTCAGAGAGGCAGGCAATCCAGAATTTTTGGTGAAATCTCCCCAACGGCCTGATGATGAAAATGCTCTCAGTATAAAATTCAGGTCAGACCATCAAGCTCCCCACGTGTCTGTATCTTCACCAGCACATAGTTAAAAATCAATCTTAAATAATTCCACTGGCCACTACAATCTTCCCACACTGTGGCAAGGGCAGTGTGCCCAGCCTCAGGCTAACCATGCTTCCTGCTCTCTTCCCTGCTCTGCCAACTCTCCAACTTACCAAACCCTCAGGGGCATTTCAGACAGCCCTACTTCTTCTGGAAGCCCTCCCTAACCACTTCAGGTCGTAAGCATCTCTGTCGTCCCTGTCCTGCATCCTTACCACTGGACAGTCAAGCCTGGATGTTCCTGTATTTTTACTTAAACTGTTCCATGTGTGTTGTTCACAACTGACCACTTCGCGGGTGACAGGTATGGATGGAGCAGAAAGGAACGCTGAAGGAGGGGACTCCATGTAAGATGAGCCACCACTCCTCCAGGAACAGGCGTGAACTTTGCCCAATACCAACAAGGCAGCCTGCAGCGCAAGAAAAAGGAACAGATCCATCCTGTTGGCAGCCAATATGGAATTTGATGAAAATTCTCACCTCTTTTTTGGCTTTCAGGAGCCCCGTGGCCATTTTCCTGGTCTGCTGAATGCTGTCCTTGGAGAAGGGCAAAGTCTCAGAGATAGACCTGGGGATGTGAAAAGAAACGAGAGCGTGCCTAGATGGAAAAGCCCCTCTCCAGCAGTCAAGACGGGGTCGGCTCCGGAGCCCCACACCTGGGGATTCAGTGTCACAGAAATCACCAGCACAACCCAATTCCCATCCAGAGCCCTGGGAAAAGGGTTCAAAGTGACCGAGCACCCTCAAATTCAGCCCTAAGCTCTGGCCACGGAGTGGAGCCCATGTCCCCCTACAAAGGAGTAAGTGTCTCTCTCTAACTCTCTGGGCTGGAATGAAAAAGATAATGGCCTGGAATGCCTATGGAAGAAGGCCCGAGTTCAGAGGCAGCCTGTACCCCCACGAGTAAAACAGGGACAAGTAGAGGGACGCGCTGACTGGACAAGGCAATGACTACAGGGCACTCACGTGACGCAGGGTGCACGTTGCCGATCCTGAGGCTGAGGCTCGGGCACCAAGTACAAAAGCGTGGGAACGACCGAATACGGAGGCCTACCCCGCCGCCAACCAGCGAGTGGGCGGGACCCACCAGCCGGAAGTGCTCCGGCTACGTAAACTCCGCAGCAAGGAGAGCGCCAGGGACAGCGGAAGTGGCCGCGCGGGCGTCTGGAGAGTGTAGTCTTTGGGGTGGAGAGGTCGTGGGCGACCAGGCTTCGCCAACGGCAGGGTGACTCTGACATCTGCACCTCTCATGCAACGAAGCTTAGGAGCTCATGTTAAGATGCCCAGACCGCAAGGTGCACGTTTCTTCTCCGAGGGCCAATGAGATCTCGCGGACCACGAGAGAGTCGCAGAAATGCCCGAAGATTCTAGAAAATGTGGTCCTGGCGCCCCGCTGGTGTTACTGAGACGGGTGGACAGACTGTGCGCGCTGACCTTCAGCGGCACGGGTGAGCTGGGGTAACCGACGCCAAGGCTCCGCCCTGTGTGCCCTTCCAGGAGCAGAAACCAGGGTCCGGATTGGGGCGAGTGGGCGCAGCTCAGGGCAAAGACCTTGGGGAACGAAGCAGTGGAATGACGCTCTGTTGGGACTCCGGGATAGGAGCGACACCGGCCTTGGTGCGCCAGTCCGCGCAGGGAACGCCAAGGCTATTTTCTAGGAGAGCGGGATCGGCTTGGGCTAACTCCCGGGATATTGGTGGATGGCTCTAGTCCTGTGTCCCTGGGATATTGGTGGGTGGGGAGGCGGGACTTGAGACCAAGAGCAAAAAGGCCCCCTGGTGATAGAAGTAGTAGTGTGGTGAGGAACCGTGGCTTGATCCAGAAATCCCTGGGTTGTTTTTTTTTTTTAATTTTTATTTATTTATTTTAGAGAGAGAGAGAGAGAGAGCACAAGAGGGGGGAGCGGGAGAGGGAGAAGCAGACTCCCTGCTGAGCAGGGAGCCCGATGCGGGACTCGATCCTGGGACTCCAGGATCATGACCTGAGCCGAAAGCAGTCGCTTAACCAACTGAGCCACCCAGGCGCCCCAGAAATCCCTGGGTTTTTTATTGGAAGCTAGGTGCCACTTAGGGGAAATTTACCGGAGTTGTGGTTGGGAGGTGGGGGGATGGGGTGTGAAGAGAAAGCAGAACTTGACAGTTTTGTTCATAATGAATTTTTTTGCATTAATTTTGATTTTCAAAGATACCACCTTAAAATACTTATCTTGATTACTGAGTTTTTATGGTGCCCCCTTATATTTTGCCCCCAGAGTCCCGGCTGTAGGGAAAGGCATGAATAGATCTTACACTATATGAACTTCATTGGCACCTATTGGCCTGTAGTCTT
>NC_138384.1:39316850-39343891 GCF_054177405.1 Leptonychotes weddellii
TAAATTCTGTGACAATTTAGCCTGAAAGTAATCTATGACTTAGAAATTAAGGCAGAAAACAAAGGACCTAGTAATCACATTTCAGGTCAGAAAACTAACATAAAAGTAGGATATGAGATAGGGAAGAAATAATCAGATGAGGGTGGGGGGTGGGGCACTTATGGGGATGCAGGAGGCAGGAAGAAGTGCAGTTTGTGCATAAAATCATTACAGAGAGACAGTCTTTGGGGAGGTGTGTGCACAAGGATCGTGGCTAGATTGGAAGATGACAGATGCCCCTGAAAGGTATATTCAGGGGTTGACACTGAATAAAAAACAAGAGAAAGTCAAGCGTAGAGCCTTTCCCATCTTGTGCACAGATGGGAGGAGAGCATGGATAACATCAGCAGGTGATGGGCAAATGGGGAGTAGACAAATGGGAAGTAAATAAGCACAGCAAACAGCCCCTCAAGAGGGAGATGAGGAAAATGAGCACAATCCTGTCCTCAGAAAGACACACAGCAGTTAAATCTCATGCGGAAACTCAGGTTCAAGGGTAAGATGGTGGGCAACACCTTCTTGCTCCAAAAGAGTTGGCCACAGAAGGCAGAGCAGGTCCCACACTGAAGCTCCAGAAGGGAGGAGGTTCCACAGTGAGAGAAAAAACACAAAGTAAACATAGTATCTGTTTATTTTTATTTTTTATTTTTAAACTTTTTTTTATTTTTATTTATGTATTTAACAGAGAGCGAGAGAGCACAAGCAGGCAGAGCAGCAGACAGAGGGAGAGGGAGAAGCAGGCTCTCCGCCAAGCAGGGAGCCCGATGCGGGGCTCGATCCCAGGCCCTGGGATCATGACCTGAGCCGAAGGCAGCCACTCAACCGACTGAGCCACCCAGGCGCTCCTGTTTATTTTTATAATAAAATATTTCATATACATTCAAGTAGAGATGGGTACAGTGACAGAAAATAAGGTCGAGGAATCAGGTAAGACCCCACAGAGATGTAATGACGGATAAATAAATGATATATAAGGCCGTTTATCCACATATGCAGACTTCATATGTTCACGTAAATACTTATATTTGTGCATCATTCAGTAGAGAGGTTTACACAGACTGCACTCACATTGTGAAGTCAACAGGAGATGAAGTAAAAACAAAGCAGTTATCGAGTATCAGTCTTTTCTTTTTTAAAGATTTTATTTATTTATTTGACAGAGAGACACAGCAGGAGAGGGAACACAAGCAGGGGGAGTGGGAGACGGAGAAGCAGGCCTCCCGCTGAGCAGGGAGCCTGACGCGGGGCTCGATCCCAGGATCCTGGGATCATGACCTGAGCTGAAGGCAGACGCTTAATGACTGAGCCACCCAGGTGCCCCGAGTATCAGTCTATCTTGTGAGACACACACAAACACAGCTCCTCGCCTCCCTTCTGAACACCGCCACTGCCTTCAGCAGTAGATGGCAATTCCAGCCTCGGCCACTTCTCTCACAGTGTCACAGACATGGAAGTACATACCACAGAACTCACTAGAAACAAAAGCCAGGAAGTGCAGAGGCTGTGGAAGACAGACTTCAAGTAGGAGGGATTATTAAGTCCAGGAGAGGGATTCCGAGAGGATCCAGACGCCCTCACAAAGTGCAGGCAGTGAGCAGACCCAGGTGTCTGTGACTAAGTTAGCATGAACTCAAACATCGTCTGATACAATGCTTCTCAAAAGCTGCTGCAACAAGGACGCCTGGGTGGCTCAGATGGTTAAGAGTCTGCCTTCAGCTCAGGTCATGATCCCAGGGTCCTGGGATCGAGTCCTGCATCGGGCTCCCTGCTCAGCAGGGAGCCTGCTTCTCCCTCTGCCTCTGCCCCTCACCGCTGCTCATGCTCTCTCTCTCTCTGTATCTCTGTGTCTCAAATGAATAAATAAAATCTTAAAAAAAAAAAAAGCTGCTGCAACAGACCTGCCTGGGGGGCTTAGTAAACACAGATTGTTGGGCCTCCCCATGAGTTTCTAATTCAGTGCCTGTGTGGCACCTGATATATGCATTTCTAACATGTTTCCAGGTAGCCATGATGCTGCTTGTCCAAGGAACACACTAGGCTCTACTCTAACACCAAGTCAGGGGGAGGTCCTAAAGAGCAAGGCAGCAGCACAACGGACTTGAAGGCTGCCCGTAGGGGCTTCTCTGGAAACTCCTGCAACATCAAAACCTCCAAGATGATGCAAGAACATCGACAGCATCATGTCTACAAATAAAAGGTACCACTCAGGAAGTGCTCAGCCAGGTAGTGACAAGCCCAACCACTGGACCCACGTAAACCTTCCAGAAAACCTGGGACCCCGGCACTCTGAGAACCCCTACTTTCTACCCTCCCTCACTGAGACCTGACACCCTGTTTCCTGATAACATTCCATTATAGCACAGGAAGGAACGTCACTGATATGCCCATTTTTATGGACTTTCCTAGATAAAAATAACCACTCGAGTAGAAATTTTTTAAAAATAAATGTTTATTTTTCATATAAAAGAACACAAAATTTTACATCAGTTTAATGGAAACCCTAAAATACATAGAAAAGATATAAAAATAATTATAAAAATAGTCAACGAGGCAAAGCAATACTTAAGAGTGAGATCTTATATCCTAAAATACATATATAGCTATATATGCTATTTTAAAAATCAAGGCAGAAACAAAAGGGGTGCTACACACCTCTAAATTTATGCATTCCAGTTTAACTCTAAAATTAATCTGGAGATCTGTCATGAAAAAAATAGGGAAAGTGTCTAACTCAACTGATGGGACAAAGAAAATAATCATTAGTAAGTAACTGCAAATACCCAACCAAGACAAAAAAGCATGGCACCTCTTATGGGGAAAGGCTGAAACGGGGGATAGAGGAAAAAACTGTGACCCTCAAAGGAAAATAAGAAGAAATCAGGAAGAATGAGTCTCCGTTATCGGAAAAGGAACACAACAAACGGCGAGAGAGGAAAGAGGGAGGCAAAAGTCACCGACTCCAGGGGTGTGGAGGTCCACAAGAATGGAGGCAGGAAGAGAGGTGGAGTGTGTACATAAAATCATTCCCTAGAGCTGTGCTGTCCGATGATGCAGCCACTCATCACATGTGGCTACTGAGCACTAGAAACATGGCTAGTTTGAATTGAGAAACGGTGTAGATATAAAATACACTCCAGGGGCACCTGGTGGCTCAGTCGGTTAAGCATCTGCCTTCCGCTCGGGTCGTGATCCCAGGGTCCTGGGATCGAGCCCTTCATCGGGCTCCTTGATCAGCGGGGAGCCTGCTTCTTCCTCTCCCACTGCCCCTGCTTGTGTTCCCTCTCTCGCTGTGTCTCTCTGTGTCAAATAAATAAATAAAATCTTAAAAAAACAAAACAAAACTATCCCAATCACAGACCAGCAAGCTGAAGAATTTTAAACTGTTAAGGGTCACTGTCTTGATTATCATCATGACATGAGATCAAAACCAAATCAGCACATGCCATATAGACTGGATGTCTCATCTGAAATAAGATATATGCTGTGCATGGAGAAGCACTGAACTTATCCAGGGGGCAGCATGCCAGGAGGTGCCACACATGTATCTGGGTGTGCATCTGAATGGAGTGATCAAACTCTCATCCCCACAACTCTGCTGTCCTTCACTGGCACTGCAGGGGTAGACCTGGGAGGGGAATCCACATCCTGGTGATACCATGGGAAAAGAGACACTTTGGGATTTTGCCCTGATTTCTAAGGGGTATCTTCTCTTCTCCCTCTGGGTTATATTTTCTTGCTGTCCACCTGTCTACCATTTTGCCACCCGAAGCTGTAGCCCAACTCATCTCCTCGGCCTTTCTCAGTGTGAATGTTGAAAGTTTAGTCTTACCTCTTTAATCTCTACAAGATTTGCCCAAAATTCAGACCTAAAAGAATGAAAACAAGTTTGCTTGAGAAGGTTCAGCCTCCCCCTTCTTAGGGGAACCCTTAAGGAAACATCAGCCCAGTGTCTCCCCATCTCTGCTCAACAACTCCTTGTGACTTCTCCTTCAGGAGCAGAAGGCAAATTCTTAACCTAGGCCCACCTGCCTCCATGAACTGTAATACAGCACGGACACACAGAGAACAATAACTCAATATAATTTGACATAATACAAAGTCAGGAAGGGATGCCCATCATGAAATGTTTAAGCAATAAAGCTGCAGTGACGGGGAGGGACAGGAAATAGTACAGGACTCTAGGGATGGGCTGGGAGTGAGTCCCAAGAAACTCTACATCCTGGTAGAGGTAGGGTGCGGGCAATCAGACTCTGAAGAGAAAGGTAAGCCAAAATTCTATCTATGCAAACACACACAAGATCACATCAGATAGAATCAGGTAGGTTAGGAATGACAGAAAGCAAAGGAAACAATTGAAAATGTGAAGGTTTCTCCATAAATCATTAGGAGGATAAATGCCAGACACACCTCCAGAATGTGTTTATAGTAGTATTTCTTCAATTAACAAGGCAAAGGTTGGAGCAGCAAGGAGAGATGGAGGCCAGGCACTTCCCCTGGATCATCAATGTGAACCTGGCAGCAAGCCACTCTGGATGCTACCATTTTCCCCATGACGAATCAAAGCCACAGTGAGGCTCATTGGTGGGTTCAAGGTCAGAGAGCTAATGAGGCTCATTGGTGGGTTCAAGGTCAGAGAGCTAATAAAGGCTGCATCTGGGATCTGAATGAGGCTGTTGGCCTCCCAGGCTTGTTCCTGATGCTCAATGACTAAAAATCAATCTCACTTAGTGGTAAGTACAAGTGGGGCGCCTGGGTGGTTCAGTCGTTAAGCGGCTGCCTTTGGCTCAGGTCATGACCCCAGGGTCCTGGGATTGAGTCCCGCATCGGGCTCCCTGCTCTGCAGGAAGCCTGCTTCTCCCTCTGCCACTCCCCCTGCTCGTGTTCCTCTCTCCCTCTGTCATATAAATAAATAAAAACTTTTTTTTTTAAGTACAAAGTATCTCTCCAAATCCCTCAAGTTATTCTTTTCTGTTAGTATTTGTTCTGTGAGCTAGACAAGGCAGAAGAAAAGGGAGAAAATCAGGAAAGTAAACACACTTCTAAACTTATGCATGGTCAAAGAAGAAAATGCAACGTACCCAACGATAAAATTGCATTTGGCATAGGGCCCTAAGCCTGTATGAGGTCTCTCATCCAAAGCTATGAAATAAATCCTACAAAAATAAGAGATCCACTCACTGAGTAACATTTTAAAGGGTTTGGGAAGGTAATCCTATTATCTATTACTAAAAGAGTCAAACCAGGGTTATAGTTTTTAAACAAAACAAAAATCCCTAAACCTCCTTAACTGGCTGTTCCTTTTACAAGAACTATGTATATCTGTCAAAAAAATAAGATATTAAAGAAATTGGGGAATTATTACTAATAGTAAGGTACCAAAGTCAGGAACGTATTTTCCCTTAAAAGAAAAAAAATCCGGGCGCCTGGGTGGCTCAGTTGGTTAAGCGACTGCCTTCGGCTCAGGTCATGATCCTGGAGTCCTGGGATCGAGTCCCGCATCGGGCTCCCTGCTCAGCGGGAAGCCTGCTTCTCCCTCTGACCTTCTCCCCTCTCATGCTGTTTCTCTCTCTCTCGCTCTCTAATACATAAATAAATAAAATCTTTAAAAAAAAAAAATCCAGGGGCGCCTAGGTGGCTCAGTCGTTAAGCATCTGCCTTAGGCTCAAGTCATGATCCCAGGGTCCTGTGATTGAGCCCCGCAAGGGGCTCCCTGCTCAGCGGGAAGCATGCTTCTCCCTCTCCCACTCCCCCTGCTTGTGTTCCCTCTCTCGCGGTGTCTCTGTCAAATAAATAAATAAAATCTTAAAAAAAAAAAAATCCAAAATAACTTGCTATGCCTTTCACAGCAATTTCTCAAAATAAATTTTTATGAAGCCTAGGACAATCAAAACTAAAAGTTGGTTTTATTACAACATAAAATCCCCAAAGCCACTGTAACTGGCTGTCCTTATCACAGACATTCCACTAAATAATACAGCTAACAAGAATGGGATTTTTAAAAGGTTGGGGACCTATAGTATAAATACACTCCTAACCAGGTATTCACTCATTTAATAAACCTGAATCCATTGGCCAACCCTTCCCGCGGAAGGTGCTGCAAAAAACACCTGCCAAGGGGCGCCTGGGTGGCTCAGTCGGTTAATCGTCTGCCTTCGGCTCAGGTCATGGTCCCAGGGTCCTGGGATTGAGCCCCACAACGGGCTCTCCGCTCAGAGGGGAGGCTGCTTCTCTTTCTCCCTGTGCCTGCCGCTCCCCCTCCTTGTGCGGGCTTTCTGTTAAATAAATAAGTAAAATCTTAAAAAAAAAAAAAAAAAAAAAACTACCAAAAAATGAAAGGGCGTTTTACCCGGGTGGGCTGGAAAATGTCTGCTTTTACCTTTAATACCAAGACCCTGCCAGTCGGAGGTCTGATCAGCCTCTGCGCGGGCGCCCACCTAGTCCGGCTGGAAACCTGAAAGAGCTGGAGGTTTAACCGCTCAGGTTTCCAGCCAAGTCCCGACTCTCGCCGTCGCGACAGCCGGATTCCCAGGCACGCAGGACGGACCCGGAGGACTTCACGCCGCGCGGACCCGAACGTCCCACGTCCGGCGGTCTCTTCCCAGCCCAACGTAAGGCTCTGAAACCACGTTCAGCCCCATCTGCCTGCACAGCTTCTTTCGGCCTCGCGCTTGCCTGTGCCTTCGCGTGGGGGCGGGCTTCCGGAAACAGTGGCCGATGGGAAACAGGATTAAATACACGGGACTCAGTTTCAAAGCAACACCGAGGAAGAAAGGAAGAATGCAGGTATCTCAAATATAGACAGAGGCCTTAGCCAATGGATGTGCAAAAAAGGAAGGGCTCGCCTCTCATTGACCAATAAAAAGTGTTTACGGCCGACCCGCCTACAAAGAGTAACAAAGGTTTCTTGCGGGAGTCCAGGCAAGAACGCTTGCTCTGGGCGCCTCACCCCCACTTTGCAATCATCTTTCGCGCTGTTGGCTGAATCGTCTAGGAGATTTACACTCGGCGATGGAGACCCCCTGTCCTCGTCCAGGTGTTACGACCCCTGAACTCCGAGACCTGACTTTGCACACAGCAGGTCTCATTATCAATGGGCTAATAAATAATAAAATAAAGGAAATGGACAGTGAAGACATTAATGAATAAAATCAAACAGACACTTGCGGTGCCGGGCCCCTTCTTTGCAAAACCAAATCCAGGGGCAAAACCAAATCCAATACGTTTCTAACCAGCAATCAGAGTACAGAGGGGGCAGGCAGCAGAGCTTTGCATTTGTCAGTAAAGTCCCAGAGTTTGCAGCCATTTCAGTGTTCTACAGTTTACCTCAGTTCTGGGAGCAGCGCTTCTCTTACAAGCAACCGCGACCAACGGCTTTAATTTCAGCAAACTCCTCTTTGTGTGGGTATCTGGAACTGTCTTTGGGGTAACATTTTAAAATTTCTAATTCGAAGGGATCCATGGCCCTCGTGTGTGTGTGTTTGTGTGTGTGTGTGTGTGTGTGTTTCTTGGCATCCCCTGGGATCCGCGGGCCCCTCGACTCCAATCTCCACCCACGGAATTCAGAGCCCCATTCTTCTACTCCGCGATTGTCTTCCAAATAGAGGAAACAGTATTTTGCAGACTGGCTCTCCGGTTCTGATCTAGGCGGTCGCGTTGATGTCCAGACAGTGTTGTGCGTGTGGACCGTGGTTTTGAGTGAAGGGAGAGCAGGAAACAGACCGTGACTGACAGACGTGCGTTCCTAAGCCTGGATTGGTCACAGCTGGAAGAAGAGCCTCCCTAACGTCCCCAGGGGCCAAATGGAGGCCTAGTGGGAGGTACAGCACGGCTGAAAATGACTAGCGGGGGCGAGTCCTTCCAAAAACAAAGGAGCTAGTGGGAGGCCTGCGAGGCTGGGCCAATCCGGCTGTGAGTGACCCGCGGGGGCCAGCCCTCCTAACAACAAAAGGCCCCTATGAAAGAATCCTGCATAACAAGGGACGCTGAGGCGTTGCTATGGGAACTTAGGGTCGTCCAGGTCTTGATTAGCTCCTTTCTCCCACAATTTTTCTTTCTCTAACTGGCTCTTATATCCCTGTGAGGCCTCAGTGTGCCGTCTCTCACGGCAGAGTTTTTTCTAGTGTCGGGGCTGTTTCCTAAATCACTGCGCTAATCTCACTCCTCTGCTCCTGATTACCCCAAACATTTGTCGCGTGCTGGCTCTTGTCCCTGCTAGACCGGCTCTCTCGCCGGCTACTGAGAGGGCAGTTGGGATTTTGGAAGATGGGGCAGGTGCAGGGTACCCGTGGCGGGGTGGGAGGGTGGGGGGACGGGCTCCTCCACACCTTTGCCCACTCAGGTTCCCCAAGGCTGTGACAGGAGAATCCTTATCTTTTCCGCGAGGTTTTAAATTGAGACACTTGGGACGAGGGCAGAATTGCAGCATGATAGAAGCTGGGGGAAGGGGGAGATGGGAAAGGTGGGAGATGCATCAACTAAGATGGTATCTTTATTACTTTATTCCGGTATTTTTATCTTTATTTTACACCATACCTTTGCCCAATCACGTTTCTCTGTCTCTACCAGGCGCCCCTCTCCCCTGGGGCGGCGGGGGGGGGGGGCTGAGGGGATGTTAGTCCCCAGTCTCTGCTCCCTTGGCCTGAATTGGAATTAGTCCCTTCTTTTTATTATTATTATTTTTTAAAGATTTTATCTATTTATTTGACAGAGAGAGACAAAGCAAGAGAAGGAACACAAGCAGGGGGAGTGGGAGAGGGAGAAGCAGGCTTCCCACTAAGCAGGGAGCCCGATGCGGGGCTCGATCCCAGGACCCTGGGATCATGACCTGAGCCGAAGGCAGACGCTTAACGACTGAGCCACCCAGGCGCCCCAGTCCCAGAGCTTTCAGTTTCAGTGTACATATCTTGGCTGGAAGGTCTGGCGTCATTGGACTTTTAAAATATTCAATTTTCACTAAGTTATATTTATCGCTCTCTTCCTTTATGTATACTGAATTTTGTTTCTTACATGCAAAAGTATTCTTATCCTGCAATTAAAAAAAAACACTCCTTTATTTTCTTCTAATTCTGTAATAGTTTCTGATTTTTACATTTCCTTTGGAGTTGATTTTGGGGGTACCGTGTGGGGTAGAGATGAATTTGCATGTCATCCTTGTGCAGCAGCCATGCTAATCTTCTCTGTATCATTCCAATTTTAGTATATGTGCTGCTGAAGGGAGCAAGGTGTGAGGTAGATATGTAACCATTCCCCGCCCCCATGGATAAACAACTGTCCACACACCATTTACAGAACAATCATTCTTTCCATCTCTTTTCTGTTTGTGTTACTGTCCCAATACCATACTGAAGCTTTATGGAATATTTGGCTCTTGATAAGGCAAGTCCTTCCATTATGTAATTATCTTCCAAACGTTTCTGGCTCTTCTGGCCCATTTTGTCTTCCACCTGAGAATTAGAATGAGCTAGTCAATTCTATTATTAAAAACTGATGCTGGTGTTCTGATTGAGATTGCCTAGAACTTATAGATTATTTTAGAAAGAAGTGACATTTTGGAGCACCTGGCTGGCTCAGTGGGAAGAACATGGGACTCTTGATCTCAGGGTCATGAGTTCAAGCCCCATGTTGGGTATAGAGATAATGTAAACAAAGAAACAAACAAACTTTAAATATATAGAGAGAGGTACAATTATTCATAGCTTTTTTTTTTTTTAAAGATTTTATTTATTTATTTGAAGAGAGAGACACAGCGAGAGAGCGAATACAAGCAGGGGGAGTGGGAGAGGGAGAAGCAGGCTTTCCGCTGAGCGGGGAGCCCGATGCGGGGCTCGATCCCAGGACCCTGGGATCATGACCTGAGCTGAAGGCAGACGCTTAACGACTGAGCCACCCAGGTGCCCCTATTCATAGTTTTTAAATGTAGAAAATAAGACCAGAAAAGGCATTAGAAGGATTTGTCCAATGTAACACAGCAAATGGAAAGCATGGATTTGTACCACAAAGATAGCTTCTGAGTCTGCAAGCTAAGTCACAACGATACACTGCCACTTTTGGACTTTTTTTTTTTTTTTAATTTTGCTTTATTTTCCCCTTCCCTTAGGCATTTTTAATTGGTTTACTTCATCTATTTAATTATATAGGAAAAAGTCAATGTTCTCCCTCCACTTCATCCTCTGACCCAGTCCCAGTGTTAACAAGATGATGAACATCTTTCCTTAATGTTCTCCAGCATTCATATAAGTATTTGCAAACATATGAAAATATATATAAAGTTTCATGTTTTCATTATTTTATTATAAACCATTTTACTTTTTTCACTTTTACCTTTTTACATTTTACTTTTTGAAGTGATAGATACCACTTCAGAACTGTAGATAAACAGCAAACTCATTCCTTGTAAGAGTTAAGGTATCTTCCATTATATGAGAGGATATAATAGGATAATAATAATTTAAGATGTTGAAATACTTTTATCACCAAAACTAAAGCTTCAATAAATTACTTTTTTTTTTAAGATTTATTTATTTGAGAGAGCAAGAATGAGAGAGAGAGAGAGAGAGTACATGAGATGGGGGAGGGTTAGAAGGAGAAGCAGGCTCCTCACCGAGCAGGGAGCCCGATGCAGGACTCGATCCAGGGACTCCAGGATCATGACCTGAGCCGAAGGCAGTCGCTTAACCAACTGAGCCACCCAGGCGCCCCTAAATAAATTACTTTTATTTGTATCTTTATGAGTTGTTACTAGGGAAGGCCCTAAGATTCACCTCTGATTTACCTTCAGGCTCTGTCCAACCAGGAAATGAAAGTTAAGGCATAGTTGCAAAATGCCTAAAGGATTAAGTGTGACACACACACACACACACACACACACACCATCTGCAAAGACTAGGGGATTGTTTTTGGTTCCAGGTAAAGAAAATTTCTATTGATCACTAGTTCCCCACAAACCAATAGAACAGAGATTTCCATGGCCACATGTGACAAAGGATTTAGACTTTGCAAAATTCGTTCAGAAAAGCCACTGAATAAATGAGTATCAACAACTATAACAAGCAGCCAAAGTAAACCCTGGGGAAGGGGGCAAATATGATCTCCAGAGTTGCCACATTATAATATTCAGGAGTACTGGTTTTCAAAAAAAAAATTATAGGAAGAGAGTCCTTCAGACTGAAATGAAATGTCACTAGACAATAACTCAATCCACATGAAGAAATAAAGAACACCAGTTAACTATATAAGTAAATATACAAGTCAGTGTTCATATATTTTTGGTCTATAATTGTCTTAATTCCTATATGAATTAAAAGACAACTGTATGTGGGCCCCTGGGTGGCTCAGTTGGTTAAGTGACTGCCTTTGGCTCAGGTCATGATCCCAGGGTCCTGGGATCGAGCCCGTATCGGGTTCCCTGCTCTGCGGGAAGCCTGCTTCTCCCTCTCCCACTCTCCCTGCTTGTGTTCCCTCTCACGCTGTCTCTCTCTCTCTGTCAATTAAATAAATAAATAAAATCTTTAAAAATAAATTAATTAAAAAAATAAAACAACTGTATGAAGCAATAATTATAAATCTGTGTTGATGGCACACAGGCATAAAGACGTAATTTGTGACAATAACAACAAAAAGGGAGGGCAGAGCTGTAAAGGAAGAGAGTTTTTGTATACTACTGAGGCAAAGTTAGTATTAATTCAAGCTAGATAATTATAAGTTTAAGATGTCAATTGTAGGGCGCCTGGGTGGCTCAGTTGGTTAAGCGACTGCCTTCGGCTCAGGTCATGATCCTGGAGTCCCTGGATCGAGTCCCGCATCAGGCTCCCTGCTCGGCAGGGAGTCTGCCTCGTCCTCTGACCCTATCCCCTCTCATGTGTTCTCTCTCTCTCATTCTCTCTCTCTCAAATAAATAAATAAAATCTTTAAAAAAAAAAAAGATGTCAATTGTAACAGAAAATCAACAAGGAAACAATGGCTTTGAATGACACACTGGACCAGATGGATTTAACAGATATATTCAGAACATTCCATCTTAAAACAGTAGAATACACATTGTTTTCTAGTACACACAGAACATTCTCCAGAATAAATTACATCTTAGGCCACAAAACAGGCCTCAACAAATTCAAGAAGATCAAAGTCATACCATGCATCTTTTCTGACCACAACATTATAAACTAGAAGTCAACCCCAAGAAAAAATCTGTAAAAATATCTCCCTCTCTATAGATAGATAGATAGATAGATAGATAGATAGATAGATAGATAGATAGATAGATAGATAGATAGAGGGGCGCCTGGGTGGCTCAGATGGTTAAGCATCTGCCTTCGGCTCGGGTCATGATCCCAGGGTCCTGGGATCAAGCCCCATATCCAGCTCCTGGCTCAGCGGGGAGCCTACTTCTCCCTCTGCCTCTCCCCCTGCTCGTGCTCTCTCTCTCTCTCTCTCTCTGTGTCTTGAATGAATAAATAAAATCTTAAAAAAAAAGATAGATAGATAAAGAAAAAAAGAGAATGGACCCAAATAAATAAAATCATAAATGACAGAGGAGAAATAAAAACCAACACCACAGAAATACACACAATCATAAGAGAATATTATGAAAAAATATATGCCAACAAATTGGACAACCTAGAAGAATGGATAAATTCCTAGAAACATATAAATTACCAAAATTGAAGCAGGGAGAAATAAAACATTTGAACTGACCAATAACCAGCAAAGAAATTGAATCAGTAATCAAAAAAATCCCAACAAAGTTCAAGACCAGATGGCTTTACGGGTGAATTTTAACAAACATTTAAAGAAGAGTTAATACCTATACTTCTCAACCTATTCCAAACAATAGATAAGGAAGGAAAACTTCCAAATTAATCTTATGAAGGGAGCATTACCCTAATATTAAAAACAGATAAGGACACCACAAAAAAAGAGAACTACAGGCCAATATCCCTGATGAACATAGATGCAAAAATCCTCAACAAAATACTAGCAAACCAAATCAACAATACATTAAAAAAATCATTCACCACAATCAAGTGGGATTTATTCCTGGAAGAGTGTTTCAATATTCACAAATCAATCAACATGATACATCATATTAATAAAAAAAAGGGTAAGAACCATATAATCATTTCAATAGATGCAGAAAAGCATTTGACAAAGTACTACATCCATTCATGATAAAAACCCTGAACAAGGTAAGTTTAGAGGGGAACATACCATAATTATATGGTCAACTAATCTTTGATAAAGCAGGAAAGACTATCTAATGGGAAAAAGACAGTCTCTTCAACAAATGGTGCTGGGAAAACTGTACAGCAACATGTACAAGAATGAAATTGGACCACTTTCCTACACGATACACAAAAATAAATTCATAGTGGGTTAAAGACCTAAATGTGAGACCTGAAACCATTAAAATCCTGGAAGAGAGCACAAGCAGTAATTTCTCTGACATTGGCTGTAGCAATTTTTTTCTAGATAGGTCCCCTGAGGGAAGGGAAACAAAAAGCAAAAATAAACTATTGAGACTCCATCAAAATAAAAAGTTTCTGTGTAGTGAAGGAAACAATCCACAAAACTAAAAGGCAACCTACTGAATGGGAGAAGATACATATTTTTTAAGATTTTATTTATTTATTTGACACAGAGAGAGAGAGACAGACAGAGCACACAAGTAGGGGGAGTGGCAGGCAGAGGCAAAGGGAGATGCAGACTCCCCACAGAGCAGGGGAAGCCCAAGGCAGGACTTGATCCCAGGGCCCTGGGATCATGACCTGAGCTGAAGGCAGTCACCCAACCAACTGAGCCACCCAGGCACCCGGGAGAAGATATTTGTAAATGACATATCCAGTAAAAGGTTAATATCCAAAATATATAAAGAACTTCTACAACTCAACAGCCAAAACACAAATAATCCAATTAAAAAATGGGCAGAAGACACAGATATTTCTCCAAAGAAGACATACAGATCACCAAAAGACACAGGAAAAGATGCTCATCATCACTCATCATCAGGAAAATGCAATCAAAACTACAATGAGAGATCACCTCACGCCTGTCGGAATGGCTAAAATCAACAACATAAGAAACAGTGTTGGCAAGGATGTGGAGAAAAAAGAACCCTCTTGCACCATTGCTGGGAATGGAAACTGGTGAATCCACTGTGGAAAACAGTATGGAGGTTCCTCAAAAAATTAAAAATAGAACTACCTGGGTGCCTGGGTGGTTCAGTAAGTTAAGCAGCTGCCTTCGGCTCAGGTCATGATCCTGGGGTCCTGGGATTGAGCCCTTCATCAGGGCTCCCTGCTAGGCAGGGAGTCTGCTTCTCCCTATGCCCCTCCCCCCTACCCATGTGCACGCTCTCTCTCTCTCTCTCTCTCAAATGAATAAAATCTTTTTAAAAAAATAGAACTACCCTATGATCCAGCAAACACACTATTGGGTATTTTCCTGAAGAATACAAAAACACTAATTCAAAGGGATACAGGCATCCCTTTGTTTATAGCAGCATTATTTACAATAGCCAAGATATGGAAGCAGCGCAAGTGTCCATTGACTGATAAATGGATAAAGAAGTTGTGATGTATATATACAATAGAATATTATTCAGCCATAAAAAAGAATGAAATCTTGCCATATGCAACAACATGGATGGAGCTGCAGAGTATAATGCTAAGGGAAATAAGTCAGTCAAAGAAAAAAAAATACCATATGATTCCATTCATATGTGGAATTTAAGAAGACTCACTTTAAAGACTCACTTTAAAAAAATAAATAAGGGCGCCTGGGTGGCAAATAAATAAATTAAATAAATAATAAATAATAAAGACTCACTTTAGACCCAAAGACACATATAGTTTCAAAGTGAAGTAATAGAAAATTACATTTAGGCAACTGGTAACTCAAAGAGACCTGAGATGGCTATAATAGCATAAAAAAGTAGACTTTAAATAAGAAAAGTTTACAAGAGACAATGAATTATATATTAATTAAAGCATCAGTCTTCAGAAGATATAACAATCATAAACAGAGCCTTATAATATATAAAGCACAACCTGATAGGATTGAATGAAGAAATAGACAATTTAACAATAGCTGAAGACTTCAAGACCCCATATTCATTAATAGACACACAACTAGATAGATCAACAAGGAAAGAGAGGACTTGAGCAAAGGGAAAAGACAGAGAGAGAGAGGGGGAGGAAAAGAGAGAGAGAGAAATCAAGGAACAGACTCTTAATTATAGAGAACAAACTGTAGGTTACCAGAGGGGAGAGGGGTAGGGATAGGGGTCAAATAGGTGATGGGGATTAAGGAGTACAATTGTTGTGATGAGCACTAGGTGATGTATGGAAGTGTTTAATCACTATATTATACATATGAAACTAATATAACACTGTATGTTAACTGGAATTTAAAAAAAAAACAACTTAAAAAAAGATGTCAATTGTAGTCCCCATTATAACAAATCAGAAAATAAGTTAAAGATACATAGAAAAAGAAATAAAGAGGGAATCAGAATGGTACACTACAAAAAAAATCAAAATAAAAGGCAGTAATAAGGAAATTTGGGAACAAACTATGTATAACATAAAAAACAAATACCAAAACAGCAGAAATCGCTTATCAGTATTTATTTTTATTCATTTTTAATTTTTTAAAGATTTATTTATTTGAGAGAGAGAGAGAGAGCATGAGTGGGAGGGGCAGAGGGAGAAGGAAAAAGAATCTTGAGCAGACTCCATGCTGAGCACAGAGCCCAAAGCAGGGCTTGATCCTAGGACCCTGAGATCATGACCTGAGCTAACACCAAGAGTCAGATGCTTAACCCACTGCACCACCCAGGTGCCCCAGTAATTAGTTCATTAATTTTTGAAAGATTTTTAATTTATTTATTTGAGAGACAGAGACAGAGAGCATGAGACAGTGAGCATGAGCAGGGGGGAAGGGCAGAAGGAGAAGCAGGCTCCCTGCTGAGTGGGAAGTCCGACATTTGGATCCATCCCAGGACCCTGGGATCATGATCTGAGCGAAGGCAAATGCTTAACCGACTGAGTCACCCAAGGGCCCCTATTTATTTTTTTTAAAGGTTTTTTTTTTTTTTTTTAAAGATTTTTAAAAATTTATTTGATAGAGAGAGACACAGCAAGAGAAGGAACACAAGCAGGGGGTGTGGGAGATGGAGAAGCAGGCTTCCCGCGGAGCAGGAAGCCCGATGCGGGGCTCGATCCCAGGACCCTGGGATCATGACCTGAGCCGAAGGCAGACACTTAACGACTGAGCCACCCAGGCACCCCTACCCCTATTTCTTTTTTAAGTAGTCTCCATGCCCAGTGCAGAGCCCAAAGCAAGGCTGAACTCATCACTGTGAAATCTTTTTTTTTTTTTAAGATTTTACTTATTTGACAAAGAGATAGACAGAAGAGCACAAGCAGAGGGAATGGCAGAGGGAGAGGGAGAAGCAGACTCTGCACTGAGCAGGGAGCCCGATGCGGGACTCGATTCCAGGACCCTGGGATCATGACCTGAGCGGAAGGCAGACGCTTAACCATCTGAGCCACCCAGGTGCCCATGACTGTGAAATCTTGAACTGAGCCAAGATCAAGAGTTGGTCACTCAACTGACAGAGCCACCCAGGCATCCCAGTAATTATTTAAATGTAAGTGCCTTAAACTTTCCAATGAAAAGGCAGATATTGGCAGGATGGATTTTTAAAAGGATCTAACTATTTGCTGTCTACAAGAGACTCACTTTATTTATTTTTTATATTTTATTTATTCACTTGAGAGAAAGAGCAAGCAAGTACGAGTTTGGGAGAGGCAGAGGGAAAGGGAGAAGCAGACTCCCCGCTGAGCAGGGAGCCCAATATGGGGCTTGATTCCAGGACCCAGAAATCATGACCTGAGCTGAAGGCAGATGCTTAACCATCTGAGCCACCCAAGCACCAAGACTCACTTTAGACCCAAAGACACATATAGTTTCAAAGTGAAATAATGGAAAATTACATTTAGGCAATAGGTAACTCAAAGAGATCTGAGATGGCTATAATAGCATAAAAAAGTAGACTTTAAATGAGAAAAGGTGGGTGCCTGGGGGGCTCAGTTGGTTAAGCGACTGCCTTTGGCTCAGGTCATGATCCTGGAGTCTCAGGATCGAGTCCCACATCGGGCTCCCTGCTCAGCAGGGAGTCTGCTTCTCCCTCTGACCCTCCTCCCTCTCATGCTCTCTCTCTATCATTCTCTCTCTCTCAATAAATAAATAAAATCTTTAAAAAAAGTAAATGAGAAAAGGTTACAAGAGACAATGAATTATATATTAATTAAAGTGTCAGTCTTCAGAAGATATAACAATCATAAACATATATGCAGCTAACAATAGAGCCCTATAATATATAAAGCAAAACCTGATAGGATTGAATGAAGAAATAGACAATTCAACAATAATAGCTGAAGACTTCAGGACCCCATATTCATTAATAGACACACAACTAGATAGATCAACAAGGAAATAGAGGACTTGAACAACACTGTAAACCAACTAGAACTAACAGACATATATAAAACACTTCACCTAACATCAGAATAAACATTATTCTCAAGTGTACATGGAACACTCTTTAGGACAGACCATACATTAAGACACACACACACACATACACACACATACCACACAACTCAGTAAATTTATAAACATCAAAACCATACAATATATCTTCCCTGACCAAATGGAATGAAATTAGAAATCAATAGAGAAGGAAATCGACTATTCACAACTACATGAAAATTAAACACAGTTTGAAACAAACAGTGGATCAATGAAAAAAATCACAACAGAATTTAGACAATACTTTGAGATGAATGAAAACAAACATATCAAAACTTCAAGGCTGCAGCTAACACAGTACTCAGAGGGAAATTCATAGCTATAAATGGCTACATTAAAAACAAAAAAGATCTCAAATCAATAACCTGACTTTCCACCTTAAGGAAGTAGAAAAAGAAGAGCAAATGAACACAAAGTAAGCAGGAGGAAGGAAATGGTAAAGATTAAAAAGGATATAAATAAAATAGTAAATAGAAAAACAACAGAGAATCAGGGTGCCTGGGTGGCTCAGTCATTAAGTGTCTGCCTTCGGCTCAGGTCATGATCCCAGGGTCCTGGGATCGAGCCCTTCATCAGGCTCCCTGCTCCGCAGGAAGCCTGCTTCTCCCTCTCTCACTCCCCCTGCTTGTGTTCCCTCTCTCGCTGTGTCTCTCTCTGTCAAATAAATAAAATCTTAAAAAAAAAAAAAAAGAAAGAAAAACAACAGAGAATCAACAAAATAAAAAATTGGTTCCTTGAAAAGATTGACAAAATTGATGGACCAATAGGTAGACTAAGAAAAATAGAAGATTCAAGTTACTAATATCTGGAATAAAAGTTGGACATTACTATTGACCTTACAGAAATAAAAAAAATTATAACAGAATATTATGAACAATTTTATAAACAAATCAGATGACTCAGATGAAATGGACAAGTTCCTAGAAACACACAAACTACCATAACCTATTCAAGAGGAGTATGTAACAGTCTTTCTATGACAAATAAGGAGATTGAATCAGAAAGCAAGTAAATACTGTTAATGGAATGAATGTTTGTGTCCCTCTCAAAATTCATATGTTGAAATCCTAACCTCCCACATGAAGATATTTCAAGGTGGAGGCTTTGAGAGATAATTAGGCTTAGATGAAGTCATGAGGGCAGGGTTGCCACGATGGGACTAGTACCCTTATAAGAAGAAACCAGAGAGTGTGCTCTCTCTCTCCCCTTCTGCCATATGAGGATACAGCAAGCAGGCAGCTGTCTGCAAATCAGAAAGAAGGTCCTTACCAGATGCTGAATCTGGTGGGACCTTGACCTTGGACTCCCCAGCTTCCAGAACTGTGAGAAATAAATGTTTGTTGTTTAGGCTACATCATCTATGGTTATTTTATTATAGCACCCCAAAATGACTAAGAAAACGTCTAACAAATAGACGTGGTCTACTGTGGTTTTACTGGTGAATTCTACCGAACATTTAAAGAATTAGCACCAATACTTCTGAAACTCTTCCAAAAAAATAGAAGAGAATGCTTCCAAATTCATTCTATGAGACCAGTATTACCCTAATATCAAAGCCAGATAAATACATCACAGAAAACTACAGACCAATATTCTTTATGAATAGAAATGTAAGAATCCTCAATAAAATACTAGCAAATTGAATTAAGCTGCATATAAAAAAACTATGCAGGGGCGCCTGGGTGGCTCAGTTGGTTGGGCGACTGCCTTTGGCTCAGGTCATGACCCTGGAGTCCCAGGATCGAGTCCCACATCGGGCTCCCTGCTCAACGGGGAGTCTGCTTCTCCCTCTGACCCTCCCCCTCTCATGCTCTCTCTCTACCTCATTCTCTCTCTCAAATAAATAAATGAAATTTTAAAAATAAATAAATAATAAATAAATAAAAAAACTATGCACCATGACCAAGTGGGATGTATCCCAGGAATGTAAGGCTGGTTCAACATAGGAAAATCCATGAATGAAATATATCATATTAATAGAACAAAGAGAAAAGGGCATCTATGAAAATTAATAGTGAAAGCTTTCTCCTCTAAGACAAGGAACAAGACAAGGATGTCTGCTCTTGCCACTTCTCTTAAACATCATACTGGAAGTTCTAGCCAAGGCAACTGGGCAAGAAAAAGAAGTAAAAGTCATCCAAATTGGAAAGGAAAAAAGCAAAAACTATCTCTGTTCACAGATAATATGATCTTGTATATAGAAAACTCTAAAGAATCCACTAAAAATTATTAGACCTAATAAATGAGTTCAGCAAAGTTGCAGGATACAAAAATCAATGTTCAAAAATCAGTTGTATTTCTATATACTGGTAATGAACAATCCCAAAATGAAATTTAAAACAAGATTCTTAACTTTACCTAACAAGGTGAAAGATTTGTATACCGAAAAATATAAAACACTGTTGAAAGAAATTAAAGACTTAAATAAATGGAAAGACATCCTGTGTTCATGGATTGTAAGCCTTAATGTTGTTAAGATGGCAATATTCCCCAAAGTTACTGCAGATCCAATGCAATCCCTATCAAAATCCCAATGGCCTTCTCTTGCAGAAATGGACAAGCTGATCCTAAAATTTATATGGTGTTGCAAAGGACTCAGAATGGCCAAAATCATCTTGAAAAATAGGAAAATTGGAAGACTCACATTTCCTGTTTTCAAAACTTACTACAATGTTACAGAATCAAACCAGTATGGTACTAGCAAAGGCTAGACATATATCAATGAAATTGAATTGGGAAGCTAGAGATAAACCCATGTATCTAAGGTCAATTGATTTTCAACAAGTGTGCAAGACTATTCAGTGGGGAAAGAATAGTCTTTTCAACAAATGGTGCTGGGACAATTGGGTATCAACATGTAAAAGGAGGAACTTGGACCCCTACCTTATACCATATAAAAACTATAAATGGATCAAGGACATAAATGTAAGAGCTAAAACTATGAAACTCTTAAAAGGAAATATAGGTATAAAATTTTGTGATTTTGTATTAGGTAACCATTTCTTTTCTTTTTTTTTTTTAAAGATTTTATTTATTTGTTCATCAGAGAGAGAGAGAGAGTCAAGCAGGGAGAGCGGCAGGCAGAGGGAGAAGCAGGCTCCTCGATGAGCAAGAAGCCTGATGTGGGACTTGATCCCAGAACTGTGGGATCATGACCTGAGCCGAAGGCAGATGCTTAACCGACTAACCCACCCAGACGTCCCTAGGTAACCATTTCTTTTTTTTTTTTTTTTTAAAGATTTTATTTATTCATTTGACAGAGAGAGACACAGAGAGAGAGGGAACACAAGCAGGGGGAGTGGGAGAGGGAGAAGCAGGCTTTCTGCCGAGCAGGGAGCCCGATGCGGGGCTCGATCCCAGGACCCTGGGATCATGACCTGAGCCAAAGGCAGACGCTTAACGACTGAGCCACCCAGGCACCCCCTAGGTAACCATTTCTTAAATAGAACATCAAAAGCACAAATATCAAGAAAAAAGCAAATAAATTAGACTTCATCAAAATTAAAACCTGTGCATCAAAGGAAACCACCAAGAAAGTGAAAATACAACCCACAGAATGGGAGACCATATTTGCAAATGATAGTAACATATAAATAATTTTTACAGTTCAACAACAAAAAGATAATCCAGTTTTAAAATGGGCAAAGGACTTGAATAGACATTTCCCTAAAAAAGATATACAAATGGCCAATAAACACATGAGAAGAAACTCAACATCATTAGTAATTACAGAAATGTAAATCAAAACCACAGTAAGATACCACTTCACAGCTACCAATGGGATTAGGATTTAAAAAAAGGGTGGGGGGAGGACGGGGAATGACAATTGTTGGTGAAAATGTGGAGGAACCGGAATCCTCATACATTGCTAGTGGCAAAGTAAGATGGTGTAACCACTATGGGAAACAATTTGGCAGCTCCTCAAAAAGCGAAAGATAGAATGATCAGGCACCTGGGTGGCTCAGTTGGTTAAGCGACTGCCTTCGGCTCAGGTCATGATCCTGGAGTCCCGGGATCGGGCTCCCTGCTCAGCGGGGGGTCTGCTTCCCCCTCTGCCCTCTTCCCTCTCGTGCTCTCTGTCTCTCATTCTCTCTCTCTCTCAAATAAATAAATAAAATCTTTAAAAAAAAAAAAAAGATAGAATGATCATATGATCCATGAATTCCACTCTTCCACATATATCCAAGAGAATTAAATGCCTATACTCAATGAAAACCTTGTACATGAATTGAATGTTCATCATAACATTTTTCATAATAGCTCCAAACTGGAAACAACTCAAATGTCCATCAACTGAAGAATGGATAAAATATGTGCCATATCCATACAATAGAATATTGTTCAGCCATAAGAAGGAATGTAGTATGGACACCTGCTACAACGGGGATGAACCGTGAAAATATTATGCGAAGTGAACGCAGCCATAAAAGGCCACATAGTCTGTGATTCCATTTATATCGAATGCCCAGAATAGGCAAATCTATAGGGACAGAAAGTAAGTTAGTGGTTGCCAGAGGTAGGTGGGAGGGAAGAATGGGGAGCGACTGCTTAACGGTAAGGGGTTTTCTTTTTGGCCTGATGAAAATGCCCTGGAGGGCGCCTGGGTGGCTCAGTCGTTAAGTGTCTGCCTTCGGCTCAGGTCACGATCCCAGGGTCCTGGGATCGAGTCCCGTATCGGGCTCCCTGCTCCGCGGGAAGCCTGCTTCTCCGTCTCCCACTCCCCAGCTTGTGTTCCCTCTCTCGCTGTCTCTCTGTCAAATAAATAAATAAAATCTTTAAAAAAAAAAAAAAAGAGTACCTGCAACAACATGGGTGATTCCTGCAAACACTGAGTGAATGAAGTCCTACATAAAAGACTACATGCTGTAAAATTCCACTTACATGATATTCTAGAACTTGCAAAATATATGGTTTTAGAAGTCCGGAGAGTGATTTCCTTTGTAGGGGGCCAAGCAGAAGGGAGCAGGCAGACGTCTCTAGGAAGAGCTGGAAATGTTCCGTTTCTCCAGTCAGGTGCTGGACACGGGTGTGTTCACTTTGTGAAAATCTACCAACCTGCATACTATGACATCTTTCCCATCTAAACAGGAATAAATGCCCTATACCGTTAAGCCTGCCATGCCGTGTATCTCAGCACCCATGCCCTGGCATTCCTCCGGGCTCTGGAAGGCACCTTCCAGACAACTGCTGTTCTGACATTTGGCAACGCCCAGTCCCAAAAGCCTCTCCCTACAGTGCACCTTCTGGTGCGTCTGCAGGTGGACTCTCTGACTGAACCCCCTCCCACACACGGCACAGGGATAGGGCTTCTCCCCTGTGTGCACCCTCTGGTGGCTCCTGAGGGCTGAACAGTGCCTGAAGTCCCTCTCACAAGCCCCACACCTGTAGGGCTGCTCTCCCGTGTGGACCCTCTGGTGGATGCCCAGGTCCTTGCTCCGGCCGAACTGCTTCCCTCAGGCCTCACGCCGAATAGTCTCTCCCCAGTATGGACGCACTGGTGCAGGTAGAGGCTGGCTCTCTGGCTGAAACCCCAGCCACATGTGTCACACACATAGCCCTTGTCTCCTGCACGGTCCTGCTGGTGTCGCGCCAGCGTAGAGCGCAGAGTGAAGCCCCAGCCACACTCCTCGCAAGCATGGGGCTTCCTTCCTACGTGGACGTTCTGGTGGATCTGCAGGGCTGCCCTGCGGCTGAAGTCCTTGTCGCAGTCTTGGCACCTGAAGGGCCTCTCGCCCGTGTGGACGCGCCGGTGGATGGACAGGTTGGAGCTGCAGCTGAAGTCCCTCCCACATTCCTCACACGTGGGAGGTTTCTTTCCCATGTGGTCCTTCCTGTGCCTTCTCAGAGTGGATCCTGAGTTGGAGACTCTGGAACTCTCCATGCATTGGTAGGCCTTTTCTCTGGGAAGGAGCCTGGGAAAGTTAAGGTCTGCTGTCCTTACCCTGAAGGCTCTTCCACGCCCAGCGTATGGAGAGGGCTTCTCTCCTGTATGGGTTTGCTGGTGAAGTAGAAGGTTTCTGAGCTGTCTGAAGTCTTGGCCACACTGGGGACAGCTGTAGGGTTTTTCTCTTGGAGATGTCTGCCAAGGGAGAATCCCATCATTCTCATCCCTGACACCTGGGACAAAAAAAACTAGATGATGAAGCGAGCAGGGGTTTTGTCCAAGGCTGCATGGTGCACACTCTGGACACACTCTCAGGCAGCGCCGGTAAGGCTGAGAAGCTTCGCGAAGTAGAGAAGTGTTGGGCTGCTGGTCTTTGTCCTCTTGACCTTGGGTTTTTCATTTTTGCTTCAGGGGTAAAGGGAACATACGGAGAACCCTTTCCTTAGTGAGGAAATGAAGTGTTACTAAAACACTTGATTAAACTCTGTGAACTACAAATATTTTAGTGTTGTTAAAGCATAATTATCAAAAAGTTAAAAAGATAACTTTTATAAATATGAAGTGAACAGGGGCACCTGGCTGGCGACTCTTGATCTCAGGGTTGTGAATTCAAGCCATGTGTTGGGGGTAGAGCTTACTTCATTCACACACACACACACACACACACCCCAAATATGGACTGAACATCTGTCAAAAATTTTAATGAGGAACCAATAAGATGGTAAGGCTGGTTCTTAAGCATGTATGGAGCCTGAGCATTTAATGCTTTTATAAACAAAGGTATTTGTCTCCAATCAAAAAAATATTTAAATATTTTCAATTAAATGAAAAGCATAAAAAGTCAAACAAGATGTATTTTTAAAATTGCTACCCATCCCTTCATGGATTCGTGGGTTACTGATGGCATTTACTCCTGGCTGACTGGTTCTCACCTGAATAGGAGCTTCTTGGCATTTCTTCCTCCATCCATACACCATCTTCTTGTTCAAAATAGAAAATCATTTCCGGTTTGTACAGCAGATGCCCTGCTTGAGGGGAAAGACATGTGGATTAGGGCCCTGCAATGTGACTAAGGACCCTCACACAGGTCAAATCTAGGCCTTGGTATCCGTGAAGATCCTCTGAAGACTGAGAAAGGTGAATAAACCTACTATACATTAATATCACATTTTGCATTTACTTATACACTTACAAATATGTATATATATTCCCTAAACAAGGAAAGTTCCAGGAATTCTTGGGAACTTCAGTGAAGAGACCCATTTGCAATATAAAACAGTAATAATGCTCAATGGGTTGAATAGGCAGTGATGAGGCCGAGGAAGTGCATCCCCAAGTATGATTTGAAGAAACTTATCAAAAATGCAGACTCCATCCCAAATCCACTGAATCAGTAGCGCTGGTGATAGAAGTCAGGGTTGTAGGTTTTTTGGATAACCTCGTACTTTATAGAAAAGTAGCAAGAGTAACACCAAGAACACCCATAGAACCCTGACCCATATTCACCAGTTGTTATTGTTTGGCCCGTTTATTTTATTACTTTCTTTCTCTCTCCACACACACAATTCTTTTCTAAAACCATCTGAGAGAAAGTTATAGGCCCCATGGCTCTCTAGGACCCAATTCTTAGTAGGTATTTCCTAAGAACAAGGACATTCTCTCCCATAACAGCAGCACAGTCATCAAAATCAGGGGACTTAACACTGACACAGTATTTTACGTAATCCAGTTAATTTGCAAAAGACGCCAATATGTCCCTTTTGGCACTCTTCCTGGACATTTTTTAGCATTGCATTTAGTTGTAATGTGTCTTTAATCTTCTTTAAGTTGGACAGGAACTGGCATTTCTAATATCAGGTATTTTTCTGCACTCTCAAATCTGATACCCTCTGCTATAAGGGATCTGGAATATGTGGGTGCCCAAATGCTAATCCCCTCGGGATTTAATCCATTTGGTTGAACCCACTGTGAGAGCAGATGGGTTCGGGAAGATGCTGTGCTCACCCAAGGAGATGAGATTCTCATAGTTCTCCAACATCACTTCTCCGTGCAGGTGACTCTGAGAAGCGTCCAGATGTTCCCACTCCTCTTGGGCAAAGTCCACAGCCATATCCTTGAATGTCACCAGCTGTTAAAATGACAGACATAGTCACACACAGACATACCCATTCCCACAGAGTAATGCAGTTGACAAGTACAGTGAATCTTGATGGTTTCTAGGGTCCTGATTTTGGCAAACATCCATGCACCTGCTTCCATTATATTTTGTAGAAGATGGAAAAGACATATGAGACACATTTAAAGCTCTCCAGCCCTTAAAATTTCTTTGATGGGAAGACTCAAACTTCAACCAGAGTACACCCAAAGCTACACAATTCCAGAGGTGCTGCCCACACCACATTGTATGAATCAGGAGAATAAGCTTGAGATTCAAAGTCCATAGTTTACATTAGAGTTCACTCTTGATTTTGTACATTCTATGGGTTTGGACAAATGTATAATGATATATATCCATTATTATGGTATCATACAGAGTATTTTCACTGCCCTAAAAATCCTCTGCACTCTTCCTACTCACCACTTCCGGTCAACCCTGGTAACCACTGAGCTTTTTACTGTCCTTATAGGCTTTGATGTACCTTCCACATGACAGTGACAAGCTGGCTTAAGAGGTCTGCCTCTTCCTCTCCAACCCCCAAAGAGAAACTTTACAGTGGAAAAAACTGGGAGACCCTACATTAATTTTTTAAAAGATTTTATTTTATTTTATTTATAGAGAGAGAGGGAGGGAGTGCAAACAGGAAGAGGGGCAGAGGGAGAGGGAGAGAGAGAATCCCAAGGAGACTCTGCACCAAGCATGGAGCCTGACACAGGCTCGATCCCAGGACCCTGAGACCATGACATGAGCCAAAATCAAGAGTTGAAAACTTAACTGACTGCCACCCAAGCACCCCAACCCTACATTAATTTAAGTCACCAAAGTTAATATCACTAGTAATGAAACAAATCAATATTATGTGCTATCTGATATGACACACTGAGGACAAGTCACTTCTGCATCATTCCTGCCAAAAGTGTAAAACCTAAATCTAATCATGAAGGACTATCAAATAAATCTTAACTGGGGAACATTCTACAAAACAGCTAAGCCTGCACTCATCAAAAATCATGATCAAGAAAGACAGAGAGGGGCGCCTGGGTGGCTCAGCCGTTAAGCGTCTGTCTTCAGCTCAGGTCATGATCCCGGAGTTCTGGGATCGAGCCCCTCATTGGGCTCCCTGCTCGGTGGGAAGCCTGCCTCTCCCTCTCCCACTCCCACTGCTTGTATTCCCTCTCTCGCTGTGTCTCTCTGTCAAATAAATAAATAAAATCTTTAAAAAAATAAAAAGAAAGTGTTCCAGATTAAAGAAGACTAAAGAGAGGAAACAAAGGGAAAAAGGCCATAAAGAAAGTAATTAAGACAACTGGCAAATTTTAATTACGGGTTAGAGATCAGACAATAGTATTGTATCACGGTTAAATTTTC
>NC_138384.1:39344391-39411512 GCF_054177405.1 Leptonychotes weddellii
TTTTTTTTTTTAAAGATTTTATTTATTTATTTGACAGAGAAAGACACAGCGAGAGAGGGAACACAAACAGGGAGTGGGAGAGGGAGAAGCAGACTCCCTGCCGAGCAGGGAGCCCGATGCGGGACTCGATCCAGGGACTCCAGGATCATGACCTGAGCCGAAGGCAGTCGCTTAACCAACTGAGCCACCCAGGCGCCCTTATTTTCTGTATTCTTGATCTGGCATTTGGGAGCCTTACAGATCTGGAGAGAGAGTCCCTCCAAGGGCTAGCCAATTCTTAGAAATAGCAAGGGGCTTAGCAAGAAGCATGACTTTTACATATAAATCAACCAAACCAGAGTCTATATATCCCAACCATCTCCTTATCTACCTCAAGTCAATACTTCCTCTGCCCTATATCATCTCAGAGACAGATACCAGGCAACTAGAGACCACTGCTATGTTAAAATTCAACTGGGTAAAATTTAAAGATCTCCCTGGCTTTATTCAACATTCCTTAATTGGGTAGCATTCAATCTAGCAGATAAAAAGGAGTTCCAAAGAGCCATACAAAGCAAGAGATTTTATAGTCAGAAGGGAACAGGAACAAGGAAATTGTACTAGGCAAATAAATAAATAAATAAATAAATATCAGATTTGTTATTGCAAGGTTACTTTCCTTTAGGGGCTAGCAGGAGTCCATTAAGCAGATTACCTAATTAATGCTGATCAGGCAGTTCCTGAATGACTGGTTTAAGATTCCATTTCTGGGAGAGCTACACACCTATCAGAATGGCTAAAATATTGTGACAACAGCAAATGTGGGTGAGGATGTGGAGAACTAGATCACCCATACATTGCAGTATATATAATATAGTAATACAGTACATCCACTCTTGAAAATAGTTTGACAGTTTCTTGTAAAACCCCAAATGCGCTTACCGTATGACTCAGCAATGGAACTCTTACGCATTTCTCCCAGAGAACTGGAAACTGTGTTCACACAAAATCTGTACACGAATGTTCATATTAATTTTATTCATTATAGCCAAAATTGGGAAATAATTCAAATATCCTTAAATGGAGGAATAGTTTTTAAAATTGTGGCACATTAAAAACAACAACAACAACAAAACAAAAAACAAAAAAATTGTGGTATATTCACACCATGGAATACTATTCAACCATTGGTACATGCAACAACTTGGATGAATTTCAAGGCAATTATGCTAAAAGAAAAAAAAGCCAGTCACAAGATCTACATATTGTATGCAGGTGTGATACTCCATTTATATAGCATTCTTGAAATTTAAAAAATTAGTGAAATGGTGAACAGATGAATAGTTGCAGGGCTTAAAGATGTGGGAAGGGGTGGGCATGGCTATAAAGTGGTAGCATCAAGGTAGCCTTGTGGTGATTAAACAGTTTTGTATATTGTGGTGGCTACAAGAAACTTACACACATGATAAAATTATACAGAATAGTTACATACAGAAATAAGTGCATATAAAACTGGTAAAATCTTTTTTTGATATTGGACTATAGTTATGCAAAATATTACCATTGAGGGTAACTGAGTGCAGAGTACATGGGACCTCCCTCTATGATTATAGATTGAAGAAAATGATTACCTTGAACTTATAAAATTATATAAATGAAGTGATAATCAAAATAAAACATAAGAAACAGATGAGGTAAATCTTACAGGAAATTTATAGTCATAAATATACATATTAGAAAAGAAGAAATGGTAAAAATCAATGCAACAAAAATTCACCTAAATTTTAAAAATTGCATTAAATTAAACCAAAAGTTGAGTAAGAAAATAATAAAAACAGAAAAATAAATACATAAAAAAGAAAACAGCCACACAACAGAGACTACCAAGAAAGCGAGAAGTCATTCTTTCAAAAGATCAATAAACCACTACAAAAACTAATTAAGTGAAAAAGAAAAGGCACAAATAACCAAGAGCAGGAATATAATGTACAATATAATGAAGATTTTAGAAAGAATAAGATTATACCTACTGATCTGAAGGGATGTACAAGATAGACTGTTGCTTGAGCAAAGAAAGTTAGAGAAAACAATGCATAGCATGGTGCCATTTATTTATTTTTTAAATATTTTATTTATTTATTTGAGAGAGAGAGAGAGCACATGAGAGGGGGGACGGTCAGAGGGAGAAGCAGATTCCCTGCTAACCCTAACCCGGGACTCCAGGATCATGACCTGAGCCGAAGGCAGTCGCTTAACCAACTGAGCCACCCAGGCGCCCGCCATTTATTTATTTTTTAAGTGATCTCCGCGCCTAATGTGGGGTTTGAACTCATGATCTCCGAGATCAAGAGTCAGATGCTCCACCAACTGAGCCAGACAGTTGCCCCAAGCTTGGTGCCATTTAAAAACTTGAATAAGGACAAATCAGATTGACATGTGCGATGTTGATATGAGCAGGGAGAAAGGTATGAAAAGATAAATAAGCTTTGTTGAAATTATAGATATGTCTGAAAGAATTGAGATGGGGCATGATATTTATTTATATGACCTCATTGTTTACTAGTTGTGAAAATATATTACTGCTGTAATTTTGGTAGAGGAATATAATAAAAGATACATTAAAAATGTATGCATATGTGGAAAAGAAAGGTTTGGATTCACTTTTTCCTGTAAAAATTACCATAATTCGGTGTTCAAGAAAATCTCTCTCACGGGATCTGACTGAAGAGGAAATTATAGAAGAAGGAAAGATTTATGAGATCTTTGGTGAAGGAAATTTCCTTCTGCAGAGTAGGACAACTTTCCCTGACAAACTAGAGCCTAATACTAGAGACATGGAAAAGCCCTAACTCCAGATACTTGGCTAACTATCTACAGTAATCTCCTAAACTTTATCCTTCTATCATGTGCTTTGGTCAAGTAACTATTTCCCAGATGTGTTTATTTCTCACAAATGTTAATGACCATGAGGAGGAAAACGGTTTTCACGGTCAAACTAATTTGTGACACACTGGAATATACAAGTTGAACTCTGAGGCTTACTGTTTTCTATTTCTGGACTCTATTCTACTGCATTGACCTGTTTGTCTATCCTTAGACAAACACTACCGTCCTTATCAGAGCTTTATAGCGAGGCTTGAACTCAGATGCCACAAGTCCTCCAATTTGTTCCTTTTCAATACTGATTTTTAACTATTCTAGGTCTTTGGGTTTCTAGACAGTAGCTCCCCCCTTATCCACGGCTTCCCTTTCCGGGTTTCAGTTACCCACGATCAGACCACAGTCCAGAAATAGCAAATGTAAAATTCCAGAAGTAAACACTTCGTAAGTTTTAACTCGTGAGCCGTTCTGTGTAGTGTGATGAAGTCCCACTCAGGACGTGTCCCTTTGTCTAGTGTATCCACACTGTCTCTGCCACCCGCCTGTTAGTCACTTAGCTGTCTAGGTTCTCGGATCAGCTGTTACGGTATCATAGCACCTGTGCTCAAGTAAGCCGTATTTTACCTAATAGCCCCAAAGCACGAGAGTAGTGGTGCTGGCAATTTGGATATGTCAACGAGAAGCTGTAAAGTACTTCCTTTAAGTGAAAAGGTACAAGTTCTTGACTTAATAAGGAGAGAAGAGAAAAAAATCCAGTTCTTTTGTTTTGTTTTGAAGATTTTATTTATTTATTTGACAGAGAGAGAGTGCGAGAGCAGGAACACAAGCACGGGGAGTGGGAGAGGGAGAAGCAGGAAAAATCCGGTTCTGTACTAGCTGCAGTTTCAGGCACTCACTGAGGGTCTTGGAACCATATCCCTTGCAGATAAGGCAGTGGGGCCGGGGGAGGACTACAGTACAAATTTTAGAATAATTTTACCAATTAAAAATAAAAAAAAATGCTGGTATTTTGACTGGGGTGGCACTGAATCTGTAGATACTTTGGGGAAGATTGACTAAAGATACTGAGTTTCCAACCCACAGCCATGGTATTTCCATTTATTTAAATCTTGTCTAACTTCTCTCAGCAATGTTTTGCAGTTTTCCATATAAAGGTCTTTCATATCTTTTATTACACTACTCCTAAGTATTTTGTATTCTTTGATATTACTATAAACTGTATTTTTGTTTCATTTTACAATTGTACATTGCTCATATAAAGTGTTGCTTTATTTATGGTCAATTGATTTTTTTTGAAAGATTTTACTTATTTGACAGAGAGAGAGAGCAGTAGAGGGAAAGGGAGAAGTAGACTCCCCACTAAACAGGAAGAAAGATGTGGGACTTGAACCCAGGACCCAGGGATCATGACCTGACCCGGAGGCAGATGCTTAACCGACTGAGCCACCCAGGCACCCCATGGTCAATTGATTTTTTTTTTTTAATAAAAGTGCCAAAGCACCTATTGGAGATGAAAGTCTTTTTTTAACAAAAAGTACTGGAGCAACTGAGTATCTGTGTGAGGGGAACACACACACACACACACACACACACACAAAATAAAAAAAACAAAACAGAAACCTCAACCTGTACTTTATCCCATACACAAATATTAATTCTAGGTGAATCACATACCTAAGTTAAAAGCTAAGACTATCAAGCATCTGGAAGAAAACAGGATTTTCTATATAATCTTTAATCATTGAGCTGCGTTTAGTTCTGTATTAAAGAACGTAATCTGTATGATGTAAGTCTGTTGATAGTTACTGAATCTTATTTTATGATTCAGCATGTGGTCTATTGTAATGTTTCCTATATAATAGACAAGCAAGTATGTTCTGTGGTAGAGAGTGTACAGAGAATATCATTAAATAAATATCAAGTAGGTAAAGTTGGTTGATAGTATTGTTTAAATCTTTGGCATTCAGGGCTTTTCAGATTTTAATCCATCCAGAAAAGTCCTAAGTATCATTGTAGGCTCTCATTTCTCTTTATCTCCATGGTCTCTTCATCTATATTCCTTCATCCTCATCCCTATAACATGCACTGCACTTAGGTATGGAAAGTCACACAGCAATCTGTTCACTTAAAAGGGGGTTATTTCCATCAGAAATTCAGTTCAATGCTTCTTTGTCTCCACCACTCTTAGATAGTCCCATATAAAAGTATGATTTTTATCTTGTCAAGGTTTTTCTTGCAGTCATGGCAGTGAAGGTTTTTCATATTCGTCTACGCTCTAATTGCAATCAAAGTTGAAATTCTGTGTTGAATAAGCTCCTTCCCACCTCCCACTACACCCTTATACTAATATGCATGGCAGTAATTGCATTCATTGCCTTTGTTTAAAGACTCTTCACGTGAGAAGTAGACAGGATATAAATGGATGAATGCAGTGCTTTTGCAGAAGGTAGGATAACTCTTTTTATTTATAAAATAAATCCCATTCTCTCAAATACCGCTAAGAACAAGAATTGTGTATTTAGAAGGCATTGGGGCTTGAGAGTATATTTTCACTTATAGTGCTTTAGTTATTTGAACTCTAGAAATTCCATGTCAATTATCTTGTGTTGTATTCCAAGAATTCCTTGCTGTCCCAATCCATTAGGTTCCTGAGCTTCTGATACTAAGGGATACGATGTTATCTAAATCAATTTGATTTTCGTTTCAGAAAGCAAATAGCAAGTTTGGATAAGGGTTTATCAGAAACATTTTGTTCCTAAATCCAGATTGTGACAGGTATTTATTTTCTTTCAATAGATGACTAGATTTGATGTGCACATTTATAACATTGCATGTTTTCATAACCAATTCTGGGCATATTATCTTTTTTTGTTCTTTTAGCAAGTTTTAACATGAGGATTATAGGGGCGCCGGGGTGGCTCAGTCGTTAAGCATCTGCCTTCGGCTCGGGTCATGATCCCAGGGTCCTGGGATCGGGCCCAGCATCGGGCTCCCCGCTCCACGGGAAGCCTGCTCTCCCTCTCCCACTCCCTCTGCTTGTGTTCCCTCTCTCGCTGTGTCTCTGTCTGTCAAAAAATAAATAAAATCTTTAAAAAGAAATACTGGTTAACATTAGGATTATAAATTCATAGAAATAGATAAGTTGCTGTCTCAGTCTGTGTCCTGAAAGAGTTCCTAAAACATTTCAGAGATTTCATCTATTAAATATATATAATTTGGTGTCTCCCTTAATATAGCTGTGTGGCATTTGAAGTAATTTTGGTGTAATTTAAAAATGTTCCTTTTGGAGGGGAATCTATTAAGATTTTACACCTCTGCTGTAGTCAATTCTGTGTCAGTTCAATTTCTTTATAAAAATCCCATACGTGGGGCACCTGGGTGGCTGTCATTAAGCATCTGCCTTCGGCTCAGGTCATGATCCCAGGATTCTGGGATGGAGCCCCCCATCAGGCTTCCTGCTCGGCGGGAAGCCTGCTTCTCCCTCTCCCACTCCCCCTGCTTGTGTTCGCTCTCTCGCTGTGTCTCTCTCTCTCTAATAATAAATAAATAAATAAATAAATAAATAAAATAAAAATCCCATACTTTGTCCAGATTTTCAGATATGGTATAAAAATACCTATAGTACTTTTGTTTTTTTAATTGTGATAAAATTCATATACTATTATATTCACCCTTTTAAAGTATACTGTTCAGTGGTTTTTAGTACATATTCACAAAGTTGTGCAACCTACACCACAAATCTCAGAACACTGTCATTAACCAAAAAGATAAAATCCTTTTAATTACATATGTAGTTGTTTCAATTTCACAATCCTGTTCATCTATCATCCTTACTTCCCCAAACAAATGACTAAGGTGTGTCTTTTTTTTTCTGTCAAATAATCAAATTTTCTATTTCAGTTTGTTTACTTTTTTCATTTGTTTCTGTATAATAATGACTTTCTCTACCCACATTTTAGGCTTATTTTTGCTTATTTAAGCTCCTTGAGTTCTATATTGAGTTTATTAATGACCTGTCTAGTATTTTAATATATACATGCAAACTGGTTTATAAAACTTCCAATACAACCTGCCATTCACAGGTTTTTCAATTGTGTTTTCATTCACATTTAAATAATATGTATATTAAGGACTTAGTTCCCTGACCCATGTTAATCAATAGGGAGCACGGACTTAAATTTTAGATATTTGATGGCTATCCTATTGTTACTGTTTTCTTCATTCTGGTCAAACACTGTGGCCTGTATATTTTCTGTTTTTGGCGGGGAGGGGGAACTAGTTATTAGGAAAAATATTCTTATCTCTTCCTATTTTTTGACAGCTGTGCTTTCAACTACTCATCATTATATCCACAGGGTTTCAGACTGGCATTAATCTTTTGTGCAAGCATAGAAGATGAAGTCTGAAGAAAGACTATTCACAAATTCTTTTTTTTCCTTTTAAAATTCCATGATGAATAATGAGTGATGAGAAAAGCTTTCCTAGGGGCATCTGGGTGGCTCAGTCGGTTAAAAAGGTTGCCTTCAGCTCAGGTCATGATCCTGGAGTCCCAGGATTGAGCCCCACATAGGGCTCCCTGCTCAGCAGGGAGCCTGCTTCTCCCTCTGCCCCTCACCCTGCTTGTGCTCTCTCTCTCAAATAATTAAAATAAAAATCTTAAAAAAAGAAAAGCTTTCATTTCTCTCTTTTTTTTCATTAGGAATTCTTTGATTTAGACAAAGGTAAGCAACATGGCTAAAATCCTTTCCACAAATAGGAGCGCCTGGCTGGCTCAGTCGGAAGAGTGTGTGTCTCTTGATTTTAGGGTCATGAGTTCAAGCCCCACCCTGGGTATAGAGATTACTTAAATAAACTTAAAAAAAATCCTTTCCACAAATAATAATGAAGATAACTATGAAAATGAGTATCAATGATAATAGTGGACAACTTTTACTAAACATTTACTATGTAACAGGAATAGTTCTAAGCACTTTACATTTATTAATTCATTGAATCCTCACAACAAATGAATACATACAGCATGATTATCTTTAATAATATATAAGAAATAAATTGCCACTAACATATAAGAGTAAAAAGTAAAAACAAAACAAAACTAGAAGGATAAACAACACTTTGATAACAGTGGTTCATTATCTTTCTAGCATGAGATGGGGGTGGATAAAAAGGAACAAAACAGTTTACAGGGAGAAAATGTGCATAATTTCAGCAATAAATAGATGTTTTGTTTTTTTTTTTAAGATTTTATTTATTTGACAGAGAGAGCCACAGTGAGAGAGGGAACACAAGCAGGGGGAGCAGGAGAGGAAGAAGCAGGCTTCCCGTGGAGCGGGGAGCCCGATGAGGGGCTCGATCCCAGGACCCTGGGATCATGACCCGAGCCGAAGGCAGATGCTTAACGACTGAGCCACCCAGGCGCCCCAATAAATAGATGTTTTAAAAGAAAGAAACAAACATTCAAAGATAAATTTGGGGTCATAGTAATCAGGGCGTATTTCATAACTGCAAATGTTTAGATGCAAACAGAACATGAGTAATAAAGTCGTTTTGAAAAGTCATTAAGTATATATAACTCATTTTAAAAATCTATATTTATTGAAATGGCAACTGTATTTTTTGGCATGACCAAAACAGGTGAAGGGATAACATGCATGCATACCATGACTTTAAAAACAAAGTCTGGGAGGTTTGCTCTATCAACTTAAGAGTAGTCATTGGTAGTTGCTATGATTACTGTTAATCTTGGTTTTTAGTTGCTGGTTTTCTGATTTTCTGTTTTATATAAGAAAATACAAATTTGTGAAATGAAACACAAGATTAATACTGACTTCAAAAACAAGGTTATAATTCTACAATTAAAAAATACAAAATCACAAATTTTAAACAGTGTGATACTGATGTAAGCACAAATACATAGATCAGAGAAGAAAAAAATACAAGCAAACATAAACAAGAATATAATGTCTCACCAAGAAGGTAGAATGAAATAATAGGCAAGAGAAGAATTATTGAACTGCCCTTAGTACAAGATTGGGGAACGGGGATGGGTAAATGTCAATTTAGAATCTTAATTCATAACTTAGAGTGAAAAACATTTGAATTAAAAAGAAATATAAAATAAAATTTAAAAACAAAAAATAGTGAAAGCGTAACTATCAAACGTGAATTTTTTTTGTTTAAAATATTTGGAAGGTAACAGGAGCTTTAACTTTTGTTACTCATCAGTGTGAATTCCCTGGTGACGAATGAGATCTGAGCCACTACTAAATGCCTTCCCGCATTCCTTACAGTTATAGGGCTTTTCACCAGTATGAATTCTCAGATGTCGCGTAAGGTTTGAGCATTTATTAAAGGCCTTTCCACATTCACTACATTCATACGGTTTTTCATCTGTATGTATTCTCTGATGTTGAAAAAGTTGTGAGTTCTGAGTAAAGGCCTTCCCACATTCAAGACATTCAAAGGGTTTCTCACCAGCATGAATTCTCTGATGTTGACGAAGTTGTGAGCTCTGAGTAAAAGCTTTCCCACATTCCTTACAATCATAGGGTTTCTCCCCAGTGTGAATTCTCTGATGATTAGTAAGCGCCGAGCCACTACTAAAGGCTTTGCCACATTCCTTGCACTCATAGGGTTTTTCACCAGTATGAATTCTCTGATGCTGAACAAGCTTTGAGCTCTGAGTAAAAGCTTTGCCACATTCTTTACATTCATAGGGTTTCTCACCTGTATGAATTCTCACATGTTGAAAAAGTTGTGAGCTCTTAGTAAAGGCTTTCCCACATACTTTACATTCATAAGGTTTTTCACCAGTGTGAATTCTCTGATGGTCAATAAGATTTGAGCAATAGCTAAAGGCCTTCCCACATTCCTTACATTCATAGGGCTTCTTACCAGTATGAATTCTCTGATGCTGAGAAAGGTATGAGCTACAACTGAAAGCCTTGCCACATTCCTTACATTCAAAGGGTTTTTCACCAGTATGAATTTTCAGATGTCGAGTAACATGGGAGCCACAGCTAAAGAATTTCCCACACTCCTTACATTCATAAGATTTTTCACCAATATGAATTCTCTGATGTTGAATAAACTGTGAATTCTGACTAAAGACCTTTCCACATTTCTTACATTCATAGGGTTTCTCTTCATTGTTAATTATTTGCTGTAGAGTAAAGAATGTCTGTTGAATAAATGTGGGCATGTATTCATGAGTGAATATTTCTTGGCTGAAATGCCCACTTTGATATCCCAGTTGTTTTTCAAAGTGGTTTCTATATTCCAAAATGTCTCTAAAACTGGAGTACTCAAGGCCATGCTTTGTAAGCCCCATTATCTCCCTCTGGCAAGATTCTATTTCATAAACTTCCTTCTTCAGAGACAGTAACTTGGTTTCACACATTGATTCCAGATCTGAAAGAAAATGAAATGTTAAATATTCTTACCACCCCACTCCCATCACCCATTTATGAAAACTTAAACTTCTATAATAGAAATGGAAAAATTAAAGTGAAAAGAGTATCTGTTGGTAAATGACATACAGTTCTCAAGTATATCTGTTTAACCTGAAAATAGACCCCAAAACTGCACTGAAATTAATGAGATATAATGCAGAATGTGAGGGAGGAGACTACAGAAAAAGGAAACCACAATGATTCTCAAATATTGATGTGGATCAGAATCATAAGGAAAGGACGGTAAATACACACTACTGGGCATATGAAAAGATGACAAGTCCTATATACATCTATATAAGCATGCATGTATGAACACGTAAGAAACCATCATACTATACGTATCACAAAAAGTGGATAATTTGCTGACCTCCATTAAAGGTTTCTGGAGAGGAACAAATGCACATGGGGAAGATTTCTGGGCTCTGTAGTATGATAAAGAATAAATTTGGTCTTTGTCCTTGGTTTCTAACACAGAGCTTCAAAAACCCTTGGAACTCCCTGAGTGATAGGAATGTTTTTTGCTATGCCAATGAGGTGATTCACAGCAGATCCCTAGATAGCTGCAGGATGGGGACTGGTCACCAGAAAGACCTAGCATGTTATTAGAGGGTTGAGACCTTCAGCTACTGGCCTTCTGGGGAGGAGAGAAGAGCCAGAGATTGAGTGGCCAATGACTCACTCAATCATGCCAGTGTGAGTAAATCCCAATAAAAACTCTGTACACCAAAGCTCAGTGGACCTTTCTGGTTGGTGAACACACCAACATGAAAGACGGTGTACTTCAGTTTTACTCTGAAGGATACATTTAGACCTTGCCCTAAAATGTATCCTTCAGAGTAAAACTGCAATTATAAGTATAAAGCTTTCTAGAGTTCTGTGAATCATTCTAGCAAATTATTGAACTTGCAGGAGCTGTGGAAATCCCCAAATTTATAGCCAGTTGCTCAGAACTGTAAGTGTCTAAGAACTCTGAGACTTGCAGCTGGCATCTAAAAATGAGGGCAGGGGCACCTGGGTGGCTCAGTCAGTGAAGCATCTGCCTTTGGCCCAGGTCATGATCCCAGGGTCCTGGGATCGAACTCAGTGGGGAGTCTGCTTCTCCCTCTCCCCCCACTCGTGCTTGCTCTCTCTCTCTCAAATAAATATATAAAATCTTTAAAAAAGTAAAATAAAATAAAGCGAGGGCAGTCTTGCGTACAACTCTGCTATTAATCTGTAGGGTCTATGCTAACTCTGGGCAGTTAGGGTCAGAACTGCAGCACTCCCAGTTGTGATGGAAACTGAATAGGTTCCAAAGTAAGGATAGACTGGCCGAAATTTGAAAGAGATTACAGAGGGCTAGCCACAAGGGGCCAGAGCCTAGAGTCAATCTAAGGTATTGAACTAAATTGATGTGAGTAGTAGATAGGGAAGACTCAGAATATGTTCTGTTCTGGTGATTCAGTAAAAATACTGTTTGCCTTGGAATTTTGTGATGCTGATCTTGGGAGAAGAGACTTACTCATGTACCACTGCAGTGGCTGAAAAGGAGGCAGCTAACGTTTAAGGCAAACAGGAAGAAAATAAGACACAGTGCAAAGTACTGTCATGGAAAAATGACAAGTGGAAGCAAGCTGATAGAGTGGAACTCCAACTCACAGTCACTCACTGTATGTTCCTGGGCAATTATTTAACCTAAGTCCTCATTTCCTCATCTGCAAAAGGGAGATCATCTTTACCTCATGATTCCTGGGAGGGAAAGGAATAATGCCTGTAAATGTCTTTGAGTCAAGTGTTCAGTATTTGATAGCTATTATTACGAAAGAATTTCTTACCAAAAATGGGGATTTTAGGCAAATTAAATGGTTTGAAGACATCAAAATGGAGCCTACTGGAACAACTCAAGCCAGAAACAAGGAATTCTTTCTAGCATAATCTTTTTTCTCCTCTCCCCATAGAATATTTCAGCAACTTCCATAGAGTTAAGCTCCTAAGTAACTTTTAAAACTATCCACTTCTATGTCCACTGCCAATGGCCTCTCTTCCAAACCAGAATCATCTCTTACTCAGGCGACTGAGGTAGCCTCCCAACCCATCTCCCCACCAAGTTCTCACACTCTTTAATCTATTCAGCAACCAAAATTAATGTGGCCTGGCCTTCCACTGCTCGAAACCAAACTCCTCACACTCACTGGCAAAGACCAACTGATCTCCAATCCTGACTCACACTCGACGCTTGCTTGCTCACCAGCCCAGTAACCCTCCCTTTCTTTCAGTTCTTCAAACACACCAAGCTTTCCCCTCCTAGAAGGGCCTTCGCAGGGGTTCTTCCCTCCACTTGGAGTTTTCTTTTCTTTTTTTTTTTAAGATTTTATTCATTTATTTGAGAGAGAGAGCACGAGTGGGGGCGGGGGCAAAGGGAGAGGGAGAAGCAGCCTCCCCACTGACTGGGGAGGCCGATGTGGGCCTCAATCCCAGGACCCTGGATTCATGACCTGAGCCGAAGGCAGACACTTAACGACTGAGCCACCCAGGCACCCTGGAGTTTTCTTAATACATTAAATAGTAAGACCTAATACTGAGCCTAGTACTATAGTAATTCTGAAATACTGATGAGAACAAATAATTTTTCAATATGTCTACATTAACAGTAAGATGATATGAAAATATCTGTGATTTCCATTCATGTCAAAGTCACAGGAACTATACAATACTGCTATGGTTTGTTCCATACACCACAGTAGGAAGATATGCAATTTTCAATTTGAGGTTAGTTAAATATAAAGTATTTTTTCCTTCTCTTTCAAGCTCATGGACTCCCTAAATTTTATTCCAAAGAATCCAAAATTAGCAACCTCCTTAAAAACATGATGTCACTCCTCCACTCAAATCATCTCATTCAGAATAGAATTCAAAGCCCATACCAAGGCCCACAAGGCCCCAAATCATCTGCAGGCACACCCCACCTCTCACGTGCACCTAGCACACAAACACACGTACATCCTGCTACTTTGCCGATCTCCTTTCCCACAAGTCCCTCTTTGCTTCTTCTGTTCCAACCACAATGGTAGATGCCAAAAAGCTCCTAATTCAGGGACTTTGTTCTTCCTTTCCTTCTGCCTGAATCTCTTCTACCAGATATTTACAACACTTGTTCCCTCGCTTCCTTCAGGTTTTGGTTAAATTATCACCTCATCAAAGAGGCCTTCTCTAACCTCCCTTCATATCACTTACCACCATCTGACATTGTAAACATATCTATTTTTTCTCTCTCACCTTCTAGAACATAGGCTCCAGAGGAGCAAAACTCTGAATGTTTTATTCAATGCTGTACTCCCAGCATTGGTCCCACTGGGACCAATACTTACTATACAGTAATGCTCTTCTGGAGCATTTAGGATAAGGTAAACACTTTATCCTAAATCTCGCCTCCTCTGACACCTCTTCCTTTCCATTATAGGCCTTTTCATTTTCCCCAACACTGTCATCATAGAAGGTGACTGCAATCACTTGCAAAACTCCCAACTATTCAGTATGGATTTTCCACTTCTGCGTATTTAGCCACTGACTTTCTGCTAAGCCCCCTGATTCTCCTTACTAGATTCTACTTTGTGGAAATTATTCATGGATATATTTTAGCACTACTTTTTGACTTCCAAGTTCTTTTTTTTTTTTTTTAAGATTTTATTTATTCATTTGACAGAGAGAGACAAAGCGAGAGAAGGAACACAAACAGGGGGAGTGGGAGAGGGAGAAGCAGGCTCCCTGCTGAGCAGGGAGCCCGATGCGGGGCTCGATCCCAGGACCCTGGGATCATGACCTGAGCCGAAGGCAGACGCTTAACGACTGAGCCACCCAGGCGCCCCGGTTTTGATTTATTTGAGATAGAGAGTGAGCGAGAGAGAGAGCACATGAGCAGGGGCAGAGAGAGAGGGAGAAGCAGACTCCCCGCTGAGCAGGGAGCCCAATGCGACTCAGTGCGGAACTCGATCCCAGGACCCCGGGATCATGACCTGAGCCAAAGGCAGACACTTAACGACTGAGCCACCCAGGCACCCCTGACTCCCAAGTTCTTAATAGGTGACATGATTAGCAAATGACAGCACCTGGCAGGCTCTCTTGCACAAATCAGTAAATGAAAAACACAGTAAAGAAATAATGCACAACAAACTGATAAAACAAGTCACTGGCAAGTAATATTCATGAAGATCAGTACTTGGAGGAGGGGCTGTGCATACACACATGCATGCATGCACACACAGGAAACATTTAAGAGGAAGAAAGCCAACAAGGAACTAAATCTAAAATATGGGCAAAAGAGTTTTATTGGAGGGGAAGTGAAGGGCTCACCCCACTTGAAATTATGAGGGTTGTTGGAGAAGAGTAGCAGAAAGAGTAGTGAGAGAAGGAATGAAACAGGTCGTTTGTAAACTCACGCTAAGAGGACTTGGTTTTTCCAACAAGCTTAGATAACATCTCAAAGGTGCTGAGTTTACCTGTAATGCCTTCCTCCTGCCCAATCATTTCTCACTCACCTGAACACAGGCCTCTTGTCAGCTCTCTGCCAACCATCCAGGGCTCTTTTCCTTGTTCCAATAAGGAGATAACTTGAGGCTTAGGAATGTAAAGTCCTGCTCACAAGAAAAGATATGGGACATGGTTACACTGTGGGTAAACCAGATCCAGAAATCAGATCCAGTCCCTTGATGACAAAAGAGGAGATGCCACTACAGGAACAGCCAAAGAAAGAGGATGAAGCTTCTGCCACAGTCACTGGAGTTGCCCATTTCCAACTCTTCCTTTTCATTGCAGCTCAAACCACTTATTTGGGAATAGGGAGCAGAAATTCAGCCGGTAACTCGAAAAGCAGCTGGGAAATTCACTGTGGAAGAAACATTCCAGAGAAGAACTCTAAATTACTGGTATAGAAGCCCTTACCCATTGACAGCAGATTGCTATAGTTCTCCAACATCACATCTCTGTACAAGTCCCTCTGACCAGGGTCCAGGCACTCCCACTCCTCCTGTGAGAAGTCTATAGACACATCACTGAACACCACTGATCCCTGAAACAATAAACATATGTATTACTTGTGTAATAAAAGAAGTAATTCAGAGACTACTGCACTTGTATTGTGGGGTAAAGCAAATGAGGGACTGTATTGGTATCACTCAGAATCAGTACCTTTGGATCTTAAAAATAGATGCAAGAGTAATTAGTTTATTTTATAATAACATATCTAGAGGGTGCCTGGCTGGCTCAGTTGGTAGAGTATGTGACTCTTGATCCTGGGGTTTTAAGTTTGAGCCCTATGTTGGGTGTAGAGGTTACACCCAAAAATAAAATTTTAAAGAAAATCTATGAATAAACTTAACCAAAGATGTGAAAGACCCATGCTCTGGAAACTATAAAACACTGATGAAAGAAATTGCAGACAGACAACATAAATAAATGGAGACATTCCATGCTCATGGACTGGAAGAACAAATACTGTTAAAATGTCTATAGTATCCAGGGGCGCCTGGGTGGCTCAGTTGTTAAGTGGCTGCCTCCAGCTCAGGTCATGTTCCCAGGGTCCTGGGATCGAGCCCCGCATCAGGCTCTCTGCTCAGTGGGAGGCCTGCTTCTCCCTCTCCCAACCCCCCTGCTTGTGTTCCCTCTCTCGCTGTCTCTCTCTCTCTCTGTTAAATAAATAAATAAAAGCTTTTAAAAAAATGTCTACAGTATCCAAAGCAATCTACAGATTTAATGTAATCCCTATCAAAATACCAACAGTATTTTTCACAGAATTAAAATAAACATTCCTAAAGTTTGTATGGAACCACAAAAGGCTCAGAATAGCCAAAGCAATCTTGAAAAGGAAAAAAAAACTGGAGGTATCATAATTCCAGACTTCAAGTTAAATTATAAAGCTGTAATAATCAAAACAATATGGAACGGGCACAAAAATAGACACATAGATCAACGGAACAGAACAGAAAGCCCAGAAATAAACCCAAAATTATGTGGCCAACCTTTGACAAAAGAGGAAAGAATATACAATGGGGAAAAGATAGTCTCTTCAATAAATGGTGCTGGGAAGACTCAAGATACACAAGATACACAAAAACAAACTCAAAATGAATTAAAGACCTAAACGTGAGACCTAAAACCATCAAAATCCTAGAAGAGATCACAGGCAGTAACTTCTCTGACATCGGCTATAACATCATCTTTCTAGATATGTCTCCTGAGATGAGGGAAATAAAAGAAAAAATAAACTATTGGGACTACGTCAAAATAAATAGTTTCTGCACAGCAAAGGAAACAACAAAACTAAAAGGCGGGGCGCCTGGGTGGCTCAGTTGGTTGAGCGACTGCCTTCGGCTCGGGTCGTGATCCTGGAGTCCCGGGATCGAGTCCCACGTCGGGCTCCCTGCTCAGCGGGGAGTCTGCTTCTCCCTCTGACCCTCCTCCCTCTCATGTTCTCTGTCTCTCATTCTCTCTCTCGCAAATAAATAAAATCTTAAAAAAAAAAAACTAAAGGCAACCTACTGAATGGGAGAAGATATTTGCAAATGACATATCTGATAAAGGGTTAGTCTCCAAAATATATAAAGGACTGATACAACTCAATACCCAAAACCAAATAATCCAATTATAAAATGGGCAAAAAACATGAACAGACATTCCTCCGAGGAAGACATACAGATGGCCAACAGACACATGAAAAGATGCTCAACATCACTCATCATCAGGGAAATGCAAATCAAAACCACAATGAGCTATCACCTCACACCTGTCAGAATGGCTAAAATGAACAACCAAGAAACAATAGGTGTTGGTGAGGATGTGGAGAACGAGGAATGTTCTTGCACTTGGTAGGAATGCAAACCGGTGCAGCCACTGTGGAAGACAGTTTGGAAGTTCCTCAGAAAATTAAAAATACAACTACCCTATGATCCAGTAATTGCATTACTGAATACTAATTCAAAGGGATACATGCACCCCTATGCTTATATAGCAGCATTATTTATAATACCCAAATTATGGAAGCAACCTAACTGTCCACTGATAGGTGAATGGATAACGATGTGGTATTTATACAGACAATGGAATATTATTCAGCCATAAAAAGAATGAAATCTTGCCACTGCAACAACATGGATGGATCTAGAGAGTATAATGCTAAGCAAAGTAAGCAAGTCAGAGAAAGACAAATACCATATAATTTCACTCATAAGTCAAATTTAAAACATAAAACAAACCAACAAAGGAAAAAGAGACAAACAAACAAAAAAGACTCTTTTTTTTTTTTAAAGATTTTTTTTTTATTTATTTATTTGAGACAGAGAGAATGAGAGACAGAGAGCATGAGAGGGAGGAGGGTCAGAGGGAGAAGCAGACTCCCTGCCGAGCAGGGAGCCCGATGCGGGACTCGATCCTGGGACTCCAGGATCATGACCTGAGCCGAAGGCAGTCGCTTAACCAACTGAGCCACCCAGGCGCCCAAAAGACTCTTAACTATAGAGAAAAAACAGATGGTTAGCAGAGCAGAGGTGGTCGGGGGGATGGGTGAAATAAATGAAGGGGATTAAGAGTACACTTATCTTGATGAATACTGAGTAATATATGGAATTGTTGAATCACTATATTGTACACCTGAAATGAATATAACATTGTATGTTAACTAGAACAAAAAGGTTAATCAGTTTATTTTATATTGAAAACAATTTCCTGACTTTATCTATTGAAAAGGCCTACAAATAATAATTCATCCAGTAGGAATAAGTACCCCTAGTGTCTAGACTGTAGTCCCTAAGTATTATATTCAAATAAAAGGAACCAAGATCCTTTGGGGAAAGAGATGATTTCAGGATTGAGTCAGAAATGCCAGGATGAGACTGAACATTCTGTTATATCAGAAGGCAAGAGAGCTATCAAAAACTACTAGAATCATATTACATGAACTCAGGCACCAACTTGAAGAGCCTCTCAATGGCTAAAAATGGTATAATCTGAGGATCCAGTATAATGGACCTACAGATAAAAAAATGTTTAAATCATGAGCTCCTAACAACAATGAATAAAAAACTACTGGTCACCTTTTTAGGATTCTAAGAAACCAACTCATTATTCAAATATTCTTTCCTAGACAGACTATCTTTCAGGGTAACCAAACAGTTGATGAGAAGTTTTACTTTATAAAGAGTATTTCAGGGGCGCCTGGGTGGCTGTCGGTTAGGCATCTGCCTTTGACTCAGGTCATGATCCCAGGGTCCTGGGATGGAGCCTCACATCGGGCTCCCTGCTCAGCGGGGAATCTGCTTCTCCCTCTCCCTCTGCCTCTCTCCCCAGCACTTCCTCTCTCTCAAATAAATAAAATCTTAAAAAAATAAAAATAAAAAATAAAGAGTATTTCACCTAATCTATGAAGGAGGAATGACAATTAAAATATCATTCTGCAACCTCTAATCTAGACAGTAATCATCGATGGTGGATAACATGACAAAAAGAAAGAGTACCAGATATAATGTGTCTTCTGATGGAATCACATATCACCACGTGTGACATATTCATGACAAAAAAAAAAAAATCTCAACTGAATCTGACCAAGCATCTAGACTTAACTACCAATTTTCAGGAAACAGTTAAATGATACCACAGAGATGCAATCAGCAAAATCCAAACAGTGGACAAATGAACCATTTTTTTTCTTTTCTAACAAAAACATACACAGAAAGAAAATAGATGGAAGGGGTACCTGCAAAATAAGAGACTCAAAAGACCTCAATGAACTGCAGGGCACAGTCCTTATTTGGATTCTAATTCAAATAAACAATTATTCAAAACTTGAACACTGGCTAGATATTGATGATATTAACAAATTATTTCTAACTTTTCTAGAGGCAATAATGGCATAATGGTTGTTTCCAAAAATAATCCTTGTCTTTTAGAAATACATACCAATTTGTATTTGCTTCAAAATAATCCTGTGTGTAGAAGTGAGGGCAGGGTAGTGTGCAAAGAAAAAACAGGTATCAGTATAAATGAAACAAGATTGACTCGGATTTGAAGCTGAATGGTGAGTATATGGTAGTTCATAACTCCTCTACTTTCCTATGTCTGAAATTTATTATTATAAAGTTTTTTTAAAGGGGGTTCATATAGAATAGAATATCTGCAAGGCTCTACTCATATGAATAGCACTGATTTAAACAAAATTGTGATATAACTCTGTTGTGGGAAAAGGAAGTAGAGTGTGATATAGCAAATCTAAATCCACATATACCTTGCAAAAAAATAACTACAAAATGTCTAAAAATTTGGTTAATCAAGAAACAGCAATATAGGAATATTAATTAAAATAATGGATATATTCTATTGTAATCAGCTAAAAGAGATGCAGGTATCTCCCTTCAGGGATTATCCTTATTTCTGAGATAAAGAAAACTGGTGATTCATATGGAAATTCCTCATGACCCACACTTCCTGTCCAACTTCAAACTGAACTTCGTTCATGGATGCCCTAAAAGTCACAGAGATCTGTCGGGATCAGCTACCGAGCCCACAATCTTCCAAGCTCATAAACCAGGAGGTCTTGCAACAGTCTAACATTTGGAACTACCAATATCACTTCCTATACTATCTCACTGGTAAATACCGATCTGTAGAACAAACCCATGTTTGCTCCCAACTAAGCAACCTACACATCTCCACCTCATCAAATCACCATCTGGAAAGCATAAGTTCATTCTACAAATCTACTCTCATTTCCTTTCCATCATAGCTCCTGGGAGAGGGCTAAGAAAAGAGATGCCAGGTGAAAATATTAATGCTGGGTCAAAAAAAGAGGGCACTTAAGAATGGTAAAGGATTATCTGGTTAGACTGAGAGGAAAAGGAGACCAAGGATCCTGAAGGGGAAACCTGATAGCCAAAGATGTCAGGAGTAGGAAAACAAACACTCAAACGACCATTTAAAAAATTTTTTTTTAAATTTGAAACTAAATGTCAGGAAGGTAAGAAAAAGCATCAACTCACCTGGGCCATGGCTTTCAGTATTGCAGGAGAGGATCAGTCCTCCTTGGGGCTGTTTTCCTGAGAAAGGATAGTATTCTGAGAAAGCAGGACTGGGGAAGCAAAGAAATGCTCTAGAAACCACACTGGCTTTACAGCTTTCAGGTGACCACCCTGGGTCTTATGATGTAACTGTGGTCAGTGGGAGTATGGAATAAATCCTACTTCTTCAACCCCAGAAGCCCCAGGCTTTAGCTATAGTAAAATGGATCCTGGCTACTCGATTCAAAGGAATACAGATGCAGATTCCCTCTCCTTCATCTGATTAACCCAGGTTCTGGGTTAATCACTCAGCCAAGTGATTCCGGCCAGACCTTGTCCCACTTCAGTAAACCCAAGACAGACGGGTGCCTGGGTGGCTCAGGTGGTTAAGCAACTGCCTTCGGCTCAGGTCATGATCCTGGAGTCCCAGGATCGAGTCCCGCATCGGGCTCCCTGCTCAGCAGGGAGTCTGCTTCTCCCTCTGACCCTACCCCCTCTCATGCTCTCTCTATCTCATTCTCTCTCTCAAATAAATAAATAAAATCTTTAAAAAAAAAAAAAAAAAAGACAGAGCTTCTTTGACCTGCCTGAGGAGATCCCTCCTCTGCAGCCCTCACTCAGGTCCTCAAGCAAATTCACCCAAATGGTACCCTTTGTCCAGGACCCCAGTATGCTCTGATCAGAAGGACTAAGATTTCCCTAATGAAGTCTTCTCACTTCATTCATGGCCCAAGACAGTCTGTCAACTCCCATCCGCCCAGAACTCCCCACCTCAGCCTTACACAGAGGCACTCCTCATTCTTACCCTGTAGCTCTGTTTTTCTTTTTTTTTTTTTTTTAGCTCTGTTTTTCTTAAAAAAAAAAAAATAATAATAATAATAACTTTGCTTATATGTTTTTGCCATGCAAAACAAAGTGTCAACTTTTATAGCTTTGGGGTAAGAAGATTTTTCTTACCTATGCATATTTATATAAATTTCTCTGTTTAGGGGCACCTGGGTGGCTCAGTCGTTAAGCGTCTGCCTTCAGCTCAGGTCATGATCCCAGGGTCCTGGGATCGAGCCCCACATCGGGCTCTCTGCTCAGCGGGAAGCCTGCTTCTCCCTCTCCCACTCCCCCTGCTTGTGTTCCCTCTCTTGCTATATCTCTCTCTGTCAAATAAATAAATAAAATCTTAAAAAAAAATTTCTCTGTTTAATGCTTTGTCACACGTAGGTCTTTAATCAATTATTATTTTATTTTGGTAGAATATTAATTAACAAAACACTATAGTATAAAATTATAAGTTATAATTTTATTTCAGTATAATTTATGAGTTAGGAATCCTACTTAATTTCTCTCATAGGAGGCTGACTACCCAAGTGTACCAAAGTCACATGTGAATAATATATCTCACTTAAAATGCACTATTATTTTATATGCCACTAAGAAAGATCAAAACTGTGTAAGATATTACCTGACTTCAGATATGTTGAAAAGGGGGGGGGGGGCGGAGCCTTACCGCAGGTGACTACAGCATTGGTTTAAATGCCAAACCATTATCACAGATGATACATGTTTGGATTTACTGTGGTTCTATTTTGGTTCAGTGATCCATCTTTATTCTTTGGCCAGCATCACACTCTATTTATTGTAATTTATTTTTTATATATAATTTAAAAATATGTCAAAATATATCTTATAATTTAAAAACATGTCTTTTTTTTAAAGATTTTATTTATTTATTTGAGAGAGAGAGAGAGCACATGAGAGGGGGGAGGGTCAGAGGGAGAAGCAGACCCCCCGCCGAGCAGGGAGCCCGATGCGGGACTCGATCCAGGGACTCCAGGATCATGACCTGAGCCAAAAGCAGTCGCTTAACCAACTGAGCCACCCAGGCGCCCTAAAAATATGTCTTAATAAAAGGCCGTTTCCATTACATACCTATTAGAATGGCCAAAGCCAGAACACTGACAACACGAAATGCCGGTGAGGAGCAACAGGATCTCGTTCATTGCTGGTGGGAATGCAAAATGGTACAACCACTTTGGAAGACAGCTTGACAGTTTCTAACAAAACTAAACATACTTGGGGACCTGGGTGGCTCAGTCTGTTAAGCGTCAGCTCCCTACTTCTCCCTCCCTCTCTGTACTGTCTCTCTCTCAAATAAATAAATAAAATCTTTAAAAAAAACCCCAAAAAACTAAACATACTTTTATATGATCCAGCAATCATACTTTTTAGTATTTACTCAAAGGAGCGGAAAAATTATGTCCACACAAAGACTTGCACAGCGGCTTTATTCCTAATTCCCAAAACTTGGAACCTTTAGTAGGTTAGTGGTTAAATAAACTGTGGTACATCCAGAAAATAGAATGTCATTCAGTGATAAACAGAAGTGAGCTATGGAGCCATAAAAAGATATAAAGGAAGCTTAGATGCGTATTACTAAGTAAAAGAAGTCAATATGAAAAGGCTACATACTGTATGACTCAAACTATATAATAATCTGGAAAAAGCAAAACTCTGAAGACAATAAAAAGATTAGTGGTTGCCAGGGGTTTGGAGAAGGATGAATAAATAGAACACAGAGGATTTTGGAAGCACTGAAACTACTTTGTATGATACTATAATGACGGATTCACGCCATTATACATTTGTCCTAACCTACAGAAGTTGAACAAGAATAAACTATCATCTAAACTGTGAACTCTGGATGATCATGAGGTGTCAGTATAGGTTCTTCAAGTACCAAATGGGGGTGCCTGGGTGGCTCAGTCAGTTAAGTGTCTGCCCTCAGCTCAGGTCATGATCCCCAGGGTCCTGGGATCCAGCCCCAAGTCAGGTTTCTTGCTCAGCACGGAGTCTGCTTCCCCCTCTCCGTCTGCCCCGCCCCAACCCCACTTGTGCTCTCTCTCTCTCAAATATATAAAATCTTAAAAAAAATAAAACTTTTACTAGAAAAAGTGTACCAAATGTACCTGGTGGGGTATGTTGATAATGAACAGGGAGGCTGTGGGTGTATGTGGGAAATCTCTGTACCTTCCTCTTGATTTTGCTGTAAACCTAAAACTCCTCTAAAGACATAAAGTCTTTAAAAAAAAGTTTCTGGCTCTGAAGCCAGACTGTCTAGACTAAAAATAAATAAATAAATAACCCCTCATTACTCATCTTTTTCAAGTTTCCTGATATTCTTACTTTCCCATATGAGCATAAATTGTTTAAAATATATATTGGTAGGGCACCTGGGTGGCTCAGTTGGTTAAGCAACTGCCTTCGGCTCAGGTCATGGTCCCGGAGTCCTGGGATCAAGTCCCACATCGGGCTCCCAGCTCAGCGGGGAGCCTGCTTCTCCCTCTGACCCTATCCCCTCTCATGCTGTCTCTCTCTCAAATAAATAATAAAAAAAAAGCTTTAAAAAATATATATATATATTGGTATTTTTCTTGAGGCTGCATAAAATGCGTAAGTTAACTTAAGGAGTTCTGACACCTTTTTGATGTTGAGTCTTGCTTTCCTATAACACAGAATACCTTTCTATTTATTCAAATCAATGTTTCTGTCCTTCAGGATACTGAAAAGTTTTCCTCATGTGTATCATGCTCATTTCTTTTTTAGATTATTCCTAGGTATCTCATACTATTTTTGTGGCTATTAATTATATTTATAAATTATAATATGTATATGATATAATTATGTTACACAGAAAATTAAAATATAAACAATTATATTTTAAGTATATACTTATTATATGTAAATGTGTTTTATATTATTGTTTACTTAAAATTGTTATTACACTTTCCCAATGCATCTTTCATCTATTTTTGTTTTAAATAAACAAAATTCTGTTGACTTCTGGATATTGACTGTGTACCTTTTTGAATTCTCTTCTATTTGTAATAGTTTTCAGTCTATAACAGGATGTTAAACTATGTCTCTCTCATTCTTAGTTTAGGAGAAGTCCTGAAGAAGAGCAAGACAACAGGGGCCACAAAACTCTGCATTCTCCCTGAATGAGAATGAGCGAGAACCCTGGCCATCTTTTTTTTTTTTTTTTTAAAGATTTTATTTATTTGAGAGAGAGAGAGAGAGCACAAGTGGAGGGGAAGGGCAGACGGAGCAGGAGAAGCAGACTCCCCACTGAGCAGGGAACCCGAAATGGGGCTCGATCCCAGGACCCTGACACTTAACCAACTGAGCCACCAGGTACCCCGAGAACCCTGGCCATCTTATGTATCGTGCAAAAGGAGCTGGCTGCAAACTGATTTTGTGCCCTTGGATCCATTCAACATCTATTCTAAAGGTGTTTCAGAGATTGGAGAGTGTATGAGAGGAGGCTGTTTTTGAGAGAAAGATCTATTTTTGGAAAGCACTGGTATGCTCTGTAGTCCTCCTGCTTCACAGGGACAGAAAAGAGGGACCCCAGTGCCGCGAGGGTTCCAAGCAGAATGTGATGGGAGGTCTTGGGAAAATTTGCCTTGTGTTCCAGAGTTTAGAAAGCACAGAGACTGGGGCCACAGTCCCTCTTCGAAGTAGCTATCATGGGCCCCACAGTAGGAGCTGGCCTGGGTCTGGTTTTATTCTAAGCCTACCAAAAGGATTTCCAGCTCTAGACAAGAGCTCCGTGGAGGACTGATGCCCAAAGCCTGAACATAGGAACTGTAAGCAGCCCTCTCCTTAGTAGTTGTGAACGTGCCCCAAGGCAATAGAGATCCAGCGTCCCTACAATTAAGATTTTTCTTCCCCTCTCATTTTGCTGCTCCCCACTTCCAAGTTGTCTAGTGAAACAGAGAAGGTTAGGAGAAGGAAAAAGAGAAGCAATCATCAAGCCTTCTCACTGGAAGCTTCTAGCTCGAGAAGCCAGGAGGTTAAACTTTTAAAACAAAAGTTTATGGCATCAATTAGTACAGTGAAACAGACATTCTAATTACTAAAATGAGACTGATTTTGTGACTGAAAGAAACCAGAGGACTGTTTATTTTCCAACTGTGACTGAAACACTTATCCATAGGCAGGAAATTAACTGGCCCAGAGAAGCTTGGTAGAAGTTATGGGGAAAAAATAAAGCAGTTGTTTTCCAGTTGTTTCCTATGGAGTACTGGTTTTCTAAAGGATTTAGGGGGTAAAAAAGATTAAATAATACTGCTGATAGTGCCTTCTCCCTGATTTTACGGTGAATGCTTCTGGTATTTCACCATTAGGCATTAGGTGAGTTTTTTTGTTGTTGTTTTTATTTTTTTAAACTTTTAATACAGAAATCTCCAAACACACACAAGAGTAGAGTTTAAATAGTGAAAATCCTCCATGTACCTACTAACTAACTTCAATAATTATCAGGTTAGGTGGCTCAGTCTGTTAAGGGTCTGCCTTCAGGCAGGATCCTGGGATAGAGCCCTGCATCAGGCTCCCTGCTCTGCAGGGGAGTCTGCTTCTCCCTCTCCCTCTGCCCCTACCCACTTCTGTTCTCGCTATCTCTCGCTCACTCTCTCTCTCTCAAATAAATAAAATCTTTAAAAAAAGTAATTAATCAGGTCATGGCCAATGTTTTTTTTTTTTAAGATTTTTTAAATTATTTATTCATTTGAGACACAGAGAGTGAGAGAGAGAGCATGAGCAGGGGGAGAGGCAGAGGGAGAGGGAGAAGCAGGCTTCCCACTGAGCAGGGAGCCCCATGTGGGGCTCGATCCCAGGATCCTGGATCATGACCTGAGCCAAAGGCAGACACTTAACCATATGACTCACCCAGGCGCCCCGGCCAATATGGTTTTATCTGGACTCTCCTCCACTAATTTTAGGTTAGCTTTGATTTTTGTTTGAATAGCTTTATTGAAATATACTTCACATATTATATAAGTCAATCATTTAAAATATATAAATTCTGGGGCGCCTGGGTGGCTCAGTTGGTTAAGCGATGGCCTTCAGCTCGGGTCGTGATCCTGGAGTCCCGGGATCGAGCCCCGCATCGGGCTCCCTGCTCAGCAGGGAGTCTGCTTCTCCCTCTGCCCTCTTCCCTCTCGTGCTCTCTGTCTCTCATTCTCTCTCTCTCAAATAAATAAATAAAATCTTAAAAAAATAAAATAAAATAAAATATATAAATTCTATGTTTTCTACTATATCACCATGATCTAATTTTAGAACATTTTCTTTTCCCCAAAAGAAAGGCCATTAACAGTCAATCTCCTTTTCCCCCTCCTCCCTCAGCCCTAAGCAGACATGAATCTACTTTCTGCCTCTATGGACTTGTCTAATATTTCATATAAATGGAATCAGGATATGTGGCCTTTTGTGACTAGATTTTTTCATTTATCACGTTTTCAAGGTATATCCATGTTGTGGCATGTTATCAGTACTTCATTTCCTTTTATAGCTGAATAATAATATTCCATTGTATGGATAGATCACATTTTGTTTACCCATTCATCAGTTGAAAGACATTTAGATTATTTCCACTTTTTGGCTTACCATTGTGAATAATGCTCCTATGAACATTCATGGACAAGTTTTTGTGTGATACACTTTTTCAGTTCCCTTCAGTATATACCCAGAAATGGGACTGCTAAGCCATATGGCAACTCTGTTTAACATTTTGAGGAACTGCCAAACTGTTTTCTAAAAGGGTTGAGCCATGTTGCATCCCACCAGCAATTTCTCAAAATCTTCATCTTGTTATTATCTCTTTTTTATCATAAGCATCCTACTAGATAGGAAGTAGTATGTCATTGTGGTTTTGATTTACATTTTCCTTATGACTAATGATGCTGAGTGAAATTAGTTTTTAAGAACTCAATTCTTTAGAATTCTTTTCTAATGTAATTTCCACTATTGTCCATTACTTTCCCAAAGGCATTCCCATTCATGTGGGAAGAGGCAGTAACTCTTATTTCCTATTAAGGACAAGGAAATTGAGAGTGGAATAAACATTGTGAATGGCTAATGGGAGAGGAGAACCAGCACATCTTTGGTTTTGGCCAGGAGAAGGGATGATGTAGGTAATTAAGACAGAAAGGGCTTAGGCCCAATAAAACTGGGGACACTCATGCTCATCCTGATTGTCTTGAGGAAACTCCAGGCTTTCAGTTCACGTTTTCATCTGTGCCACCCAGATTACTTTAACCCAGAATAAGCCTGCTCAAAACACTGTGTGCTGATCTTGAAAAAATACTATCTATATTCTAACTCTCCTACTCTTGTGCCCGCTAATTTTTAGGTAAATAGAGTCATAAGGAAAGTTAATAGCCTTATGAAGTCAGAGTCACCACTGGAGTGTTGAGTCACTGTATAATGAAGCTAACATTTAACAGCTGCATGTACCTGTCATGCCCACAGCCCCTTTCCTGAGGAAGAAGGTGCCCACCCAAATTTAAAATTTAAGTCTTGTTTGATCATTTTAAAAAAGCAAATTTTGCTCACTATTCCATAATAAATGTTTACTGTGGAAATATCTCAGATTTAATTACTTCCTCAATTCATTGCTAGCCCCTTGCCCCCAATAATCTATCAAAGTATGAGAAAATTTTGAAGGTTGAAAAAATGAAGATTTCTTTCAAGATTCTTACCATAAGAAGAAAAAAAAAAAGAAAGATCAATGTGAACACTAACTAAATCTTAAAAAGAAAACTTTTGAGCTCTGGCACCACTTAAAGTAGTCCAACAGTAGCAGCACATTTGCTCAACATAAACTCTCAGGTACAAAAGAGTCTTCAGTATTTGGTCTTTTATTCAATTCCAAGAAGGAAAGAGAAGTGAGGAAAAGATCAAAGAAAAGGAAAGAGGGTTCCTGAATAATAGCTGACTCCACTCTTAAAAAAATCTGGAACGTTCTGCTGCTGCAGTTGCCAAAAGATGATACTTTCAAGAGTGTCAGGTGTTGTGTTGAAAGGATCCCTTTTAAGAGTCTCCTAAGGGGCGCCTGGCTGGCTCAGTCGGTAGAGCACTTGATTCTTCATCTCGGGGTGGGGAATTTGAGCTCTTGAGAGAGCACAAGCAGACAGAGCGGCAGGCAGAGGGAGAGGCAGGCTCCCCGCTGAGCAAGGAGCTCAATGGGGGACTCAATCCCAGGACCCTGGGATTATGACCTAAGCCGAAGGCAGATGTTTAACGGACTGAGCCACCCAGGCGTCCCAAGATTACTTAATAAGTTAAAAAAAAAAAGTCTCCGAATTAGGGGCCCTTACTGGCCGTGTAGTGAAACATGCAACAATATATTATGAATACTTCTTCTGCGGCTCCTCCTTGTACTATGATGGAGTCCATTGCAACCATCAGGTCATTAAAACACTGAAAAATGCTTTAAGTCCATAATAACACGTGAGAGAAAAATATAAAGTTCACAAAAAAGGTGAATAAAAATATATAATATTTTACTGGCTATAATTAGTGAGTGATTATATGTGTGGTTTTTTTCCTTGTCTTTTTATATTTCTAGTATAAGTGCTTGTTTCTACTTGTACAATCTGAAAAGTATAAACTCAAGGAACTTTGAAAAAGCCAGTCAGCCTCAGAAATAGGAAAAACTGTACCAAAACCAGGAAGGACCCAATACACCTGTGGCCTCACACAATAACCCCAGATAGAAAGGGCATCACAGTTAGTTGGCACAAGTGAGCACACACAAATCCAAGTAGAAACAGGGTACGATAAAATAATAAATAAGCTGAGGGCGCCTGGGTGGCTCAGATGGTTAAGCATCTGCCTTCAGCTCAGGTCATGATCCCAGGGTCCTGGGATCGAGTCCCACATCGGGCTCCTGGCTCAGCGGGGAGCCTGCTTCTCCCTCTGACCCTCTCCCCTCTCATGCTGTTTCTCTCTCGCTCGCTCTCTAAAAAATAAATAAAATCTTTAAAAATAAATAAATAAATAAATAAGCTGAATGTCCCAAGTGAGAGCTCACTGCATACTCAATCCATTATCACCTATGAAATGAACATTTTATTAGCAAAATTAAACTCCTAATAATTAAATAGTGATATTAGGAAGATTTAGGTTTTTTAAGAAACGCCTAGCCTAGCTCAGTATATTATGACAGGATGATGAGTTGTGATGACATTGCGTATCATGCAACTTTTTTTTTTTTTTAAGATTTTATTTATTTGATAGAAACAGCGAGAGAGGGAACACAAGCAGGGGGAGTGAAAGAGGGAGAAGGAGGCTTCCCGCTGAGCAGGGAGCCCCATGTGGGGCTCCATCCCAGGACTCTGAGATCATGACCTGAGCCGAAGGCAGACGCTCAATGACTGAGCCACCCAGGCGCCCTGCGTATCATGCAACTTTAAGCACATATCACATCCAGTAAAGAAACTGAGTTACAAAAATAAAAATCTACATTAAAAACATAAATTTACATGTCCGATGACATATAAAAAGGGACTCAGCATAATGACCACCAGCTCAGGTTCTGATGATCGTATAATATGCAAACAAGTCCCAGGGACCAACCAAGAGTTAAGTGAGAACTCAGCCTTTCTCATTATCTGACTTGGTAATCTGTGTCTTATCTCCTTTTTTTTCTTTATATTTTCCTAGAGGTTTATCAGTTTTATTAATTCCCAAAACTAAATTTCTGGCTTTGTTAATTTTCTCTGTTGTACATTCATTTTATATTCCAATATATATAAATTTTTATTTGAGCTCTATTATTATTTCCCATTTTTTTTGCTTTCTTTGGATTTAATTTAGTATACTTTGTCTTAACATCTTGAAATGGGGGCACCTGGGTGGCTCAGTCGGTTAAGCATACGACTATTGGTTTCAGCTCAGGTCATGGTCTCAGGGTCATGAGATCAGGCCCCATGTCAGGCTCCGTACTCAGTTGGAGTCTGCTTGTCCCTCTCCCTCTGCTCCTCCCCCCGTTCTCTTGTGCTCTCAAATAAATAAAAAATCTTTTAAAAAAACAGCTTGAGATGAATACATAATTAATTTTTCAACATTCTTCTTTATTAGCTTATGCATTTATAGCTATGTATTTTCCTCAGGTTCAGCTTTAGCAATGCCACACATTTTGATATATTTTTATTATCATATAGTTAAAATTTTTTCTAATTTCCATTGCAATTTCTTCTTTGAGTCACCAGTTATTTATAAATTCATTGCTTAAATCCCAAATATTAAGGACATTTCTAGGCATCTTTTTGTTATTGACATCTGGCTGAATTCCAGTGTGGTCAGAAAACATTATTTCAGTCCTTTAAAATTTATTGAGATTCCTTTATGGTCCAGCATGTGATTAATATGAATAAAGTCTCATAAGCATCTGAAAATAATATATACTGTAGTTGTAAGATACACTGTTCCACATATGACAGTTATGTCGTTTGTCAATTATACCGTTCTAATATTATATAGCTTTACTGGGCATATATTGATTGTTCTATCAGTGAAAAGTGCTGTGAAAAGTGAAAAAAATGCTAAAAATCCCCTACTATGATTGTGTTTTGTCCACTACATCTTTTAATTCTGTCAAATAGATTTGAAACATTTTACAAAGGTATGTACATTTAGGACTATAATATCTTATTGGTGGACTAACCTTTTTATTATAAATTATTGCTCTTCCTGGCAAAGCTTCTGTTCTAAAGTCTGTTCTCATACAATTAAGTAGGAATGTAAATTGATACAATCATTTAGGAAAACTACCAGTGTATATTAATGCTGAATATATGCATAACCTACAACATAAGTATTTCACTCCTAGGGGTATACCCAACAGAATGCATTTATATGTGCACCAAAAGACATGAAGAATGTTTAGAGTAGCCTTTTCCATAATAGCCCCAATCTGAAATCTTGAAAACAACTCAAATGCCAATCAATGATGGAATGGATAAATAAACTGTGTTATAGTCATACAATGGAATTTTAAACAGCAATAATAATGAATGATCCACAACATGATGCAACATGGATGAATCCTGCATATTCATACTACATAATATTATTACATATTATACTCATTATTACCTGTGAAATACAATGTTAAAAAAAGCCAAGCACAAATTGTGTGATACTATTTATATGAAATTCCAGAACAGACAAAATTAATCTATGGCTGTAGAAGATAGAGTGATGGTTATCTTTGGGAGAGGTGAGTAGTGAATGGATGGGACAAGAATTAGGCTTCTGGAATGCTGGTAATGTTCTATTTCCTAATCTGATTTGAGATCTGGTTAAATGAATTTGCTCATTTTAAAAAATTCATCAAGTCACATATTTTGATTTCTGTACTTTTGGAATGTATGTTATACTTTGTACTGATACTTTGTATCAGCAAATAAAAAAAATTAAAATACCAAGTAACCAAGTATTAGAATACAGATGACTATGCTGATAAACTGCTGGTAAGAATTTAACTGGTACAACCATATTGAAAACCAGTTCAGTATTATCTAGGAAATTTGAAGATACACACATATCCTATGGCCTGGCAATTGATTTGCATGTTTATACCCTAGGAAAGCATGCACATGTGCACCAGAGTACTTATAAAAACATGTTTAGAGCAGCCCTTTCAAGTGAGCCCAAAACAAGAAACAACCAACGTCCAAATATATAGCTGTGGTTTATAACAATAAGGATAAGCCTAAGAAATACAATATTGTGTGGAAAAAAAAAAAAAACAACAAGACTCAAAACATTACCCAGCACAAAAAACAACAAGACTCAAAACATTACCCAGCACAATTTCATTTCTGTAAAGTTAAAAAGACAAAACTAAACTATATTACTTAGGGATGTGTAGATATACAATAAACTGTTTGTTTGTTGTTTTTTTTTTTAAAACACCAACAAGAAAATACATTATCACCAAAGTCAGAATTAGGGTTACCTAAAGAGGTGAAGAGTATAGGTTTATTCTTGGGGCAGGAAGAACAGAGGCTTCTGGAGGGCTGACACAAGTTTTTGTCATATAGAGGTTCCCTTTATAATTCTTAAACTGTATGTCTATATTTTAAACACTTTTGTGTATGTATGTAATATTCAGGAATTTTTAACCAAGGAAAAACTAATTATATAATAGCTATAAATTTTAGTGAAAAGATAAAAATTTGAAATGATAAATGCTATGAGATTCTGATCTTGAAAATAACGTATACTGTATGAACACAGGAAATGTGTTAGAAGGAAATCAATCAATATATTGACAATGGTTATATCTGTGTAGTAGTTTACTTTTGCTCTCTATAACTTCCCATTTTCCAAATTATTTAAAATAATCATGTGTACGTGTCTATGTGTGTGTCTATGTGTGTGTTGAAAAAGAAGCAAAAGCTTAATAACATTGGAGAAATTGAGCTATTTTCTAAATTAGTACGTGAACACTATGTAGAAGGAAATGAGGGGAAATGTTGGGATTTGTGTGCCCACCCCTAAAGCTTCCCATCATTTTCTTTAATGGAAATTTGTCCAGGTCACATAGATGACTCTATGTTAAACAAGGCCATCCAGAAGAAGAAAAGCTTAAAAAGGATACCCCCTCGCACCTTCTATTTGGCTTCCTCAACAGCCATTCCTCCTCCTTCCTCTGGGGACCTATCTGAGAAGAGCAGAGCTGAGGAAGGAGAAAGGAATCGTGAGATGCCAGGCCTTTCTTGTGGCCTAGACTGACCAGAGCAGTAGTAGCTCTGGACTCATACCTACTACCCATGGAGAGGAGGGATGGAGTCTAGGCTGTTCACAGCATTCCTGTCTGAGCATGTCAGAAGGGAAGAAATCTCTGCTGTCCAAAACCAAAATCTTGTCTTGATCTCACACAACTACTGGGACAACACACACTGCCACTCTGGCAACAATTACTGGCACCCTCCAACTGCACACACGGTGCCACAAAAAGTTACATGTTCCCACTCACACGTCCTCACAAAGGCTTAGATTGCTAACACAACCACACATACAATCCTCAGATAACAGTCATGGCCGCATAATCAGATTCTGTACACTCCCCACCTCCTACACACAATATCACACAAAATGAACGCACACACTCACAGACCCTCCATGGGGACAGTCACACCTTACACACACAGAGCCGCACAGTCAGAACCACACACCTACAACAGGGATATCCAGCCACACCTGTAAACAGAGGTCCGCGCATGGTCAGTCGCAATGACACACCCACCACAGGGACAGACAATCACACCCCTACACGGAGCGCCGTACAGTCACATAAGGTCACAGCCGCACACACGGAATCCTGTTCGTCTTGTCCCTTCCCCCAGTCCGACGAACTCACACGCGCCGGAGATTCCAGACCCGCCCAGACCACCCCTTCAGGCTGCTCCTCCCCAACCCACGGACGCACGTGCGCAGCCTAGTCGAGCCCCCAAGACTCAGGCCGCTCACCTTGTAATTCCCCTTACCGGGAGGCCGAGAATCGGGCAAGCGAGTGAAGGAGCGGCCCGAACACTCCGGAGGCCTCTGGGAAATGTAGTCCGGAAGCAGGTCGGCTCAGACAAGATGGCGCCTGGCGCTTCGATTTCCTGCCGGCGCATAAACCTGAGCCAAGCCGATAGCCCTGTTCCCCTCTCCAGATCGCTGCAAGGGGTCTTCCAGATCCAAACGCAGTCTCCGAGTCGGGTTCCCACGGGAGACAGCCCACACATCCTGGAGTACGCTTCCTCCATGGGCCCTGCCAGTGCCTGGGAGCCACATGTTTCCGAAGAAATAGAAAAAGGTTGCCGCGTTCCCATGGAACTTGATTAGAGCCGCAAGAACTTCTGGGAAATGTAGTCTAGAGGTGGAAAGGGTGAAGCTACCTCTCATGTAGCTTGTCTTAGTTGACTGTGCTAAGCTTGCCCACAGTGAAGAGTGGAGCCTCACCCAAGACTCTTTTAGAACTTGTATGTGTTAACCTTAAAAATAAAACTGTCAATTACTTTACCACCAAAATGGGTTTGTTGGGAATAACAGAATTGCAATTCAGGAGGAGAGTGTTCTGCCAAAATGGTAAGCAAGTCCAGCAAACAAAGGAGAGGAACAACTCTTTCATGGAAAAGAAGGAGGAAGTTAGGAAGTTGTTTTGAAGGAAAATCCGTTGGAGAAAACCAGGGTGATAATGATTTATCATTGCCAAACTGCAGGGGTAGTCAGTTTCTTGTAGGTGATGCAATGTACATCTTTCCCCTTTGGGGCCTGTAATTTACATTCTTTCCTGTTGAGGGTCCTTAATTGACAATTCTTCCTATAATTGACAGACCCTCTTCTAGCCTCCTGACTCTACTTTAGTGAGTTTTCCCCTTACTAATTTTCACGTAACCTACTGAGACCTGGGACCTGGGACCTGGGATTGATTGACTAAATTGCCATTTTTGCCTTCCTCAGTGGATGAGTGTGTAGCAGGACCTGGACACTGCTCAGGGAACAGAAACCTGGGTGTCTCAGCCTGAATCCCACAAGAAAAACTGAAGGTGAGTAATCCAGAAGCTTGGAAGGGGGCTGATGGCAGGTTGTCTGGAGTGTCAGGCTGTGTGTGTGTGTGTGTGTGTGTGTATGTAATAGTGGTGACTCAGAAGATGGCCCCAATGTGTGTAAGGCGATATGTGAATTTGGATGAGTTACCTCATTTTCTTCATCAGGAAACTAATGATACTTGGAGTGCATGTTCTTGTACCATCAGTTTTACTTGACTTTTGGAGAATCAAAAAAGCAAACCAAATGGTCTGACACATAGTTTCAAATATGTTTTTTTAATAAGATCATGTCTCTGTTCCTTGCATATGGCTATGGATCCCACACCCTCCAATGCCTTAGAGATCTTGTTTTCATGTGTACAATTTCAGTCTTCTACAGCATTTGGAGTTGTATTTTATTCCTCTCCAGTCTTCTATGGTTTGATTCCTGACTCCCCCAATTGGAAAAAAAAAAAAGACTTATTAGTATGGTCAGTACAACAGCTTAGATATGAATCCTACCCCTTTAACCTCTTGGAAACAATTAAAAGTCACAAATGGGGACCAAAACAGAAAAACCCAGTTTCAGCCCATAGGGATGCTTGGGTGGCTCAGTAAGTTGGGTGTGTCCAACTCTTGATTTCAGCTGAGGTCATGATCTCAGGGTTGTAAGATCGGGCCCCATGCTCAGCCCCCTCCGCTTGGGATTCTCACTGTCCCTCTCTCTCTCTGTCCTGCCCCTCCCCCTGACCCGGCTGATGCTCTCTCTAAAACACACACACACACACACACACACACACACACAAGCCTGTAACTCCAAAATAAATGTGAGTACTTCCTAATACAGTTGACATTAGGTAGAAGAATGTCAGAGAATGAGAGCTGGTAAGCAGAGGTGAGAAGTGGTGCTTAGAAGCTGATGAAGCCTATTAGAAAAGATTCCAGAAATGGTGGGGGCAGGAGGCAGAGCAGAATAACTTCAAGAAGACTAGGAGCTTACCTTGAAGGATAAACTTTGGAAACGGAAACGCCATGAAGATAGTAGAGGTCAAGCAGAGTGATATCACGTGGAACCCATGTGCCAAGATCAGGACAGTCATGTTTAAGGGAAAATTGATTTAGAAAACTAAAATGTGTCTTTAAGATAAAATAAGACGAGTGTCCAGAGAAAACCTCAAGTTGCTTAAAGGAGAGAAACGTCAACTAGTGTCAAGTTTATTATACTCAAAAATATTTAGCACCACAAATCAGTGGAACAAAACTAAAAGGATAATCAAGGGAGTGAAAGCCAAAGATTTTTGCCCAGAGTCAACATGCAATTTAAGTATAGGTATAATTTATAGTCACCCTAAAATAAGAATGTGAACGAAGGTGACTTGAGAGCCAACAGTAGTAATATAAAGGTGGGTTTGTGCTAATAGAAAAACACAGAGGATGGCTATTAAAATGTAAAAATAGCTAAAAACAAACCAAACCCCTAAAAGATACTAAAGTGTTGGCTGATCCTGGTATGAGTGGAAGAGGATGGAGGAAATAAAGTAGAATAAATAGGATTTGATGGAAGAAGAGTTTGCATGAGAATTATTTAGGACAAGAAAGAAGAATATGGATGCAGCTATTACAGAGATGAGAGTAGAAAAGAACTATGAGGAGAGAGTAAAATGTGAAATAAAATGGCTGGTTATGAAGACTGTATGCTTCTGATTATGACAATCCTGAGATTCAAATCCCAGTCCTGAAAATTACCATCTCTGACCTTGAACTAATGATGTGTGCTCTATGCACAACATATTCTATATCATCAAAAATCTTGATAACAGGTTTTTTTTTTCAGGAGTGCCATATGGATCAAGGGAAACATGTATAAAGCTTACACAAAATAAGTCCCCGAAAGCTATTACATTAAAAACTTCCCAACTCATTCTTTGAGGCCAATATTAAACATAGAGTTACTGTATGACCCCATAATTCCACTCCTATACATACACCCAAGAACACTGGAAATGTATATTTGTGCAAAAATTTGCACACGATTGTTCATTGCAGCATTATTTACAATAGCCAAAAGTGAAAACAACCCAAATGCCTATAAATAGATGAATGGACAAAAAAAATGTGGTATATCCATACAATATAATTTGGCAATAAAAAATACATGCCACAACACACATAGTCCTTGAAAACATTATGCTGAGTGAAGAAGCCAGTCACAGAAGACCACGTTTCATTTATAAGAAATATCCAGAATAGGCAAGTATATAGATACAGAGAGTAAATCAGAGTTACTTAGGGTTGGCAGGGTTAGGACAAATTGGGAGTGATTGCTGGTAGGTATAGGGTTTCTTCTTGGGGTGATAAAAATGTTCTTAGATAATGAGGACAGTCATACAGTTTGGGGGTTACAATTTTTCCACATCCTTGAAAACAGCTATTTTTCCATTTGTTAAAATTATAGCCATTCTAGTGGGTGTGAAGTGATATATCATTGTGGTTTTGATTTGCTTTTCCCCGATCATTAAAGATGTTTAGTGTCTTTTCATAGAATTATTGGTCATTTGTATACCTTCTTTGGAGAAATGTCTATTCAGATCCTTTGCCCATTTAAAAATTGAGTTAGTTGCCTATTATTGAGTTGTCAGTATATTTTGGATAGACGTTCCTTAAAAGATTCATGATTTGCAAATATTTTCTTTCATTTGGTGGGATGTCTTTTCACTTCTTAGAAGGTGTCCTTTGAAGCACAGAATATTTAATGATCTTGAAATGAAAATTATCTAATTCTTTTGTTGGTCATGCTCTTTTTTTTTTTTTAATGCACCCCTATGTTTATTTTTTATTATTTTTTTTATTCTTATGTTAATCCCCATACGTTACATCATTAGTTTTAGAAGTAGTGTTCCATGATTCATTGTTTGTGCATAACACCCAGTGCTCCATGCAGAATGTGCCTCCTCAATACCCACCACCAGGCTAACCCATCCTCCCACCCCCCTCCCCTCTAGAACCCTCAGTTTGTTTTTCAGAGTCCATTGTCTCTCATGGTTCGTCTACCCCTCCGATTTCCCCCACTTCATGTTGGTCATGCTCTTGATGTTATATCTAAGTATCCTTTGGTAGTCTGAGACTATGATGATTTGCTCCTGTGTTTTCTTCAGAGAGTTTTACAGAAGTCTTCCTACCTTGTATTATGCTAAGTGAAATAAGTCAGAGAAAGACAAATACCATATGATCTCACTCATATGTGGAATTTAAGAAAGAAAATAGATGAACATATGGGAAGGGAGAAAAGAAAAAAAGGAGAAAGGGAAACAAGCCATAAGTAACTCAACGGTAGACAACAAACACCGTTGATGGAGGGAGGTGAGTGGGGGATGGACTAGATGGGGGATGGGTATTAAAGAGAGCACTTGTTGTGATGACCACTGGGTGCTATATGTAAGTGATGAATCACTGAATTCTACTCCAGAAATCAATATTACATTGTGTTAACTAACAAAATTTAAGCTAAAAAAGTTATAACTCTTGAACTTAGCAGTTTGATCCATTTTGAGTTAATTTTTATAAATGATAAGAGATAAGGGCCCAACATCATTCTTTGCAGGTGGCTAGCACATTTATTTAAAAACCTGCTCAATTTTTCTCAACTGAATCATCAATATTGATTGATCCTATAGATGTTTGGGTTTATTTCTGCACTCTCAATTCTATTCCATTGATCTATGTTCCCATCCATGTACCAATATAATAGTGTGTGATTGTCCTTATAGTAACTTTAAAATAGAGAAGTAGGAGTCCTCCTACTTTGTTTTCCTTTTTCAAGGTTGTTTTGATTCTTCTGGATCCCTTGCAATTGCGTATAAATTTTAGAATCAGCTTGTCAGTTTTTACAAATAAGTCATCTGGGATTCTGATGGAATTATTTTGAATCTATAGATCAACTTGGGGAGTACTACCATCTTAACAATATTAAGTCTTCCTATCTATAAACTTGGGATGTTTTTCCATTTGCTTAAGTCTTTTAAAATTTATTTAACCAGATGTTTTGTAGTTTTCTAAGTTTTATACTTTTTTGTTAAATTTATTCCTAAGTAGGGGCGGGTGGGTCAGTTGGTTAAGGGTCTGCCTTTGGCTCAGGTCATGATCCCAGAGGGTCCTGGGATCGAGCCCCGGGATCCCTGCTCAGCAGGAGGTCTGCTTCTCCCTCTCCCTCTGCCCCTCCCCATGCCTTTGTGCTCTCTCCCTCAAGTAAATAAAATCTTTAAATAAATAAATAAATTTATTCCTAAATATTTTATTATTTTGATGCTGTTGTAAATGAAATTGTTTTTAATTTCACTTTCAGATTGTACATTGCGAGTGTATATAAATACAACTGATTTTTTCTACAATAGAGCGACTCAATATTTGTATATATTGTGAAATGATCACAATAAGTCTAGTTAACATCTATCACTACACAGTTACAAATTTTTTTCTTGTGATAAGAATTTTTTTTTTTAAAGATTTTATTTATTTATTTACTTGAGAGAGAGAGAGAGAGAAACAGCATGAGAGGGGATAGGGTCAGAGGGAGAAGCAGGCTCTCCGCCGAGCCGGGAGCCCGATGTGGGACTCGATCCCAGGACTCCAGGATCATGACTTGAGCCGAAGGCAGTTGCCTAACCAACTGAGCCACCCAGGCGCCCGTGATAAGAATTTTTAAGATCTATCCTCTCAGCAACTTTCAAATATACAAAACAATAGTACTAACTATTGTCACCATACTGTATATCACATCTTTAGAACTTACTTATAACTAGACCTTTGACCACCTTCACCCATTTTACCCACCCACACCCCTCACCTCTGGCAACCACCAATCTGTTCTCTGTACCTATGAATTTGGGTTTTGTTTTGTTCTAGATTCTGTGAGATCATACAGTATTTATCTTTCTTTGTCTGGTTGATTTCACTTAGCATAATGCCCTCAAGATCCATCCATGCTGTGACAAATGGCAAGATTTCCAAAAAAAAAAAAAAAAACAACAAATGACAAGATTTCCTTCTTTTTGTGGCAAAATAATATTCCACTTTCTAAATATATCATATTTTCTTTTTCCATTCATCCATTAATGAACACTTAGGTTGCTTCCACGTCTTGGCTATTGTAAATAGTGCTGCAATGAACATGGCGTGCATACACCTTTTTGAGTTAGTGTTTTCATTTCCTTTGGATAAATACCCAGAAGTGGAATTGCTGTATCATTTGGTAGTTCTACTTTTAATTATTTGAAGAAAGTCTATACTGTTTTCCATAATGGTTAACCAATTTACATTTCCACCAATAGTGCATAACATATCCCTTTTCTCCACTTCCTTGCCAATGCTTATTTCTTGTCTTTTTGATAATAGTCATCCTATCAGGTATGAGGGGATATCTCATTGTGGTTTTGATTTGCATTTCCTTGATATGCTGAGCACATTTTCATGCCGTTATTGATTATTTGTATGTCTTTGGAAAAATGTCTATTCGGGTCCTCTGCCCGTTTTTTAACTGAAATTTTTTGTTTGTTTTTCTGTTCAGTTGCATGGCTTCTTTATATATTTTGGATATTAATCCCTTATCAGATATAAAGTTTGCAAATATTTTCTTCCATTCAGTAGGTTACCTCTTTATTTTGTTGATGGTTTCCTTTGCTGTGCTTTTTCTTTTTTTTTTTTTAAAGATTTTATTTATTTATTTGACAGAGAGAGACACAGCGAGAGAGGGAACACAAGCAGGGGGAGTGGGAGAGGGAGAAGCAGGCTTCCCGCCGAGCAGGGAGCCCTATGCGGGGCTTGATCCCAGGACCCTGGGATCATGACCTGCGCTGAAGGCAGACGCTTAACGACTGAGCCACCCAGGCGCCCCTCCTTTGCCGTGCTTTTTCATTTGATTTAGTCTACTTGTTGTTTTTGCTTCTGGTGTCAAATCCAAAAACTCATCACCAAGACTAATATCAAAGAGGTAACAGCTCTGCTTATTTCTAGGAGTTTTATAGTTTCAGGTTTTACATTCAAGTCTTTAATCCATTTTGAGTTAATTTTTAGGCATGACATAAGAGAGTGGTCCAGTTTAATTTTTTGCATGTTGCTGTCCAGTTTTCCAACACCAAAAATTACCATATGATACAGCAATTTGTATATTTTGTATATATACAAAAGAATTGAGAACAAGCTCTCAAAGAGATATTTGTACTCCCATGTTCATAACAGCATTATCCACAATAGCCAAAAGGTGGAGGCAACCCACGTGTCCATTGATGGATGAACGGTGTCACAAAATTTACATAGAATATTATTCAGCCTTAATAAGGAAGAAAATTCTTCAGTATGCTACAATATGGATGGACCTCAAGGACATTATGCTAAGTGACATGATCCAGTCACAAAAAGACAAATGCTGTATGATTCCACTTATATGAGGTACCTAGAGTAGTCCAATTCATAGAGACAGAAAGTAGATGGTGGATGCTGGAAGATGGGGAGCAGGAGGAATAGAATTTTTATTTAATGAACATAGAGTTTTAGTTTTGTAAGATGAAAAGAGTTATGGAGATTGGTTGTACAACAATGTGAATGTATTTAACACTACTGAACTGTACACTTAAAGATAGTTAAGATGACAAATATTATGTATATTTTATAACAATTTTAAAAACTCTGTACCTGAATGTAGCAGTTTTGTTCATAATAACTCAAATCTGGAAACAATCCAGATATCCTCCAATGATAAATGATTACAGTGTGGTATAGCCATACCATGGAATATTACTCATCAATAATATGAAATGATCTATTGATTCACACAACAACCTGTATGAATATATAGAGAATTATGCTGAGTGAAAAAAAATCATAAAAGATTATCTACTGCATGATTCCATTTTACATATAACATTCTTTATTTATTTATTTATTTTTAAGATTTTATTTATTTGACAGAGAGAGACACAGCGAGAGGGAACACAAGCAGGGGGAGTGGGAGAGGGAGAAGCAGGCTTCCCGCTGAGCAGGGAGCCTGATGTGGGGCTCGATCCTAGGACCCTGGGATCATGACCTGAGCCAAAGGCAGATGCCCAACGACTGAGCCACCCAGGTGCCCCTATATATAACATTCTTTAAATGACAAAATGTAGAAATGGAGAACAGAATAGTGGTTACCAGAGATTAAGGAGGGGATGAAGTTGAGAGGGAAATGAGTATGACTAGGAAAACATGAAGGATCCTTATGGTAATGGGCATGTTTTGTATCTTGACTATATCAAGGTCATATACTTAGACCTTGTGATATTATACTATAATTTTGCAAGATGTTACCATTGAGAGAAACTGCATTAAGTATACACAAGATTTCTGTATTGTTCTTTTTTTTTTTGAGAGAGAGCACAAGGGGGGTGGGTGCCAAGGGAGAAGGAGAGACTCTCAAGCAGACTCTGCACTGAGTGCAGAACCCGACAAGGGACTATAGTCTTAACTGGTCAGTCTGGAGTTTTCTGGTCAGCACCAATGAGGTAATCTGCTACATAAGGCAAAGGAAGATGAGGTAATCCTTTCTTTCATTATCCTTTCCTCTATCATTCTATAAATGCCTTCCATTTTGCACAGCTCCTTTGAGCTCCTATTTACTTGTCAGGTGGGATGCTGCCCAATTCATGAATTGTTCTTTGAAAATTAGTAATGGGAAACCTAACTAAAATGGATTCAGGAGGTTTGGGCAGGGACACTCTTGTCCTAGCATTGGTAGTCAATTGCAGACCCAGCAGGAAGAGATTGACTTGACCTTGCATGTGGAAACTACTATTCCAGGCAAAGAACAGACTTTCCTTATCCCCAGGGCAACAGCTCAGCCAATGAGAAGCCACCATACTTTGAACTCCCAGTTTACTCCAGTGGACTTTTTTAACAGCCTTCCCAACTTAACTCTTTTGTCCTTAAAAAAAAGCTCACCACCTCTCCTTTGTTTCCTGGACTTGCCTAAGGGTTTTGCCTTGGCTTGTGATTGTCTTTTATTCCTAAATAAACCTATCTTTTGCTGATAAAATATTCAATAAAGTCAATCAAATCTTCAAATTGACTCAGTTGAATTTTGTGTTGCTTTTTTTTTTAACAGGGTCTGAAATGCCCAGTGTTTATCACCCACTTGGTTGAGCACAGATCTCAGCCACCATAAAAATGCCTACCCAGGAAATCAACCTCTGAGTACCCCTAGTAAGGCCAAGTCCCATGGCCAGACTTGGTGGAGTACAAAGTCCCTTCCACCAGATTCCTGGTGTTTTCATCTCCAGACCACAGTTTTCAGATAGCTCTGCAACTTCCCACATCAAGTTCTTCAGGGACTTGGAGTTCTTTCCTGCATCAATCACACACTCAGGCCGGTGGGCCACACCTGGGAGCCCTCGATCGGATTCTAGACCGAAATTCCTGAAGCGTGGGGACAGGAATTCAGATCCCGCCCGGGCGGCGCCATTTTTTCCGCGCAGTCTGGCTCCAGACTACATTTCCCAGAGGTCCCGCGGCCCTAGTCAACTTACTGCGACAGTTTTGAGTTTGGTCCCACGCGAGCTGGACTTTAACCTGACCGCCGAGAGTCGGGGGAGACTGTGGTAGGCGTGGCTCAGCTCGGCTTGTTTGGAGCTAACCGTGGAGTGGCTCGAGATGAGGCAACTTGAGCCCTTGTGGAAGCGGGCTCTTGAGGCTCGAGGTGAGGCAACGTGAGCCTGAAGCGGGCTGAGGGGTAGAGGTTGTGGATGCGGGTGGGTGTGAGTGTGTGACGGTGTGCGGCGCCTGTGATCTTGCGTTTGACAATCATGTCCCCGTGGCGGGTGTATGATTGTGACGTTGTGTGACTGTGTGTGTAGGTGCGGGGAGCCCGTGTCTCTGCTGTATGACTGTGTGTATCCCTGGTGTGGTTCATCTCCGAGAAACCGTGTGTGCTAGTGGGTGGTGCCTATGACAGTACAGATATCGTGTGTGTGTGCGAGGTGAGTGTGCGATTGTTACCGTGACCGTGGCATTGCGTGTATGGTTATGGAGTGCCTTCGACTGCCATTGTGACTCCAATACTCTGTCCCAGGAGACCCCTATAACTCAGGACCCATCTGGCCAGTCCTTCCCTGAGACAGCCTCTTCTGACCTCCCTCCTCTCTTGATGGGAGGAGTGGGACTGAGAGGGCTTGGGCACCGTTTTTGCCGGAAAATTTTAACAAGTACTCTTAGCGGCAGCCAGTTCTGGCTTGAGGTTGGGCAGCCTAGTCTGTATTGTCTTGGACCATATCAACTTGATTCTTGCTTTAGATCAGGAGAAGTGGGGATGCCTGGGTGGCTCAGCCCATTAAGCGTCTGCCTTCGGCTCAGGTCACGATCCTAGACTCCTAGGATAGAGCCCCACATCGGGCTCCCTGCTCTGCGGGAAGCCTGCTTCTCCCTCTGTCTGCCACTCCCCCTGCTTGTGCTGTCTCTCTCTCTCTCTCTGACAAATAAATAAATAAAATATTAAAAAAAAAAGATCAGGAGAAGTGAAAATATGAAGTAGGTTATGATGGTGCTTGCAAGTAAGATGATGATGATCAGTATTCAAGTGATCTAGAGCAGTAATTATTAAGCTTAGAGCAGTTTCAAGGGTATGAAAATCCCCTTCAAACTGTGAAGTACAACTTCTGCAGCTACTTGATTTTGTGCTTCATCCCCCAACCCCAATACTTTCCTGAGAATCACAAGGAGGGGGGGGACATGACCCTCATGCTAAAATAATAATAATAAAAACATTTTTTTAAAGATTTTATTTATTTATTTGACAGAGAGAGACACAGCGACAGAGGGAACACAAGCAGAGGGAGTGGGGGAGGGAGAAGCAGGCTTCCTGCGGAGCAGGGAGCCCGAGGCTCGATCCCAGGACGCTGGGATCATGACCTGAGCCAAAGGCAGACACTTAACGACTGAGCCACCCAGTCGCCCCGTAATAAAAACATTTTTTACAGTGAAAGACCAGGCCTAAAATCAAAGTCTTGGGATGACCTTTAAGGTGATAATATCCAAAAACAGCAGTGGGGATATGGTTAAGTTAATCCAGGCCATATCCATGTAATAGAATTTTTTACAACTAATACATATTGTTTTCAGAGTTTGTGTAATTTTTTTAATGTTCTGAAACATGTCGGTGGTATTTGCTTCAGTCACATTGATTTTCTTAATGGCCCATATTCCTGTCACAGGCATGTGTTTACAGCCTATTCATAATTTTCTTACCATATAGGATGCTCCTACCCTATCTCTGGTTAATTTTTTTTTTTCACGAAATAAAAATGACTTTATAGTCTGTTTTTCTGATGACAGTATTACAGACTTAATGAAAAACAATCAGGAACTTGAGATTATAAAGAATCAGATTTAAATTACCTATAATTTCATCATCCAGAAGTACTCATTATTTTCAAGAATGTATTTCCAAATTTTTACTTGCATGGTTTTATAGTTTAATACGGTGAGATTACAATATACTTACCTTCTGTTACTTGCCTGCCCCTCTCAATAATGCAAAAAAAAGAGACATTTTCCTTTTTGTGGATAAGCACTATCATAACTAATAATTGTGTTGAATTGTGATCATAATGTATTTTATGGGATACTAACCCTTTATCAGATATGTCATTTGCAAATATCTTCTCCCATTCCCTGGGTTGCCTTTTAGTTTTGTTGATTGTTTCCCTCGCTGTGCAGAAGCTTTTTATTTTGATGTAGTCCCAATAGTTTATTTTTGCTTTTATTTCTCCTGCCTCAAGAGACCTGTCTGGAGGGCGCCTGGGTGGCTCAGATGGTTAAGCGTCTGCCTTCGGCTCAGGTCATGATCCCAGGGTCCTGGGATCGGGTCCCACATCGGGCTCCCTGCTCCTTGGGAGCCTGCTTCTCCCTCTGCCTCTCTCTCTCTGTCTCTCATGAATAAATAAAATCTTTAAAAAAAAAAAAAAAGAGACCTGTCTGGAAAGATGTTATTACAGCTGATGTCAGAGAAATTACTGCCTGTGGTCTCTCCTAGGATTTTTATGGTTTTAGATCTCAAATTTAGGTCTTTAATTCATTTTGAGTTTGTTTTTATGTAGTAAGAAAGTGGTCCAGTTTCATTCTTTTGCATGTAGCTGTTGAGTTTTCCCAACACCATTTGTTGTAGAGACTGTCTTTTCCCCATTGTATATTCTCTCCTCTTTTGTCAAAGATTAATTTAACAAATTTTAGGAGTGTTTGTTCTGGTTCTGGGAAGAATACTGTTGGTATTTTGATAGGGATTGCATTAAATCTATAGATTGCTTTGGGTGGTATAGACATTTTAACAATATTTGTTCTCCCAACCCATGATATACCGTTGTTCTTGAATGTCATAGATTCTGATGTCTCCTCACAAAAGGGGAAAAATGAAACATGTAGGGAGAGCTGGTCTTTTAAATCTGGAAGTCACTTTAGCTGGAGAGGGAAGGGCTTGCAACAAAGAAGGAATTGTAGCAACAGTAACCTGCTTCTTTGTCTGCATCTCTCTGATCAGAAGCAACAATCTGCAGTCAGAGCAGAGATCCCCCAAATCTGGAGGACAGGGTCCTTTTCTCTCACCCTGGCTTCTGGAAGCTATGTGCCAGCAGCTGCAGGAACACATGCACAGGTGCCTGCCACTTGGCTGGGGATGGCCATTGGATATTGCTACTTGGCTAAGAGCTGAAATTGACCAAAAGTGACTAGAATTTATTATACAAGCCTTTCTCTGCAAGCCTTCAATAGACTCCAGAGTTTTTGTTTGTTTGTTTGTTTGTTTTTAAGAGAAAGAGCGCACACCCAATTGTAGGGGTGGGGCGGTGCAGAGGGAGAGGAAGAGAATCTTTTTTTTTTTTTTTAAAGACTTTATTTATTTATTTGAGAGAGAGAGAATGAGAGAGAGCAAGCACATGAGAGGGGGGAGGGTCAGAGGGAGAAGCAGACTCCCTGCCGAGCAGGGAGCCCAATGCGGGACTTGATCCAGGGACTCCAGGATCATGACCTGAGCCGAAGGCAGTCGCTTAACCAACTGAGCCACCCAGGCGCCCGAGGAAGAGAATCTTAATCAGGCTCCACACCCAGCACGGAGACTGACATCAACAGGGCTCAATCTCATGACCCTGAGATCATGACCTGAGCCAAAATCAAGAGTAGGATGCTTAATCTGCTGAGCCACCCAGGTGCCCCTGACTCCAGAGTTCTAAAAGTTACATCAGATTCTGCCAGCACAATTGTTGTCTAGATGAGGAGACAGATTGCTCGTTCTTCTACTCTGCCATCTCCCAGAATCTGAGATCTTCTATATTTCTTCATTTCAAGAGTGTTCAACAGCACGGTTATAAAAGCTTCTTTAAAGGCAGTGATAATTTCAACCATCTGTGTCATTTTAGCATTTGCATCTATTGGTTGTCTTTGTCCTTACAAGTTGAAGTTTTTCTAGTTCTTTGTATGATGAATTTTTTTTTTGCTGTGTGTTTGGAAGGCCATTCATTCAAGGGGCATAACACTGGTCCTTAGTGTAGGAGACAGCCATTATGTTCTACATTCCCTCATATGTCCTTTGTGTTTATGTATGTGAGTAGATGGCATGGGCAAGGAGAGTAGGAATAGGAAGGAGAGTGAAAGTGATAGTTTTGTTTTTTTTTTTAATTTTTATTGTAAAATGTAACAGATGCAGGAAACTGCACAATGTAAACATATAGCTTAATGAATTATTGTAAGGCCAATACTCTTGTAGTAGTGGGAGTCATATTTAACCTGATGATTCAGAGACCCGTTAGCAAGTCTTATTTCTCACTGCCTTTTCTTTTCCTTCCTTAGTTTTGTCTTCTCTGAACTAAGCCTGTCTCCAAGGGAAGAGGGAATAAAGCTGAAGAGAGAAGAAAGAAAAGAGTAGAAATGAATAGTGCTTATGATCCTGAGTATGACTGAGGTTATTGGGGTTTTCTCTCTGTTTCCAGGATTACAATAATTTCTTTCCAGGCCATTATATTAGATTTCCTTATCCTGAAACTTTCTTTCACACTGAGCCCCATCCAGGAGCCTGGTTCCAAGCTTCTCCCTTCCAACAGTGGTGGGACGCATAGTCCAGAGCCTTGCTCCATACCATTCTCTTCTTTTTACACCTTTACATACTCATTCAATGAATCAATCGGCAAACCTTGTGCTCAGTCTTTTAATAGGAGCACTTCCCTCAAGGAACCAGGAAGTCATCCCTCATCAGATTTGGGGTTTAGTGAAGTAGAGATATATGAATTTCATAAGTAATATATAACTTTGTTTTTTCAGCAAGCAGTGATGTTCAGGGATGTGGCTGTAGACTTCTCACAGGAGGAGTGGGAATTTCTGGACTTGAAGCAGAGGAACTTGTACAGAGATGTGATGTTGGAGAACTACAGCCACTTGGTTTCATTGGGTAAGGATGCTCTCCCCTCCTCCCCCAGTAATTAAGATTCCACTTTATATACAGACCTGTGTATAGACAACTTTTGTATATGCATATAGGATAGTTTTTTTGAATTTACACAACAGTACATAAAAGTAGTTGATACTGAAAAAATCTCTTCTAACTAGAATGCCTCCATCCTCTGCTATAAATTTTCTGGATGCCATTCTGACTTTCTGCTTCTGAACAGAGCAATTTGAACTTTGTAGAATTGGAAATGGGCAGTCCTTTTGTACTGTGGCTAAAGCTTCATCTTCCCCACTCTTTAGACAATCTTGACATATTTCTCTGAGTTTTCCACTTCTTTACCAAGGAATTGGGTCTGAAGTTTGGATATCCTTGGCATAACTAAGTCCTATTTCCATTTTTGTTGTTGTCAACAGGACTCTCTCTTCCTAAACCAACTTTGATTTCCTTTTTGGAACAAGATAATGAGCCTTGGATTGTTGAGAAAGAGTCACCAAAAAGCCTATACCCAGGTAGGTGAGGGAAACTTAGAGAGGGGGAAGCTGCTGCAGGAATAGACCACCTGCTCAGTGAGATGATAGCCCTTAGGCAAGACTGTCCAGAATGTTCTTCAAAGAGGGAGGTGTCCTCTTTTTTTCCCCAGTGACAAGTGTTCTGGCTATAATTAAGATCCAGTTATTTCCCTGTTCCTCTTTCTCTTTTGGTCTTGTATAGTTTCTCCATCTTCTGATGTATGTATTCTTTTCTCTAAATATTACTCATATTATTTTAGCTCCTTTCCAGTAATCTGCCCCCATTTCTTTACTAGTTTCTCTCTCTTCTTTTAAAAGATTTTACTTATTCAAGAAAGAAACAGAAAGAGCATGAGCAGGGGGAGGAGCAGAGAGAGAGAGGGAGAGGGACAAAGCAGACTCCTCACTGAGCCAGGAGCCCAATGTGGGGTTCAATCCCAGGACCCTGAGGTCATGACCCGAGCTGAAGTCAGATGCTTAACTGACTAAGCTACCCAGGTGCCCCTACTAGTTTCTCTTTGATTCAATGTTTTATTTATTCATTTTTTAATTTCTCAGATTATAGAATATGTTCATTTTTATTGTGGTAGAAAAATTATTGTGGTAGAAAAAAACAACATACATAACAATTTGCCGTCTTAACCATTTTTAAGTGTTCAGTATAGAATTAATTATGCATATAAGAGCTATAGAATTTTTTCATCTTGCAAAATTGAAACTCTATATTCATTAACAATCACTCCCTTTCCCCTCCTCATCACCTGTCAACCATTTTACTTTCTGTTTCTAAGAGTTTGACTGCTTTAGATATCTCATATAAGTGGAATCATGCACTATTTGTCTTTTTGTGACTGGGTTATTTCACTTCACATAATGTCCTCAAGGTTCATCCATGTGAAGGTTGTAGCATATGACAGGTTTCCTTTTTAAGGCCAAATAATATTCAATTGTATGTATATACCATATTTTCTTTATCCATTCTATTGTCAGGACATTAGGTTGCTTCTACTTCTTGGCTATTGTGAATAATGTTGCAATGAACATGGGTGTGCAAATATCTCTTCAAAATCCTGTTTTCAGTTCTTTTGGATATATACCCAGAAGTGGAATTGCTGGATCATATGGCACCTCTATTTTAATATTTTGAGGAACCTCTATATTGTTTTCCATAGTGGCTGCACCATTTAACATTCCCACCCACAGTGCATGAGGGTTTCAATTTCTCTACATCCTTGTCAACACTCTTTATTTTCTGTTCTTTTTTTGATAGTGGTCATCCTAATGAGTATGAGGTTGATATCTTGTTATGGTTTTGTTTTGCATTTCCCTGATGATTAGTGATACCTTTTCATGTGCTTGTTAGCCATTTGTATTTCTTTTTTGGAGAAATGTCTATTCAAGTCCTTTGCCCACTTTTAAATCAGGTTGGGTTTTTTTTTTTAATTGTTGTTGAGTTGTAGGGATTCTTTGTGTATTCTGGATATTGACTCCTTACCGGTATATGGTTAGTAAATATTTCTCCCATCCCATAGATTGCCTTTTCACTCTCTGGACTGTTTCCTTTGTTGTGATATTTTTAAGTTTGAGGTAGTCCAATCTTTGTGTTTTTACTTTTGGTGTCATATCCAGGAAATCATTGCCAAATGTAATGTCATGAAGCCTTCCCCCTATGCTTTCTTCTAGGAGTTTTAAGTTTCAGGTTTTATCTTTAGGACTTTAGTCCATTCTTAGTTCATTTTTGTGTATGGTATAAGGTAAGGATCCAACTTCATTCTTTTGCATGTGGATATCCAGTTTTCCCAGCACCATTTGTTGAAGAGACTGTCCTTTCCCTGTTGGGTAGCTGTGACATCCTTGTTGAAAATCATTTGATGATATATGTAACTCATTTATTTATTTTTGCTAGCCTACTTATCTTTTTAAGTTTTTATTTAAATTCCAGTTAGTTGGGAGGGAGGCAAGATGGTGGTAGAGTAGGGGACCTCATTTCATCTGGTCCCTTGAATTTAGCTAGATAACTATCAAAGCATTCTGAACACCCATGAATTCAGCCTGAGATATAAATTCCAGTTAGTTAACATACAGTGTAATGTTAGTTTGAGATGTACAATTTAGTGATTCAACACTTCTATACAATACCCAGTGCTCATCACAACAAGTGTACCTTTTAGTCCCCATCACCTATTTAACCCACTCCTCCACCCCCCTCCCCTCTGGTAACCATCAGTTTGTTCTCTATAATTAGGAGTTGGAGTGGCTAAAACTAACAACACAAGAAACAACAGGTGTTGGTGAGGATATGGAAAAAGGGGAAGCTTCTTGCACTGTCGGTGGCAATGCAAACTGGTACAGCCACTCTGGAAAACAGTATGGAGGCTCCTCAAAAAGTTAAAAATAGAACTACCATATGATCCAGGAATTGTACTCCTGGGTATTTACAAAAATACTAATTCTAAGGGATACATGCACCCTGATATTTATAGCAGTATTACTACAACAGCCAAATTATGGAAAGAGCCCAAATGTCCATCAACTGATGAATGGTTAAAGATGTGGTATATATAAACAGTGGAATATTACTCAGCCATAAAAAGGATGAAATCTAGCCTACTTATTTTTGAAGTTAAAGTGCCAAAAATTTGGGGGTGCCTGGGTGGCTCAGATGGTTAAGCGTCTGCCTTCGGCTCAGGTCATGGGATCGAGCCCCACATCAGTCTCCTGGCTCAGTGGGGAGTCTGCTTCTCCCTCTCCCTCTGCCTCTCCCCCTGCTCATGCTCTCTCTCTCTCTCTGTATCTCTGTGTCTCAAATCAATAAATAAAATCTTTAAAAAAAAAAGTGCCAAAAATTTGTCAGATGCAGAGAAAGCCATTTAAAGAATTAGATTAAGAAGTTGGAGGGTGTCCCTCTCATCTACCCCTTAAACATATCCCCTGCACAAGCCTCCTTTTCATTAGTATTTGGTTTGCTAATTTGTACGTAATACTTTACCAGATGATTAAAAAAAAGTTCCTAAGTAATTTACTGTATAATAGGGGAACCACAAATAACTTCCAAAAGGTACAGACAGAGAAATCAAAAGAAAGTGAGGCTTAAAGATGTAGCCATGGGATTTATCAAAGTGGAGCCACTAGGTGGAATGTGGGAGTGAGGAGACTGTCAGAGAGATTGCAAGTAAAGCCTCATTGTATGTGCTGAGGAAGAGGAGGTAAAGAAGAACTTAGATATGAAGGCTGAGGATTAGGAGAGTGCAGGGCCAGAAAACCAAGTCCTAATTATCAAAAAGGTCAGCAGTGGCACATATCTGTGAAAACAGGAGGATAAAAAGCCACCAAAGGCTGTGACATTTGACATGTCATCTTCAAGGACCTTAAAAGTTCATTGGGCAGAAGTGAGATTACAAACGAAAGGCACCAAATAATTATTCTTCATTTGAAATATGAGGGATAGAGAAGAAATTGTTTTTCTTTATTAAAAAAAATACATTTCTGAGATCTTAGGGGCATGTTTCAGATATTTTAGTCATAATATATTGTGAAGTTAAATGAGGCATATATTTGTTTAAATATGATATTGAAGGGCATCTGGGTGGCTCAGTTGGTTAAGCGTCTACCTTTGGTTCAGGTCTTGATCTCTGGGTCCTGGGATTGAGTTCCACATTGGACTCCCTGCTCAGTGGGGAGTCTGCTTCTCCCTCTACCCCTTCCCCCTGCTTATGATTTCTCATTCTCTCAAATAAATAAATAAAACTTTAAAAAAATAAAAAATAAATATGATATTGAGCAGTCATGTTATAAACTTTATGCATGTAGGAAAAGAGGGAATAGAAGTGACATTTTTCTTGCTTAAAGAAAATTTGCAATTTGGTAGAAGTAAATCCTGTTGTGTTTGGAAATACTATATAGCATTATTCTTTTTTACTTTAAAAGTTTATAAATATTGGGTTGCCTGGGTGGCTCAATCAGTTGAGTGTTGGACTCTTGATTTCAGCTCAGGTCATGATCTCAGGGTCGTGGGATCAAGCCCCACGTTGGGCTCTGCACTCAGCACAGAGTCTGCTTGAGATTCTCTCCCTCCCTGTCCCCCCCAAAATAAATAAATAAATCTTTAAAAAAGGTTTATAAATATTTAGTAAAATATAAGAAAATGCAAACTTGTAATTGTATCAACTAGAGAAAATCACAGGATTGCACCGTGCAAACTTCACTGTATCATGGATAACTTTCCTTATTTGTAATCTGGATCACAATTTTTAGTTACTTAGTATTCTGTCATATGGATTTTTTCATGTACTTCACCAAAATCCCAATGATAAATATGGAGATTATCTTTAAAAATTTGCTATTAAAAATACAGCTTTACCACTTCACAGCTACTAAGATGGCTATGATAAAAAAATAATAGCAATTGTTAGCAAGGATGTGGAGAAGCTAGAACCCTCATACATTGCTGGTGGGAATGTAAGGTGGGGCAGCTATTCTGTTTGACAGTTTCTCAAAAGGTTAAACATAGAGTTACCATTTTACCCAGCAATTATACTCCTAGGTATTTACACAAGAAAATCAAATGTCCCCAGAAAAACTTGTACATGACTGTTCATTGCAGCATTATTCACAATAGCCAAAAAGTAGAAACAACTCAAATGTCCATTAGCTGATGAATAGAAAAATAAAATATGGTATAGCCATACAATGTAATATTATTTGTCACTAGAAAGGAGTGAAGTACTAATATACACCACAGTATGGATGACCCTTGAAAATATATGTTAAGTGAAAGAAGCCAGACACAGAAGACTATATATTGTATGATTCCATTTATATAAAATGTCCAGAACAGGCAAATCTGTAGAGATACAACGTAGATTAGTTGTTGCCTAGGGCTGGTGAGATTGGGGGCAATGGGAAGTTACTGCTGAAGGATACAGCTTTCTTTTCGATTTTGAGATGATGAAAATGTTCTAAACTTGACTGTGGTGATGGTTGCACAACTGTGTAAATATACTAAAAATCACTGAATTATGTTCTCTAAATGAGTGAATTGTATGGAGTGTGATTTGTATCTCAATAAAACTGTTAGAAAAGAACATGATCTCCGTTACTCTCTTCTTAATTATACCCTTCTCTGATTTTTAAAAATTATTTTTAATTACAAAAGGTATATATACATGCATTCTTCTTTGTAAAAACAGATATTGCATTGATTGATTGATTGGCTATCTATATGTCTTCTTTGGAAAAATGTCTATTTAGGTCCTCTCTCCATTTTTTAATCGAATTGTTTGTGGGGATTTTTGGTGTTGAATTGTATGTTCTTTAAAGATTTTTTTTTTTTTTTGAGAGAGAGCAGAGTGAGCAAGAGAGAACACAAGTGGGGGGAAGGGGTGGAGGAAGAGGGAGAAGCAGTCTCCCCACTGAGCAGGGAGCCCAATGCTGGACTCCATCCCATGACTCTGGGATCATGACCTGAGCTGAAGGTGGACGCTTAACTGACTGAACCACCCAGATTCCCTATCCACCAATCTACTTTCTGTTCGTATGAGTTCAGCTTTTTAGATTTCACATATAAATGAGATCACTTTCTCTTTATGACTTATTTCACTATGCATAATGCCCTTAAGGTTCATCCATGTTGTCACAAATGGCAGGATTTCCTTCTTTTTTATGGCTGAATATAAACACGACCTTTTCTTTATCCATTCATGTGTCACGGGACACATAAGTTGTTCCATGTCTTGGCTATTGTGACTAATGCTACAGTGAACATGGGGGTACAAATATCTCTTCAAGATAGTGATTTCATTTCCTTTGGATACATACTCAGAAGTAGGATGATTGGATCATATAGCAGTTCAATTTTTAATTATTTGAGGAACCTCAATACTGTTTTCTGCAGTGGCTGTAATAATTTACATTCCCACCAACATTGTACAAGGGTTCCCTTTTCTCCACATCCTGGCCAGCACTTGTTATCTCCTGTCATTTTGATAATAGCCATTCTGTCAGGCATGAGGTGATATCTCATTGTGGTTTTGATTTGCATGTCCCTAATGATTAGTGATGTTGAGTACATTTTCATGGACTCAGCCATTTGTATGTCTTCTTTGGAAAAAATGTCTATTCAGGTCCTTTTCCCATTTCTTAGTCACACTATTTTTTTGCTGTTGAGTTGTATGAGTTCCTTATATGTTTCGGATATTAAACCCTTATCAGATACATGGTTTGCAAATATTTTCTCCCTATATGAGAAATCATTTATGCTTGGGATTATCGGCGGTGGACATCAAGAGAAGAGAAAAAAATCAAAGACCTATTTAAGAGCTAGGCAAGGGGCGCCTGGGTGGCTCAGATGGTTGAGCGACTGCCTTCAGCTCAGGTCATGATCCTGGAGTCCCGGGATCGAATCCCACATCGGGCTCCCTGCTCGGCAGGGAGTCTGCTTCTCCCTCTGACTCTCCCCCCTCTCATGTGCTCTCTCTCTCTCTCATTCTCTCTCTCAAATAAATAAAATCTTTAAAAAAAAAAAAAGAGCTAGGCAAGATTTTCTGAATGTTGAAGAAGATCTGATGCTGGAATAATGTTTACCTTTTGGCCTATGCTTCTCAGCCTGGCACTACTTTGATGTCTTCAAAATAGTTTGCCTTATCCAATTTCATCATTTTTGTGAAAATATTTTTTCTTTATTATAATTAACACTTATTAAAATAGCATTTTAGGGACTTTACCCAAATTATTCTCTTCTTTTTATTATAGAAATTTTCAAATATTTGCAAAAGTAAAGAGAATAATATAATAATGTACCTATCACCGAGCTTCAGACAGTTTCCATTGTTTTCCCAATCTCACCCTAAATTACTCTTAATTTTAGCAATTAACTTATGTTAGGTGTTACCATCATTTTACAGATATGGAAGTGGGACTTAGACATTGTAAATAATTCTTCCAATGACACAATCCTTGTAATTAGCAGAGCCGAGACTTGAAATCCAGTCTCTGTGATACAGTTCCTTGGATCTTCCCTCTACACCACTTTGCATTTTATTCTGTCATGCTATCCGAAGGTTGCTTTCACTTCAGACTGTCAGTGGCTATTGCCATCGGTGAGTCTACTTGTTTCTTATCCTTGGTGAGCATCTTCACATGCCAAGCAAATAAATGGTATTTTACACAGTCTCTACTCTAGATATAAAAACTACCTCCTTGTCATCTGCTCATAGCAGACTCATTGAGCCCTTTGAACTTTCCCCAGGATATTTTCCACTTTGAATTGCCATCGTCTTGTTTCATCAACTAACACCCAACATTCTTTTTATTACAGAATTTATGGCTCACTAGCCACCAAGACACCCTTTGTCCCATTGGAGGGTATCCTCTAGTTTCCCCACATCAGCAAATCTATATGTTCATAATCATATGAAACTTAAGTTATATAATTTTGCTACAATGCATAGAACATCATAAAGATTCTTTTAAAATAATGATTATGGAGCTTAATTGTTTTCCCTGTTAACTTCCTGATATTTTCCTATATCCCCATTCTAATTCCTTTTCCTTAACCCTCACCATTCAATAGTTACTTATTGAACACCTGTTTTATATATATATATATATGGTAGATATTGTGCTAAAAAGCTGATTAAATAATAGTGAAACAAACATGGTGCCTTCCAATAGGAATCTTATAGCCTAGTGTAGAAAATGAGAAAAATAAATGAGGCAAAAATTGTGAAGATTATGGTTAGTCATCCTGGACTAGAATAAGATTTGGTGTTGTCTGACGCTGTTTGAGAGGAGGGATTTTTAGTGTTATTTGTAATTATATTTACACTGAGAGCAGAAGGATGAGAAGGGGCCAGCCATACAAAGACAGTACCCGCCAGAACAGCAATGCAAATCACGCTAATGTAGAAAAGTTTTTTATCTGCTTTTGGAACAGAGCATAGTGAACTGGGGAAGAGCATGGTTCAGTAATATGTTAGCTAGGGCCAGCTCATGACATCACCTTAGAGTTAATGTTAAGTTATTCAAATGTTATACTAAGTGCAAAGGAAAACCTTAGTGATTTTCCACTTTCAGATTACATCAGAATCATTAGAGATTTTTCTTAAAGTCAAGGCCTGTTCCTGTAGATTTTGATTCAATTGCTTTGAAGTGATACTTCTACCATTTGTATTTTTAACAATCTTCCCAGTAATTCTGATCTGAAGCAACATTTTAGAAACAGTTAACCTGCTTCTTTAATCACCTTCTTTGTCCACATTCACCTTCCATGGTTATATTTGAGATCTTTCCAAGCCATCAATTTCTTATAGGTTTTGTGCTAATATCCCTATTTCAGAAATTTTGTTCTTCCAGGAACTGGAAAAAATGCATGTTTTCTTTCTCTCTCACTTCTCAGATGTGAAATCCCAATGTGCAACAAAGGAGTTATCATCAAAGGATGACAATTATGAAATGAAGTTATCTCAAAGGAAGAAAATGGAAAGACTTACAATCCATGACTTTGGATGTTCCATTTTTCAAGATGATTGGAAGTATAATCATCATTTTCAGACAGAACAGAGAAATCAAGAAGAATATCTTAAAGTTGTGACAATCACCCATGAAAATATGCAAAGTCTCAGTCAACAAATATCCTATAGTCTACATCAGATATATCATACTAGGCAAGAACCCTATGAATGCAGAGAATGTGGGAAAGTCTTCAATTACCACTCACTGCTAATTCACCATGGGAGAAATCACACCAAAGAAAAATGCTATGAATGTAAGGATTGTGGAAAGGCTTTTAGCAGTTGCTCAAAACTTACTGGACATCAGAGAATTCATAATGGAGAAAAACTCTATGAATGTAATGAGTGTGGGAAAGCTTTCCACCACCCCTCAAATCTCATGTGACATCAGAGAATTCATACTGGAGAAAGACCCTATGAATGTAAGGAATGTGGAAAGGCTTTTAGTCGTGGCTCACACCTTACTCTACACCAGATAATTCATACTGGAGAGAAACCCTATGAATGCAAAGAATGTAGAAAAGCTTTCAGTTACCACTCATCCCTCATTCGACATGAAAAAACACATACTAAAGAAAAACACTATGAATGTAAAGAATGTGGGAAGGCTTTTAGCAACAGCTCAATTCTTAAGGGACATCAGAGAGTTCACAGTGGAAAAAGACCCTATGAATGTGGGGAATGTGGGAAAGCCTTCCATCACCACTCAATCCTTATTCAATATCAGAGAATTCACACTGGAGAAAGATCCTATGAATGTAACAATTGTAATAAAGCCTTCCGTTATCATTCAAATCTTATCGGACATCAAAAAATTCATTCCAGAGCAAAATTCTTTGAGTGTAAGGAATGTAGACAGTCCTTTAGTCATAACAGAGAACTTCCACACCATTAATGAATTCATACTGGTGAAAAACTTTATGAATGTAAGGAATGTGGCAAATCTTTTGGTCAAGGAGCACAACTTATTCATAATCAGATAATTCACACTGGTGAGAAACCCTATGAATGTAAGGAGTGTGGGAAGACCTTTATCCGTGGTTCGTGTCTTACTCGACATGAGAAAATTCATATTAGAGAAAGAAAATCTCTAGTACTGTAATGAATATAGACAATCCTTTGCTTCTAAGTAATCTCTTATGGGACATCAGATAATTACTAGATGAGAACTCTGTGAATGTAGCAAGTATAGGAAGGTCTTTTGCTTTATTTTATAATTCGCATCAGAGAATTCAAGCAGGAGAAAGGCCACATGAATGTAATATATAATAAATTTTTATTTATCTTAATTCTTACTTATGTCAGTGATTTATATTAGCATGAAATTATACTCATGTAAATAATGTGGAAAAACTCAGTTTATACTTTATTGTAATTAGTGGATTTTTGATAAACACAGTCTTTATAATGAATGTAACAAATGTAGGAAACCATTACGAAGATTTTACTTTATGGCATTATAAAAACATTCTTTAATATGAAAAATATGGGGAAGTCATCGGTAACCACTTATCTTTTATTGAACATCAAAAAAAAAAAAACACCCCACTTTGACAGAAAGGCAATAGAATGATAAATCAAGTAAAAAAGTTGAGCTAAAACAAAATACACTATTAACTTGGTATTTTAAGGAAGAAACTAAAAGTTCAAAATACAGAATCTTGGGGCGCCTGGGTGGCTCAGTTGGTTAAGCGACTGCCTTCGGCTCAGGTCATGATCCTGGAGTCTCGGGATCGAGTCCCGCATCAGGCTCCCTGCTCGGCGAGGAGCCTGCTTCTCCCTCTAACCCTCCCCCCTCTCATGTACTCTCTCTCTCTCATTCTCGCTCTCTCAAATAAATAAATAAGTCTTTAAAAAAAAAAAACAAACCAAAATACAGAATCTTTAGTAATGAGTGATATTGAGAGTACTACATATCAAATGCTGTGTAATGTGACCCAAAGCTGTACTGATAGAAAAATGTATATCCTTTGATACATGCATATAATTTAATAAACAGAAAAATAAACTACATGTAAAACACAGGAAGGTAGAAAGCAAATAAAATAACTTCCAAAACAAGAGAAGAATTAATAAATGTAGAGATTAAATCGAGTCAACACTAGTCTAGATTTAGTCCATAATCCAGAAGTGTTCTTTCTAGAGGTCAGAATATGGGTGTGGTCCAGAAAAAAAATTAAAAACTAAAGACATTATGAATGAGGAATTTTATATAACTATATAAACTGAGATTCTTTTTAAACATTCTACTACTTTATACCAGTAAGTTTGAACATCTAGAGCAGGATTTTCACACTGTTGACATTTTGGATCAGATAACTTTCCTACATTGGATCAGATAACTCTTTGTTGTGAGAGGTTATCCTGTGTAGTGTAGGGTGTTCATAGTAGCATCCCTGTCCTCTGCTCACTAGATGTCAGTATTAATCCCCTTCCCTCTAATTGTGATGAACAAGAATGTTTCCAGACATTTAAACGTCTGGGGTGGAGGACAGTGTAAGATTGCCCCCAGTTGGCAATTACTGATCTACATGAAATTAATCATTATCTAAGAAATAACCTAATTTTATTCAGGAAGAAGTAGAAAACCTGAATAAAACATAACCAACAGGAAAAAAATGTTAAAATATTTAAAGATATAGCCCCTTAAAAGTTCTCGAAGGACCAGGTGTTTTTAAGAACACGGCATGCTGGGGTGCTGCGTGGTGCAGTCGGTCAGGAGACCAACTCTGGGTTTCAGCTCAGGTCGTGATCTCGGGGTCCTGGGGTTGGGCCCACCTCTAGCCCTGAGTCAGGTTCCTATTCAGCGTGGAGTCTGTACTCAGCGTGGAGTCTTCTTGTCCCTCTCCATCCCCCTCTGCCCTGCCCCCCATTTGCATGTACTCTCTCTCTCTCAAATGAATGAATAAATCTTTAAAAAAAAAAAAAAAAGAATACAGTGTGCCAATCCTTCAAGTAATAGATAATTTATATATTATATAAAGAGCCTGGGGGGTAAAAATAGAATACTTACCAACTTACATAAGAGGTCACTAAAACTTTGATACTTAAATGGGACAAAGAGTATGTTATGGTTTGAATTATGTCCCCCCAAAATTCATGTTGAGGCCCTAACCCCCAATACCTCAAAATGTGACTGTTTGGAGAGAGGGCTATTAAAGAGATGATTAAGTTACAATGAGTCCCTTAGCATGGAACCTAATCCAATCTGACCAGTGTCCTTATAAGAGGAAATTTGGACACACAAAGAGACACCAGGACTACACATGCACAAACGAAAAGACCACGTGAAGACCTAGTCTCGGAAGAAACCAAACCTTGATCTTGGACTTCTAGCCTCCCATAACTATGATCAAATAAATTTCTGTTGTTTAAGTTACCCAGTGTGTGGTATTTGTTATGGCAGCCCTAGCAAGCTAATACAGAGTACATAATTAACATTAAAAGCCAATGTAAAGGAGTTTTACATCTTTATTTATAAACAGAGATATAAAAATCCTAATAATTAAGAAATCAATCCTAACACTGTATTAGAGTATTACTACCATATAAGATAATTTACTCAAATTGTCCAAGACCTAACCTGCTTTCAATTAATGATATATCCAGGATCTGTATATTCCCAAATTCAAGAAAACACAATAATTTTCAAAAGGCATGATCCAGCCCCAACTTCTGGATTCATCTATTGTATATTTATATGGTCTAAAGAGTTGCAATGTATGTTTACTTGCACAATCTAAACTCAAATTTTGAAGTATTACAATAACTAGAATATACAATATTTTTATTTTTTTTAAGATTTTATTTATTTGGGGCGCCTGGGTGGCTCAGTCGTTAAGCGTCTGCCTTCGGCTCAGGTCATGATCCCAGGGTCCTGGGATCGAGTCCCACATCGGGCTCCCTGCTCGGCAGGAAGCCCGCTTCTCCCTCTCCCACTCCCCCTGCTTGTGTTCCTGCTCTCACTATCAATCTGTCAAATAAATAAATAAAATCTTTAAAAAAAAAAAAAAAAAAAAGATTTTATTTATTTGACAGAGAGATACACAGCGAGAGAGGGAACACAAGCAGGGGGAGCGGGAGAGGGAGAAGCAGGGTTCCCGCCAAGCAGGGAGCCCGATGAGGGGCTGGATCCCAGGACCCTGGGATCATGACCCGAGCCGAAGGCAGGCGCTCAACGAATGAGCCACCCAGGCACCCCTAGAATATATAATATTTTTAAATCTGGTAAGCCAAGTCCCCCACCACAGTTTTTTCTTTTTCTGCCTACTCTCACGTATTTGTTCTTCTACTGCTTAGAATTATATCAACTATTTCTATTAATTGAATTTTTATTCTATTAAAACTTTCCATCAAGGAACATGGTCTTTCACACTGATTTTTCTTATTATATTCTCTTTAATAAAATTTTGTAGTATTACATATGAATCTCATTGCTTTCTTGTTCTGATTTATTCTTTTTTTTAAAGATTTTGTTTTGGGGGCGCCTGGGTGGCTTAGTCATTGAGCATCTGCTCAACAGATGAATGGATAAAGAAGATGTGGTCCATATATACAGTGGAATATTACTCAGCCATCAGAAAAGATGAATACCCAACTTTTACATCAACATGGATGGGACTGGAGGAGATTATGCTAAGTGAAATAAGTCAAGCAGAGAAAGTCAATTATCATATGGTTTCACTTATTTGTGGAACATAAGGAATAGCATGGAGGACATTAGGAGAAGGAAGGGAAAAATGAAGGGGGGGAAATTGGAGGGAGAGATGAACCATGAGACTATGGACTCTGAGAAACAAACTGAGGGTTTTAGAGGGGAGGGGGTAGCAGGATAGGTTAGCCCAGTGATGGGTACTAAGGAGGGCACGTACTGCATGGAGCACTGGGTGTTACACGAAAACAATGAATTGTGGAACACTACATCAAAAACTAATGATGTATTGCATGGTGACTAACATAATAAAATAAAATTTTTAAAAAATTAATTTTAAAAAATTAAAAAATAAAAGATTGAAAAAAAATCCATGTGCTCTACTGACTAAGCCAGCCAGGTGCCCTTTGTTCAGATTTATTCTTGTGTTTCATGACTTTGGGACTAAATATATATTTTTTATTCATTTTTAACTGGTTACAGCTAATATAGAAAATAGTGTTAATTTTTATATCTGTGTCTTATATTTATTCATCATACCAAATGTTTTCCTAGAGTGTATTGGTTTATCCAGATGTGCAAATATATGATTTAAATAGAAATAATTCTGACTCTTCCTTTCCAGTGTTCACATCAATTATTTTCTAGCCCTGTTGTTTGGTTTACATTTCTTTTTTTTTTTCTTTTTAAAGATTTTATTTATGTTTTGACAGAGAGAGAGACAGTGAGAGAAGGAACATAGGCAGGGGGAGTGGGAGAGGGAGAAGCAGGCCTCCCGCGGAGCTGGGAGCCTGATGGCGGGGCTTAATCCCAGGACCCTGGGATCTTGACCCTAGCCGAAGGCAGATGCTTAACGACTGAGCCACCCAGGCGCCCCATACATTTCTAAAACCATGTTAAATAATTTCAGTAAGTGTACATGTCCTCATCTCTTTCCTGATATAAACCGAGGCTTCAGTATTTCAATGAGGAGCATATTACCCGTGGGGTTTGGCAGACAGCTTTGGTCATAGTAGAGGCTGGCCTTTCTATCTTTATATTAATTTTATTAGAAATGACAACTAAGTTTTATCATATGCCTTTTGGATGTAATCATATAATTTTTATCCTTTAACTTACTGAGTAATGAAGTATTTCCTGGTATTACAGTATACTTTATTACAACATAAATTCTATTTTGCTATAATATGAAAGCAAACTAACCCATGTGTTAAGTTTTAAGACAAACCGTCTTGTAGAGTGGGGTGCCTGGGTGGCTCAGTTGTTGAGCATCTGCCTTCGGCTCAGGTCATGATCCCAAGGATCCTGGGATCGAGCCCTGCTTCGGGCTCCCTGCTCAGCGGGAAGCCTGCTTCTCCCTCTCCTGCTCCCCCTGCTTGTGTTCCCTCTCTCGCTGTGTCTCTCTCTGTCAAATGGATAAAAACTTTAAAAAAAAAAAAGACTCTTGTAGAGTTAATTTTTAGCATTTTGATTGAAGGGCAAAGTTGAGGATGTAATAAATCTGAAACCTTTCTGCGTATCTAGGAAAATCCAGCTATTTATAGCTTGGGTTATGGTCAGTTCCATTGCAGAAGACAGCTGTGGAGACTGACAGCTCTCTTGCTCGGGAGATAACATTGAACTGTTGGAAACCAGGCATGTACAAGAGAATGTTTACCCATGATATCACAATATATAATTAGAAAAGTGTACCAGAAGGTTTGCAGAATACAATCACAAGTAGAATCTGATAATTGGGGTTCTTTGTTTTGTTTTATCTCCAATTCGACATTTTAATATTCTTAGGCTCCAGCTTTTGCAAAAAAATGTTTATGAATTGCTCAGAATCTCATTGTTCACAACACTGACTGTTATTTAGAAGCTCACATTCTTCAACTCCAGCTTCAGCTGAGACTGAAACAAAAATAACGTGTATGTGTATAATAATATATACATATATATAACACACATCTATATAATGTATATATATGTCTGGTATAACAAAGAACTAAGAAAGGACTAGAGTAGAGTTCTATATTAAGAAAATGTGAGGGCGCCTGGGTGGCTCAGATGGTTAAGCGTCTGCCTTCAGCTCAGGTCATGATCCCAGGGTCCTGGGATCGAGTCCCACATCGGGCTCCCGGCTCAGCGGGGAGCCTGCTTCTCCCTCTGACCCTCTCCCCTCTCATGCTGTTTCTCTCTCGCTCGCTCTCTAAAAAATAAATAAAATCTAAAAAAAAAAAAGAAAAGAAAATGTGAAATTATAACTCTCTGCCTCTACATATATGAATATTTTAATAACCTATACATCGTGATAATATTTAGAATTTTTGCATCTTTATATGTAAGTGAAATTGCTGTATAAATGTGGATTTTTTCCTATTTTAAAACTTATTTTTATCATACTTTAGGACTAAAATTAAGTTATTTTCATAAAATGAACTGGGAGTGTTCTATGTTTCTGCCTAACCTGGAATAATTTGGTGGTCTTAAAGGTTAGCCTAGTCTAGCACTTAACTAGAGACTCCAGTTGAATGTGGACTGTTTTGGGGGCCGTCCTTGTCTTGCCCAGACTTAATGTGAATACCTCTGGTGTTTCATCCTAAAGTATATAGTACAAAAAAAAAAAAAGAAAAGAAAAAAAAGAAAGAAATGTTTTAGCAGGTTAAAAATGTTCTCTTCTATATCAAGTTGGCTAAATTTTTTCTTTTTTGTTAAGTAGGCTCAATGCCCAGTGTGGAGCCCAATGGAGGGCCTAAACGCACAACCCTGAGATCAAGACCTGAGCTGAGATCAAGAGTCAGATGCTTAACCGACTGAGCCACGCAGGCACCCCGTGATTGGCTAAATTTTTTGTTTTGTTTTCAAATTAGGAAGTTATGTTTAATATTATCAAATGCTTTTTAAAAAGTTTTTATTTAAATTTCAGTTAGTTAACATACAGTATAATATTAGTTTCAAATGCTTTTCCTATGTCTACTGGTGTGCCTTCTAGTGTTTCCTTATTAAGAAAGATGTTTCTAATGGGTTTTATTAAGTAGCTTTTATGAAATTAAAAAGTTGTCACCTATTCCTAGTTATCCAAGAGGGGCTTTCCCCACTTTAATCTTGAAGTAATCTTGAATTTTATCAACCATTTTTTCTCCTTTTGCTGAGATATATGATTTGTCTTCATTAATCTAATAGTATAGCTTATTCAGCTGATATCTTTCCTAATTTTAAATTTATCTTTGCATTTCTGGAATAAACACCACTTTGTCATAATATTGTCTTCTTTTAACTCACAGCTATAATTTATTTCTTAATATTTTGTGTAGGATTTTTGCTTATATGATAAAAAATGAGATCAGTGTATAATTCTTTGTTCCTTGGATTTTCTTTGCTTAGCTGTTATGGTTACAGTAATCTCAAAGTACATTTAGTAGCCTTCTTTTTCTAGTCACTGAAACAGTTTTTGTAAGATATAAATTATCTTTTCCTTGAAGGTTAAAAACTTACCTATAATTGGGGTCCCTGGCTGGCTCAGTCCATGCAGCATGCTACTCTTGTTCTCTAGGTTGTGGGTCTGAGCCCCACGTTGGGTATAGAGATTACTTAAAAATAAAATATTAGGGGTGCCTGGGTGGCTCAGATGGTTAAGCGTCTGCCTTCGGCTCGGGTCATGATCCCAGAGTCCTGGGATTGAGCCCCGTGTGGGGCTCCCTGCTCAGTGGGAAGCCTGCTTCTCCCTCTCCCTCTGCTGTTCCCCCTGCTTGTGCTCTCTTGCTCTCTCTGTCAAATAAATAAATAAAATCTTAAAAAAATAAAATCTTAAAAAAAATCCTTATAGTCATTTGTTCAAAGTATCTTTTGGCTGGAGAGTTCTTAGATTATTAATAATTTTTTTAAGATTTTATTTATTTATTTGAGAGAGAGAAGGAGCAGGGGGAGGGGCAGAGGGAGAGGGAGAAGCAGACTCTCTGCTGAGCAGGGAGCCCAATATGGGAAGGTAGATGCTTAACCGACTGAGCCACCCAGGCACCCCTTTTACTACTTTTCTTTAATGGCTAGTGGTCTATTGAGATTTTCTGTTTCTTCTCAAGAAAATTTTGGTAATTCAAGAAAGTTGATAATCTAGGTAGTTAGCATTAAATCTATTTACTGATTTTTAATGCCTACTGTATCTAAAGTTAAATCTCTGATAGTCCTAATTTTTATACCTTTCCTTTTTCTTGATGAATTATATTAAAGTTTTGTTCAGGGGCACCTGGGTTAAGCGTCTGCCTTCGGCTCAGGTTATGATCTCAGGATCCTGGGATAGAGCCCTGCATCAGGAGCCTGCTTTTCCCTCTCCCTTTCCCCCTCCCCCAACTCATGCTCACTCTCTCTCTTTCTCAGATAAATAAAATCTTTAAAAAATTTTTTTACTTTGTTTCTCCCTAAAACCAGTTTTCACTGTTATAAATATATCTTTGGTATTTTTGCTTGCTACTTATTTCATTAAAGTCTGATGTTTATTTCATTTCTTCTTTCTTTGAGCTCATTTTTTGAAACTGAATAGAAAACTGCTTTATTTTCAATTTTTCTTGTAGTTAATGCATTTAAAGCTATTATTTTTAGATCCCCATTTTGATATAAAGTTCCTTATTTTTTAAATGTTTCCTGATTTCCATTATAATTGTTTTTTTCTTTTGTTTTTTTTTTTAAGATTTTATTCATTTATTTGAGAGAGAGAGAATGAGATAAAGCATGAGGGGGGAGGGTCAGAGGGAGAAGCAGACTCCCCGCCGAGCAGGGAGCCCGATGTGGGACTCGATCCCCGGACTCCAGGATCATGACCTGAGCCGAAGGCAGCTGCCCAACCAACTGAGCCACCCAGGCGCCCTATAATTGTTTTGGGTCTACAAATATATGCTTTGATTTTGTTTGTTTATTTATTTATTTATTTATTTATTTATGGCTTGTAATTTAATTACCTTGTAGTCCAGCAGGTGGACTGTAGAATATTTGATCTTTGAAGTATGGGCAATTTCAGGGAAATATTCTGTTTGTGCTTGTAAAGTATAAAAAAAGTATTTTTGCAGAGAAGCTTTCAAAATATAGCTTATAAATCAAGATAGTTGTATTGTTAAATTTTATTATTTTCTTTTTTTTTAAAGATTTTATTTATTTATTTGAGACAGAGAGAATGAGAGAGACAGAGAGCACATGAGAGGGGGGAGGGTCAGAGGGAGAAGCAGGCTCCCTGCCGAGCAGGGAGCCCGATGCGGGACTCGATCCTGGGACTCCAGGATCATGACCTGAGCCGAAGGCAGTCGCTTAACCAACTGAGCCACCCAGGCGCC
>NC_138384.1:39411612-39458867 GCF_054177405.1 Leptonychotes weddellii
ATTTTATTATTTTCTTACTGTTTCTTACTAATGTATCAATTTGGGTACCTGTTATGTTAAAAAAAAGTCTATGATTGTAGATTTGTTAACTTTTCCTTATAATTCCCTCAAGTTGTAACTTACATATTTTGAGACTATATTATTAGAACCATACAGGTTCTTCACTGTTAAATCTTCATGGCGTATTTTTTTATTATTATTATATAGTATTCATTCTTCATCCCTATAAATGTGCTTGGTCTAATGTACTATTTTGAGCGGTATTAACATTGCCATATTTACTTTATTTTGCTTAGAGTTTGCATGGGACAATTTTTCCTTTATTTTCAGTCCTTTTTTTTCCTATCCTTTCTTAAGCTTTATCTCTTATAAGCACCATATACCTAGATTTTATTTTGTCACCCATTCTATAATCTGTGTCTTTTATTTATTTATTATTTTTTTTATTTTTAAAGATTTTATTTATTTATTTGACAGAGAAAGACACAGTGAGAGAGGGAACACAAGCAGGGGGAGTGGGAGAGGGAAAAGCAGGCTTCCCGCTGAGCAGGGAGTCCGATGCAGGGCTTGATCCCAGGACTCCAGGATCACGACCTGAGCTGAAGGCAGTCACTTAACCAACTGAGCTCTGCACTCAGGGCAGAGTCTGCTTGAGATTCTCTCCTCTCCCTCCCCCTCTGCCCCTCCCCCCACTCACTCACATTCACTCTCTCTCATAAATAAATAAATAAATAAATAAAATCTTTAAAAAATATATATAGCTAGAAACATCCCATAAATTTCCAAAACCCCCATAGGAAGCAGTATTGCCCCCACTGAATTTTAATGATTGCTGTTATATTTCTGACCTGCAAAATTAATCATGAAAATTTCTTTTTTTTTTTTTTAAAGATTTTATTTATTTATTTGAGAGAGAGAATGAGATAGAGAGCATGAGAGGGGGGAGGGTCAGAGAGAGAGGCAGACTCCCTGCTGAGCAGGGAGCCCGACGTGGGACTCGATCCCGGGACTCCAGGATCATGACCTGAGCCGAAGGCAGTCGCCCAACCAACTGAGCCACCCAGGCGCCCCAGTCATGAAAATTTCTAACAACACGTAACGATATCCAGTATATTTATCCTCCTCCCAAATAAAGAAGTCAAGTGCTTGAGTGTGCTTTAACTACCTTCTGAACACCCTCTCCAAACTGTCAGTGTCTAAAAGTGCTCCAGTGAAAATATAATGTGAGCCACGGGTGATTTTTAAAGTTTTTTGTGGAAATATTTAAAAAGTTTAAAGAAACAGGTGAAATAAATTTTAATAATATACTTGAATATAACCTGTCCAAAATATTATCATTTCAACATGTAATTAATATGATTGTTAATAAGATATTCTCTTAAGTTCTCAAAATCAGATATGCTTTTTATACTTACAGGACATCGCAGTTTGGACTAGCCATGTCTTAAGTGCACAATTACAATAGCCACATATTGCTAGTGGTCACTATATTGGACAGCACAGATGAAGAATGTTAGTTCTACCTTTTAAAAAAGACATGCATTAAACAGACATTATTTTTTAGTCCGTAGTTAAACTTAACAAAATATTTTGTAAAGCAGTGGGCTGATGCTCTTGAGATTTGCTGGTCTTATTCTATACCTTATCACCCACAAAGCTCAGACATTTTAGAACTCTATAGTGTTCTAAAATTGTTAAAAACTAAACGAGAGTACCATCTGGAAGACCATACCTTGTAAAGCTGGGTATTGTCCTCACATCTAGTACATGGTCTCATCAGAACCAATATATGGTAGTTTTTTAGGGTCTGGGTACCAAAATGGAGACTGGGATAGCACCTATTAGTACTGCACATAATGATCTCCTATCAAAATATTTTTTCCCTCCTATTTAAAAAATTACCATCTCTGGGCTTTGCTGGTTTGGAGGTCTTAATGTTCAGGGAGAAACTATGCCACCAAATTTATTCCACTGAATTAGAAATTGAGAGTGTCACATAGCCATTTTTGTACTCCTCAAATCACTGAATGATATGAAAAGTGATATAAAAAGCATTCTGTATTTAATGATTAATTCTGATTTGCACAAGGAAATAAGGTTCCTGCTACTCAAAAGGCAGGTAACAGATTTTCCAGGTGAAGCTTTATTTATTTTTATTTTTTTAAAGATTTTACTTATTTATTTGAGAGGGGTGGGCAGAGGCAGAGAGGGAGAAAGAATCTCAAGTAGACTCCCCGCTGAGTGCAGAGCCCGAGCTGAGGGCTCGATCCCAGGACCCCAAGAACACAACCTGAGCCGAAACCAAGAATCAGCAGTCCAACAGACTGAGCCACCCAGGTGCCCCAGGTGGAGCTTTTAAAAGGTTGTTGGCTACCTATATTTTCTTTCTTACTTTGTCTTCTATAGATTCATAATATATTAGAAATTTTTTTATTCCCTGTCACCCATCCCTCTGTTATTTTATAAGGGGCATACTGTTCATAGATGTCTTTACCAATTTCACAAAATATAGGACATCAAGAAGGGATTGTGACAGAACCAGAAAATGAATGAACATCACCTAGAAATTCTAAATATGAAGTTAGATGCATTCAGTAATGTTACCTTGGATTCACTCTTTTGGAGACAGCATATTTTGACTTGTACAAGTTACAGTTGCATTATTTGAGGCAGCATTTTTGTTTGTTTGCTTGTTTGTTTTTGTTTTGTTGAGAAGGAGAGTACATGCTGATGCTGGGCAACAAGGGATGGACTGTAGTGGGCATTTGCCATGCTTTCTGGCTTCCTGGCATATTTTTCCCACCCTATATTCTGGGGGTTTGCTACATCATGAGACCTACCTCCCAAAGTTCCTACCTAGAAACTCCCCTCAAAGTAAGGTACCCTTAACTCAGAGAAGAGTGATGTGGAGAATAAAGACATACATGGAATTGATTCTGATGAGTGTCAAAGAGATGCACTAGAGGCCATGGTCCTAATTGCTACATCCCATAACTGTTAGCGATACAAGCTGTGGTACCTGTGCACAGTGGACGTAGAGGCGGCTGTAGGCTATGTGGGCTATTGCAGAATCTTCCCAAATGATTTTCTCGCTTTTTCCCTTGCCTTCCTCCCACCAATTCTCAAAAAGCAGCAAAAGGGATCCTGTTAAAAAATGAGTCAGATGATGTCACTCCTCTTCTCAAAAGCCTCCATGGGACTTACTCACAGTAAAAGCTGATGTCTTTAGAATTATCTCCAACGTCTGCAACCTGGCCCCCTCGTCACTTCTTTGACCTCATCTCCTCATCATTTTTTTCCTGGCTCACTTTACTCCCACTACACTGGGTTCCTTGATATTCCTAGAAATCTTTGCATCTGCAGTTCCTTCTTTCTGGACACTCTCTCCCTAAATATTCACATTATTCATATAATATTCATGTTATTGGCTACATGAGTTTCTTCTTCTATGAAATGCCTCTTCGTATCTCTTGCCATGTATGTATTGTTATGCTTTACTTAATGATTTGGAGTTGTTCCTGCTACCAGTCTCCTGTAGGCTCTTGCTCTGTTTATCTGTTCCAGTTTATAACTTTTCATTTTTTTTTTTTACTGTCATTTGATGAACAAAAGTGCTAATTTTAATATAGTCAAATTTATCACTTTTTTATATTTCTTTGGTGTCTGTTTAAGAAATCTTTAACCATGGGGCGCCTGGGTGGCTCAGTTGGTTAAGCGACTGCCTTCAGCTCAGGTCATGATCCTGGAGTCCCTGGATCGAATCCCGCATCGGGCTCCCTGCTCGGCAGGGAGCCTGCTTCTCCCTCTGACCCTCCCCCGTCTCATGTGCTCTCTGTCTCTCTCATTCTCTCTGTCTCAAATAAATAAAAAGAATCTTTAAAAAAAAAAAAAAAAGAAATCTTTAACCATGAAGTCTAAAAAATATTTGATTTTTTTTTTTTTACTAACAGTTTTATTAAAGATGTTTTGGCATTTGAATCATTAATCCTTTTGGGTTGGTTTTTGCATATGGTGCCAATTCCATTTCCTTTATGGCTTTTGGCCTATTCAGTTTTCCTTCATGTGGCTATTTCTTTCTCTAGGTTTTCTTAGAAAGGCTTTCAAACATATTACTCAAAATAACCATAGAATTCTCTTGAGTTTCAAATTTTCTTTCTATAGGAATGTCCCATTTTCTTTCTAACGTTGCTTGCATATATCTTCTCTATTTTTTTGATCTTTCTTAAAAACTGACAGCACCCTTTTACAGATAACCAGCTCACGGTTTTATTAATCATATCTACTAGGATTTTTTCCCTACTTATTTTATTAACATCTGTTTATCACATTAATTCCTCCTTTCCAATTTCTTTGGGAGTATTTAGTAGGACTTTAGTAGAATGTGATTGAATTAAAGCTTAATTAATTTGTTTTCACTCTTTCTAGTTCCCTAATTTTAGGTGAGATTTTCTTCTGGGTATCACTTTGGCCCATCCCTTAGATTTTTCATATGCAAGTACTATCTATCATTTTCCTCTTCATTCTAAATAGTTTGCAATAGCCAGTGTTATGTTGTCCTTAACCCCAGGATTATTCAGATGTATGTATTTTAATGTACACGCATTTCGAACATTTTATATATTTTATTGTCTGTTGGTTTCTATTTTCATTATTATGTAGTCTGAGAGTATGGCATATGTGATATCAGTTTGGGGGCTTCATACTGTCTTTTATGTCCTACTTTTTAGAGAATTTTTATGAGTGTTCCATGTATATTTGAAAAAATGTTCTTTTTCTGGTTGAAAATAAAACAAAATGTAGATATATATCAAGCAAATTACTTATGTTATCCCAATATATCTTTATACCTACCTTTCTTCTATTTGATCTGTTTCTGAAAGATATGTTAGTTTGTTACTGTGATTGTGAGTTCCTCAAAATTTCCCTATTTTACCAGTTTTTGCTATATTTCAGAGCTATATTGTTAGATAAATGTTATTAGTGTTGTATGCTCTTGGTAGCTGCATCTTATTAAAATTTGGAACATCTCTGTTAATATTGTTTGCTTTGAAATCTGTATAATGTAATACTATCAACACACCTGCTTTCTTCTTGATAATATTCCATTGTAAATGATTTTTATACTCCTTTTCTTTTTAAATTTTTACTGTGAAATTTTCACACAAATACTGAAGAAAACATTTTAATGAACTTTATGTATCTATCACCTGCTTTCAACATTTACCAACATTCTGTTATTTTTGTTTTATCCATCTACCCCTCCTCAGTGATGTTTTTTAAGCTAACATTTTGCTCGTTAGTATTTCTATAAAATCTCTAAAAGATAAGTCTTCTTTCTAACATAATCACACTACCAACAAAATTAACAGTTATTCTTAGACCTCTGATAAAAATGTGTATTCACTAATAGATTTCCACAGATTTTTTTCCTTCAACCAGGCTTTGGGAGATGGAGAACCTGGTGTAAGCATAGTCCAACCCTCTAACTGGCCCTATTTTTAAACTGAATCCCAGAGAGAGACATAACTAGCCTGAAGGTACCTAGCAGGCCCACACCAGAGCCTAGGTCTAGTTCCCTCAAAACACTTTCCCCACTTCTGGGATTGACACAGACTTTCAGTAAGTCATAGAACCTCCTACCACCGTCAGGTAGAAGAACTTCCTGGCAGAGGCAATATTTAGCGGGGTTTTGAAGAATGTTTAGGAGTTCACCAGAGGAAAGGAATTGTGTCTTCACACACCCCACCCCCAGACTTCAGGCTTCATTTACATCCCAAGGACGTTGTTATTACTTAGATTTTAATTTACAAAATAAATTTGTAAATTAAAACAGAAATAGCAGTTTTCCTTAAGTGCTTTTTGTCACACTTTGGCCATATTAAAAACCATTGTTGCCTACTAATGGAGACTGATGGGCATTCAAGGCTCCCATTTCCCTCCACCAGCCCTTCAGAAGGTGCCATCTTGCCATGGTAGTATCCTTCAGGAGAGGTCTGGACCACCACGACCTGTACCCTATTTCCCCAGGTGGTTCCTCCCATAAAAGGCTAAACGACCCTGCCTGCAGCCCATTCTGACATCTATCTTGCCGGGTGGTTTCATCCAGGATGGGGCTCCCATTCTGACCTCTCCACATTCTCCCTAAGCGGTTTCTCCAAAAAGTAGACTGTACTGTCCTAACTTCTCCCCTCATCCCTTGATGACTCCTCCCAGGATTCAGCCGTAACATATAAAACGTCTGTCCTTCTCCCTTGGTGATTTTTCCTCCCTAGCTCCCCTCATTCCTGGTGGTTTCTCCCAGCAGATAATGGCTCTCAGCCAAGGGCCGTATCCCTAGAGGCAAACTAGCTTTTCTAAATATGACACAGAGTACCAGGCCCCATCGCCAATACCTTCTCCCTCACAGAAGCCTACCTCGACCAGGGCCTCACCCCTGCATTCTATGTGGCAATACCGGCCTCGCTCTGTGAAAACCGGCGGGAAGCCTCTCCCTCCGCTGTGCAGAATGGACACGCCTCAAAGATGGCGGCTCGCGTGCAGAAGCACCATTGGGCGAGGCCATGTTCTCGGTCCGACAGCGTCTCTTACGAGAACCGCACCATGTTAACTGTTGGCATATGCGGCTTCCAAGGTAACTCAGAGCATGCGCACTAGCAACAGTTCATTAGAGGAGGTGCTAGAGACCAGACCGGAAGCGGAAGTGATCCTCGAAAGGTTTTTTTTCGCCGCTAATGTCAGGAGTTTCTCCGCATTTTAATTCCGAGGGGTCTCTGAGGTGATTTTGGTTGGTCGTGATTAGGGATTCTTTGGGGTCGATGATGGGGGTGTTGGTCGCAGAGTGAGTGATGGTGGTTTCTGGGCTCAGTGGTGAAGAATCTGTGGCGTCCGTTGCTGTGAGAGGAGTGATGGGAGACTCTTGGGTCAGTGATGGGGATCTTTGAGATGAGTATGGGATTTGTGGGCTCAGTGATGGGAGTCAGTGGTCACTGAGCTGTGGAGTCAGTTATGGGGGCCGGTGGGGTCTATGATGAGTTTGCTTTCTAAACATTAATAAGTTTTGATGTGTAGCATTTTATTGTTCAAATCTAAGTACTGGCTTTTTAAAATTTTTAGTTTTTTTCTTTCATCCGGGCGTTATTTAGAAGTGCGTTGTCTATTTCATGTAATGCCTCTGGGTAATGCTCGAGTTTAAAAATTTGCTTTACCGTTAGTTCTTGGTCGGTTTTCATAAATGTCACATCTATTACATCAGAACAGTGTGTTCTCATTGTATTGTTTCATATATATTCTGTTTATCTTGTCTGCTTAATTAATTACAGAGAAAGGTAAACTCACTGGAGTGATTTGTCCACTTGTCCTTCCTTCTGTCAGTATCCGCTCTGTATATTTGAAACTATTATTAGGAACAGTTGCTTATTTTTAATAATAGATATGACTAAATAACTCAAAAGATACCATAACAATTCAGGCTCCCACCAGTAATTTATAAAACGGGTCATTTTCCCAAATGCTTTCCAGCACTGGATTTTTTAAAGTAAGTTTTTACTGGGCACCTTGGTGACTCAGTTGGGCGACCGACTCTTGATCTCAGGGTGGTGAGCTCAAACCCCGCGTTGGGCTCCACGCTGGCCTTGGAGCCTACTTAAAAAATAAAATTAAATTAATAAGTTTTTACTATTCTTAGAAGAAATTATATGTAATTGCTGTAATGTGCTTTCCTGGTAGTAAAATTGGCATCTTTTTGGTTAATTACTATTTAAATTTCCTTTTCTGTGAATTTTCATATCCTCTGTTCAGGGTTTTTTTCTGTGCTTTTTTTTCCATATTGATTGCTAGATTTTTTTTTTTTAATTTAGAGATAACTTGTTACATACTGAAATTTTATATATATCTTCATTTTTATTTTTAAAGTGTATTTTAATATATAATTAAGAAATATCCTCTAACCAGAAATATCCGTTTTTTTCTTTTATATCATCTGGGTTTTCTCATATACATAATAAGGATCTCTCCCACCCCACTACAATGTTCCTGCAAACATATACTAGTAAAATTTATTTAAATATCTTTTGGAGTTTATAAAATACATATACTTAAATGTTTAGTCCTGCTGGAATTCAGTCTAATGTATAATGTGTGATGGGGATCTAGTTTGTTTTTTTTCCAGGTGGATGGTCAATTATGTCAGTGCCACTTACACAATAAATGTCCTGTGCATACTCATTGAATGCCATTTTTGTTACATGTATAAGTCAGTATTGTCTGAGCTGTTGTTTTCTGTTTGATTACATTGTTTTTATATTAAGTTTTAATATCTAATAGAGAATGGTAATTGCTGATATTTATTATGTGCTTCTTGTGTGCCAGGGAGATGTTTAATACTTTATGAGCATCATCTCATTTAATTTTTATAACTCTATGAAATAGATACTTTCATCCTTATTTTTGAAACTAAAATGGAAGGAACTTCTTCATATTCTCATAGTTGAAAGATATAAGAGCTACAGTTCAAATTTTAAGTAATATTACTCCATATCTCATGACTAATAATCCATCAGAGCTTTCATTAAACTTTATATTCTCCACAGCACTGGTTCTCAAAGTGTGGTCCCTGGACTAGCAGCATCAACAGCACCTGGGCACTACTTAGAAATGCAAATTCTTGGACCCTGCTATGGTCTGAATGTTTGTGTTCCCCCAGAATTTTTATGTTGAAATCCTAATCTCCAGAAATACCATATCAATTGGTGAGGCCTTTGGGAACTGATTAGGTCATGGAGGTGGGGCACTCATAAGTGATTAGTGCTATTATAAAACATCCCACATAGCTCCTGAGCCCATTTTATCATGTGAAGACACAATGAGAAGCTGCTGGCTATGAACCAGGAAGAGGCCCCTGACTAAAATGCAACCATACTGTCTCCTTGATCTTGGACTTTCCAGCCTCCAGAACTGTGAGCAATAAATTTCTGTTGTTTATAAGCTACCCAGTCTGTGGTACTTTATTATAGCAGCCTGACTAGACTAAGACAATTGCTACCCAAGGCCTATTAAATCAGAAACTTGCAGTGAGGTTGAGGAATTTTAACTGTATTCTAAGAAGTCCCAAGTGTTTTGAATCCACACTCAAGTTTGAGAGCCTCTGCTCTGTGTGTCTAGCTCAGGGAACTTCACCTTGGTGTTCACAGGAAAGGTTTGTGTGATGAATATCTAGTATCTGACTGTGTGGGCATTGTCGTTCTAGGTTTTTTGGTGTCTCTGGGGAGCTCCTGGGTTAGATCTTCCAGACTTCAGCCTGCCTTTCTCCAGCAGCTCTGCTTTAGTTTACAGATGTCTACAAAGCTTTAGGCTCCTGAGAGAATAAAGTTTGAGACCTACCCTGATCATGTCAGCTAATCGGACCTCTCCCCAGAAATCCCTGGTCCAGGTTCCAGAGGAATGTGATAATTCATACGAGGTGAGAAGGAAGAATCCCAGGGGGTAGGGAATTTATCCTGCGAGTAGATACCTCTGATATGTCACCAGAGCCTCTGGGCAGCGGCAGGTGGGTCACAGGAAGCAACCAGACTCCTTTACTTCCCTGAAGCAAATCTTGATCTTTTCTGCCAAGAATGAGCAACACATGGGTGTCTCCACATCTAGAGGCCAACTGTATGACAGTGGAGAAGTAGAATGTCCAAAACTGCCTTTTATTTTGTCCTCATGCTATGCTGATCTTTGGCCGAGGATAAGATTCCTGATTAGAAATCGTTTTTGTGCATAATTCTCAAAGTATTTCTCTATTTCTTCTTAAACTGTTTCTCCCCACATAAATATTTCTCTTCTTTTTTTAAAATTTGTTTTTTAGATGTTGGTTCTCCATTGATCTATTTTATGAACTACTTCCAAAAACATTAATTCAGGCAGACAAAAAATATGAAACTTTGCTATAATGTTGATTTTACTCTCTAACCAAGAGCATTAAATTAGAAATATGAAGTAAAAGACTTTTGCACAACTTTGGGAATAGACTTAATATCTGAACTATACATTTTAAAATGGTAAATTTTATGTACATTTTACTACAATTTTTAAAAAACAGTTTAAAAAAAGTAAAAGGCTAGCAAAAGAAACCCTCATATCTGAAAACTTTAAATTTTTTCCTACATAAATATGCTTTAAAGGGAAAACCATAAAGGATCTTAGAAAATTCCTTGAGTTTAATTTCCGTTAAATAAAGAACTACATTTTAAAGTTTGTGTGCAAAGCTAAACTATAGATAGAGGGAAAAAATAAAAATTTAAATGCCTTTTTAAGGAATCCTGGAAGTTTGGGGGAGAAAAGACCTAAGGTATGAGTAACACTTAGAACTGAAGAAGTTAGAAAAAGAATTCAATAAATAGGGCGCCTGGGTGGCTCAGTTGGTTAAGCGACTGCCTTCGGCTCAGGTCATGATCCTGGAGTCCCGGAATCGAGTCCCACATCGGGCTACCTGCTCGGCAGGGAGTCTGCTTCTCCCTCTCCCGCTCCCCCCTCTTGTGCTCTCTCTCTCTCTCACTCTCTCTCTCAAATCTTTAAAAAAAAAAAAGAATTCAATAAATATAAAATAACAATAAGGCCTAGAAAATAACAATAAAATAAGGGAAGAAATTAGTCACGTAGAGTCAAACATAATTGATGAAGATGTCTGACAGAAGCATAAGTGGCTTCTGAATGTGGTGGTGATCAAGAACAGGGAGTAAAGATACACTGGAAGTATGTAACAAAACAGGAGAGATGGTTACTGCTTTATCAAAGATTAAAACAATCTTAAATGAATATTATACAAAATCATAGAAAAATATGAAAACCTAAACAAAAGGGATACAGTTTTACAAAAAATAAATGTCAAAATTGGTAAATACAGATGGTTCAGAAGCCCTTGAGGAAATTAAAATGTTTATCAAACATTTCCTATACAGTCAAATATGATGGAAAACATCATGTGGATTAATAGTTGATCTTTATGCCAAAGTTTCGGGTAAAGATGATGATCTAAAGTTATTCCCAACCTTGTTTGTGGTGTTTGTTTTATTTTGTTTACTATATGAATCTTGATGCCCAAACCTATCAAGAACAGTAAAAGAACTCGAAATTATGAACATAGATGCAGAAGTCATAAATGTATTAACTACTGAATTCAAGAGTACATGAAAACAATAGCCAAATAGGGTTTATCATATGGACACATGTGAAAGAGACATTATTTCCTCATTTAGCAGTCCACTCCAAAGTTAAAATAATAAAATATCTCAAAAATAATAAAAATGCTATATATCAAAAGATAAGATATACAGCAAAACAGTGTTCAGAAATAATTTAGAAAAATAATTTGTCTTATGCAAATAAATATAAAATCTAGATGGACTGGATGAATTTCTAGGAACATATTAAATTTCTCACCAAATCGGGGCGCCTGGGTGGCTCAGTTGGTTAAGCGACTGCCTTCGGCTCAGGTCATGATCCTGGAGTCCCGGGATCAAGTCCCGCATCGGGCTCCCTGCTCAGCGGGGAGTCTGCTTCTCCCTCTGACCCTCCCCCATCTCATGCTCTCTCTCTCTCTCATTCTCTCTCTCAAATAAATAAATAAATAAAATCTTTTAAAAATAAATAAATAAATAGATTTCTCACCAAATCTTAAATTACTATTTACCACATTTTCACTTTTAGGTATTAAGATTTTTATTTAAGCTAATTCTACTTTTAATAAAATTAGGATGCAGCTTTGGAGAGATTTATTTGCACTGATTTTATTCTGCTTCGTGAAATGTTAAGTTTTGTGTAAAGTGTGTGTGTGTGCAAATTTTATGTTTAATATTTCTGAATGTTATATAGGCATATGAATTTTTTAGGATACAGAATTTGCTGTCTTATCAATAAGCTATCTTACATAGTTATGACGTTTCTACAGTGTGTTTTTGTTTTTACTTTATCTGTTGGAGCTGAGAGATACTGTTCCCACCACAAATATATTTGTCTATATCTGTAGTTTCTGTTCATAAACTTCGATGCTATGAAATTTGGTGTGGTGATAGTAATGACATCTGAAATTAATTTTGGATTGTGTCCTTGTTATATTTAATAATTTTTCCCTAGAATTCAGCTCTATCTAATATTAAGATGGAGTTTCTTGTTTCTTTTCTATTGGCATTTCCAGATATGTCTTTTGCTCATCCTTTTACTGTCATCCTTCGGAGTCCTTGTGCACTTTTTCTGTACAGCAGTTTGGAAAGATGTATTTTACATACATTTCTGATAAAGATACTTCTTTTATATAGCTTTCACCTTATACTCTGTATTCTTACTTTGGTTCTGTGTCCGTTCTGGTAATTTGGAAGGTTTGGATTCTTTTCTGTATGGTTGGTTCTTTTAATATGATCTTTGTCACATTAACATCTTGAACTCAATCTTTTTTTTTTTTTAATATTTCAAGTTTTTATCTAAATTCTAGCTAGTTAACATATAGTGTAGTATTAGTTTCAGGAGCAGAATTTAGTGATTTATCACTTACATATAACACCCAGTGTTCATCACAAGTGCCTCCTTAATCCCCCATCTAGCCCATCCCCTGCCAACCTCCCCTCCAGCAACCCTCAGTTTGTTCTCTATAGTTAAGAGTCTCTTATCGTTTGCCTCTCTCTCTTTTTTTTAACTAAATCTTTTAATCTCTTGTTTTAGACAATATCTATTAAATTTATACTGTGACTAATGATAGAAGTTCTATGCTTCCATTTCAAGGATTCTTTGTTTGTTAGATTTTTTTTTTTTTTTTTAAAGATTTTTATTTATTTTTTAGAGAGCGAGCGAGAGAGAAACAGCATGAGAGGGGAGAGGGTCAGAGGGAGAAGCAGGCTCCCCGCTGAGCCGGGAGCCCGATGTGGGACTCGATCCCAGGACCCTGGGATCATGACCTGAGCCGAAGGCAGACGCTTAACCATCTGAGCCACCCAGGCGCCCTGTTTGTTAGATGTTTTTATTGAACTCTATTTTTTATTCTATTTTCCTTTAAAAGTCCTTATTTCCATTTCATGTTGCTCACTTGTCTTAATCTGCTCCTTGCCACTTTTTGTGTTTTCACATGGTGTTTTATTGCTTTCAGAGAGACCTCCCATTTCTGTATTGCTTGTTCATTTTCACTTCACTTTCACTTCACTTCTGCCAATTTATTTTTTTAAAATTTACATAACCATTTTCTTTAGCCTATTTGCCCATTATTTCTTCCTTGGACTCTTAGATTCCTATTTATTTTAGGTAGTTAATTGTTTTAGTGAATTCCTTGAAATCATGGTGAATGTGTTTTCTTCTATATTGTGGTAATTTATTTCTAGCATGTTCCTTTTAATTTCTTCTTTTTTTTCTCTCATTCTTTTTGCTATAGTATCTTTGTACATCAGGAGATGTTTATTATTATCTTTGAATGAGGAGATTTTTTCCTGGACAAACTGTTTATAAGAAGCTCATTTGGTAAGGAGTCAAAGCTACTAATATGACATCTTCTTTATTCCCCATTAAATTCTGATGACATTGGGTTTGAGGGCTGGGGTTTTGGTATATGTAGGGTATCAGTATCCAAGTGTGTGAAAGAGAAAAATCGGAGCTCATGTATTCTTTGCAAGTATATACGGAACATTTTCAAAGAAATGACAATGTTTTAAGCCCCATAAACAGAATCAACAAATCACAAAGAAGCAAACTATCATCTGTGACCACAATTAGATGAAGAAATAAAAAAAAATCGTAATTTTAGACATTAAAAAACACAGATATCTAAGATATACTTTCCACAGATACAGATATACTTTGTCTATCCTTGTCCTCCCTGTATGCTCTTTCCCTCTCCTGAATACAGTGGCCTGCTCTGTACATACAACTCTTGAATCTTCCATCTCCATGCTAGCTCTCTATTCAACTACTTAGCGTACATCCTCGTATATGTCTTATCACCTAAATTTCAATATGTACAAATCAACAGTTGTACTGAATAACTGATAATTGAGTCCCTTTTTCTCACCTTCACACCTAATGTCAATTTTATCTCCTTAATATCAATCCCTTCTATAGCTTTACTACTCCAGCCTTAACTTTAGGTAAGTAAGAAATTCCTATTGTCTCACATGAATTGTGCAGGGGCCTCATGACCGACTTTCCACTCATGCCTATTCTGAAATGTTCTGTTTTGAGAATACACCTTCTTCAGTATATTTTTTAAATCTTTTTATTTATTTTGAAACAATTCTAGATCCTCAAAGGGCATTGCAAGATATAGTGGTGGTGCATGATTCTTTTTGTTCATTACTGGTTGTAACTTGTTAATGTTTTGTTGAGGATGTTTGCATCTAAGTTCATGAGATATATTGTCCTGTAGTATTCTGTTTTGTGCTGTCATTGTCTAATTTTGATATCAGAGTAATGCTGGCCTCACAAAATTAGTTGGGAAGTATTCTCTTTTATTTTCTAGATGAGACTGTGTAAAAATAAGACTAATGCTTCTTTAAATATTTAGTAGAATCCTCTAGTAAAACTATCTGGGCCTGGAGATTTCTTTTTTTCAGGAACTTTTAAATTAAGAATTTAATTTAATGGTTATAGGATCATCATCTTTTCTATTCCTTAATAGCTGACTTCTGGTAGTTTGTGGTTTTTGAAGAAGTGGTACATTTCTTCTACATTTTTGGGTCTATTAGCATAGAGTTTTTATAGTCTCTTATTTTCCTTTAAATGGCTGCTGGATCTGTTGGTTTTTTTTTAAGGTTTTATTTATTTATTTTGGAGAGAGAGCATGAGTGGGGGAAAGGGCAGAGAAATGGGGGGGAGAGGGACAAGCAGACTCTGAGTTGAGTGCGGAGTCTGATGCAGGGTTTGATCCCAGGACCCTGAGATCATGACCTGAGCCAAAACCAAGAGTTGGATGCTTAACCAACTGAGCCACCTAGGCACCCCTGGATCTGTATTGATATTTATTTCATTACTGACATTGGTGATTTTTTTTTTTAAGATTTTATTTATTTATTTGATAGAGAGAGAGAGCATAAGCAGGGGAGTGGCAGGCAGAGGCAGAGGGAGAAGCAGGCTCCCCGCAGGGCAGGGGGAGCCTGATGTGGGACTCAATCCCAGAACTCTGGGATTGTGACCTGAGCTGAAGGCAGTCACTTAACCATCTGAGCCACCCAGGTGCCTGACATTGGTGATTTGTATCATCTTTTTATTTTTGCCAGTCTGTTGACTATTAGGTCAATCAAGAAAGCTTATCAAGGGCGCCTGGGTGGCTCAGTCGTTAAGCGTCTGCCTTTGGCTCAGGTCATGATCCCAGAGTCCTGGGATCGAGTCCCACATCGGGCTCCCTGATCGGCAGGAAGCCTGCTTCTCCCTCTCCCACTCCCTCTGCTTGTGTTCCTGCTCTCGCTATCTCTCTGTCAAATAATTAAATAAAATCTTTAATAAAAAAAAAAAGCTTATCAATTTTATTGATTTTTGTCAAATAACTGGATTGTGTTTTATTGATTTTTCTTGTTTTTTTAATTTTGTTTTCAATTTCATTGATACCTGCTCTTTATTATTTTCTTTCTTCTGCTTGCTTTGAGTCTGTTTTGCTCTTTTTCTAGTTTCTTGAGGTAGGAATTTAGTTTAGTGATTTAACAATTTTCCCCTTTATTTTATTGCTTTATGCTTGACATATAACATTATATTAGTTTCAGGTATATAACATAATATGATATTTGTATATATTGTGAAATGATCACCACAATAAGTCTAATTAACATTCATCATCACATATGGTTATAATTTTTTGTGTGAGTGATGAAAATTTTTAAGATTAAGCTACTCTTAGCAACTTTATACATTACAGTATATTACTAACTATAGTCACCATGCTGCAACATTATAGCCCCATAACATATTTATTTTATAACTGGAAGTTTACTTTTTGACTGCCTTCACCCATTTTGCCAACTACCCATCCCCCACCTCTGATAACCACGAACCTGTTCTCTGTGTCTGTGACTTTTGTTTTTTTATTTTGTTCTCTTTAGTTTTGAGATTCACATATAAATGAGATCATATGCTAATTGTACTTCTCTCTTTGACTTATTTCTCTTAGCATAATATCCTCTAGGTCCATCCATGCTGTCACAAATGGCAAGACTTCTTTCCTTTTTTATGGCTGAATAATATTCCTGTGTGTGTGTGTGTGTGTGTGTGTGTGTGTGTGTGTGTGTGTGTGTATGTATCACATTTTCTTTATCCATTCATCAATTGATGGACACATGTTGCTTCCACGTCTTGGCTATTATGAACAGTGCTGCAGTAAACATGGGGGTGCATATATCTTTTTTGATTTATTTACTTAATAAATAAGGGAGGGAGAGAGAATCCCAAGCAGATTCCATGCCGAGCACAGAGCCCAACGCAGGGCTTGATCTCATAACCCCAAAAAACCTATGAGATCATAACCTGAGCCAAAACCAAGAGTCAGATGCTTAACCGACTGGGCCACCCAGGCATCTATCTTTTTGTGTTTGTTTTCATTTCCTTTGGATAAATACCCAGACATGGAATTGCTGGATCATATAGTAGTTCCTAGTTTTAGTTTTTAGAGGAACCTCTATACTGTTTTCTACAGTGGTTGCACCAATTTACTTTTTTTTTTTTTTTTTTTTTAAGTAGGCTCCACACCCAGCATGGAGCCCAACATGGGGTTTGAACTCATGACCCTGCAATGAAGACCTGAGTTGAGGTCAAGAGTTGGTCGCTTAACCAACTGAGCACCACCCCCACCCCCCCAGCAAGTTACATTTTTACTTACAGTGCACAAGGCTTCCCTTTTCTTTACTTCCTCATCAGTAATTGTTACTTGTTTTTTGTTTTGTTTTGATAATAGTCTTTCTGACAGGTATAAGGTATCTCATTATGGTTTTGATATGCATTTCCCTAATGTTTAGTGATATTGAGCACCTTTTCATGTACCTGTTGGCTTCCTATATGTTTTTGGAAAAATGTCTATTCACCTCTGCCCATTTTTTAATTGGATTGTTTCCGCTTTTCTAATGAAAGCATTTAGTGCTATGATTTCTCTTTCAGCATTGCTTTATGTGCATCCCAAAGGTTTTGATACAATGTATTTTCACTTTCAGTTCTGTGTATTTTCTGAATTTTCTTTTGAGAATTCCTCTTTGACTTACAGGTTATTTAGAAATGTGTGTTTAATTTCCAAATGTTTTGTGGCTTTCCAGATAGTTTTTATTACTATTTTGTAATATAATTCCTTTGCAGATTTTTCTGTTGTCTTTTTAATTTGATTCCATTATGGTCAGAGATGCTATGTATTATTTGAATTCTTTTAAATTTGTTGTGATTTGTTTCACAGGCTAGGTTATGGTCTGTCTTGGTCATTGTTCAATGGGTGCTTGAAAAGAATGTGTACTTCACTGTTGTTAGTTGGAGTAGTCTATAAATATTGATTAGATCCTATTGTTTGTTCTTTTATATCATTATTTCCTATCTACTGTTTCTATAAATTGCTGAGTGTGGGTATTCGGTTCCCTATAATCCTTTTTTTTAAAAGATTTATTTATTTATTTGAGAGAGAGGGAGTGTGTGAGTGAGTGCGAGGGGCAGAGGGAGAGAACCCCCAAGCAGATTCCCCACTGAGCACAGAGCCAACATGGGATGTCATGTCATAACCCACAAGATCATGACCTGAGCTGAAACCAGGACTCGGACACTCAACTGATTGAGCCATCTAGGCGCCCCTCCTATAATCCTTTATTTTTTAAATGTGTGACTCAGGGCACTTGGGTGGCTCAGTCGTTAAGTGTCCGCCTTTGGCTCAGGTCATGATCGCAGGGTCCTGGGACTGAGCCCCACATCGGGCTCCCCACTCTGTGGGAAGCCTGCTTCTGCCTCTTCCACTCCCCCTACTTGTGTTCCCTCTCTCGCTGTGTCTCTGTCAAATAAATAAATAAAATATTTAAAAATAAATGTTTATGACTCTAGGTAAGAATTCCTTCAATTATGCATTTACAGATTAAATTTTTTTAATATGGAGGATCATGTTTTTAAAAAATATTTTATTATGAAAAGAAATAAATGTATACAAAAGTAAAGAGAGTAGTTTAAGGAGCCCTTGTATCTGTTTTGCTTACCACCTAATGTTAGTAGTCATCAATATTCTGCCATTCTAATTCCACCTAAAACAACCCTCCTGCCCCCTTAGCTGCTGGATTATTTTAAAGCAAATCCCAAACACCTATCTTATCTGCAGATACTTTGACATGTATCTCTAAGAGATGAGAATTCTTTTTTTCTTTCTTTTTGTTTAACATAACTAGTATGTCATTATCACACCTAAAATAACGGTAATTCCTAGATATCATCCTGTACCTGGTTATTGTTTGAGTTTTTTTAAATATGTCATAAATGTCTTTTTAATGTAGTTTGTTTTAGTGAAGGGCCAAAGTCTACAAGTTGCATTTAGTTAGTATGACTCTTAATTCTTTTTTTTTTTTTAAGATTTTATTTTTAAGTAATCTCTACACCCAGTGTGGGACTCAGACTCACTACCCTGAGATCAAGAGTCACCTGCTCTACCAACTGAGCCAGCCAGGCACCCCTTAAAGTCTCTTTTAATAAAGAAAAGATTCCCTTCCACTATCTTTTCTATTGTAATTTATTTTTTTGAAGAAATGGGCCATTTGCTGCCTTCCGGATTTAGCTGACATTTCCGTCTTACATTGTTCCATATGTTCTTCTTTCTTTCATTTTATCTATGGATGATTTGTTTGATCTGGAGGGTTAGAAGATTCAGGTTGGATTTTTCTTTTTCTTTGATAAGAATACTTGATTGTAATGAAATCAGTTAATATATCATTTCAGGAGGCACATAATTTTTGGTTCTCTTTTGTAATGTTAAAATTGATCGCTGGATGTAGATGTTATTAGCTGGTCCATCCACTGTAAACTCCTCAGCCTTTCTTTTTTTTTTTTTTTAAAGATTTTATTTATTTATTCATGAGAGAGAGAGAGAGAGGCAGAGGCAGAGGGAGAAGCAGGCTCCACATGGAGCAGGGAGCCTGATGTGGGACGCGATCCCAGGACCCTGGGATCATGACCTGAGCCGAAGGCAGATGCTTAACTGACTGAGCCACCCAGGCGTCCCTCTCCTCAGCCTTTCACTTGAAACAGTTAAGCAATCACTAATGATTACTGAATAAATTCATAATTTCATAGGAATTACAAAATTATGATATTCTAATTCTGTTCTAACGTCTTCATTTATTAGCTAGAATCATTCTGTAAGAAACTTTTCCTCATCATTTATTTGGTTATCCTGCAATAGGGATCTTATATGAAAAAAATTAATATAAATCTAATTAATTACCTTTACTGAAAGTAAAAAATCCTTACTTGTTTTGTGATCAAACTGTTTTCCATAACCACCTTCCTGACATGACATGCAGACTTCTCTCCATTATATAGAGCTATTTAGTATTCCCCAAAGTCATCATGTATTTTCCTATCTCCTCACACGTTTGTCTTCTTTGGGAAATGACCTTCCCTACCCTCCATTTTGTATTACACTTATCATCTTTCTTTTTTTTTTTTTTTAAGATTTTATTTATTTATTTTTGCAAGAGAGAGCAAGAGTATGCACACAAGTTGTGGGGGGTGCAGAGGGAGAAGCAGACTCCCCACTGAGCAGGGAGCCCAATGCAGTACTCGATCCTAGGACCCTGGGATGATCTGAACCAAAGGCAGATGTTTAACCGACTGAGCCACCCAGGCATCCTACACTTACCATCTTTCAACTTAAATTCAACTAATAAAAACTTACTGCCCCATGTCAAATACACCTTTTCCTTTTTTGGGTCCTCAGTGTGTTCGAAAGAAATTTACTTTTTGACACTTTAGTGAACTTGTGTCTTCTTTTTTCCTTCTTTTAAATCTTAGGACTTTAAGTTGCTAGAAGATTAGAAACAATTCATTTCTTTTTTCCCAGGATTAGCATACTGACTGGTCCTAAATTGTTCAGAAACTGTATCACAAATTATTCATCCACTTGCTAGAAGACTAAAAGAGCCTATTTCATTTTTCAGTTTTGAAAAGTAATTAACTATAGTATAGAAAAAATGGCAGAAATTCTTTATTGGATTTCTTTCTTCTACAAAATATTGTGTAAAACTAGATATTCAATATGCACTCTGTAAAAAATACCATTTTTTAAAAGTTCCTGTATTAAACAGGTATATGTATTTATCAAAACTTCCCAAATGGTATATTGTGGATTTGTACATTTCATTGTGAGTAAATTTTACCTTAAGAAAGGTGAACAAATATTACACTCAGGTTAATGATTTGCATTCTCAAGTATTTAGGACAAAGTATACTGGCATTTACAGTTTACTCTGAACTGTATAAAAGTAAGATGGATTGATGGATGGATAAAAAGGATGGATAAATGTGTGAAAACAAAATGTTAATGATAGATCCTGAGTGGTGGGTATACAGATTTTCACTGTGCAGATTCTTTTTCTGTATGTTCAAAATCTTCCATAATAAAATGTTAGGGAAATGGGAGGTGAGTTTTTAAAAAGAGGAAGTAGGGGCGCTTGGATGGTGCAGTCGGTTGGGCGTCCAACTCTTGGTGTTGGCTCAGGTCATGATCCCAGGGTCATGAACTCGACCCCCACGTCGGGCTCTGCACTCAGCATGGAGTCTGCTTGAGATTCTCTCTCCCTCTGACCCTCCCACTCTTGTGCTCTCTCTCTCTCTAAAATAAATATATCTTGGGACACCTGGGTGGCTCAGTTGGTTAAGTGGCTGCCTTCGGCCCAGGTCATGATCCCACGGTCCTGGGATTGAGTCCTACATTGGGCTCCTTGCTCAGCAGGGAACCTGCTTCTCCCTCTGCTTGTGCTCTCTCTGTCAAATAAAATCTTTAAAAAAAATAAAAAAATAAAATAAAATAAATATATCTTTTAAAATGAAAAAAAAAAAGAGGAAATAAATTAACAACAAAACCCACTTTCCATATTCCTAAATATAGTCTCTCCATCCCCCAAAGCTGATTATTCATATTGAACAGGAATGTGCCCTTACAGGGATCGGTGTCCTTCAGGGATGTGGCTGTAGATTTCAGCAGAGATGAGTGGCAGCATCTAGACCTTGCTCAGAGAAACCTGTACCGGGATGTGATGCTGGAGACCTGCAGTCACCTGCTCTCTGTAGGTAAGCACAGTCACTTGGGTCCACACAGAGTGTGTCCATTCTCAATTGCTGAATGCTGTGAGACATCTGAAGTATGATGGTTTTGTCCTTGATTTGTCTAGGATTTTTTTTTTTTTTAATATTTTATTTATTTATCTGACAGAGAGAGACACAGCAAGAGAGGGAACACAAGCAGGGGGAGTGGGAGAGGGAGAAGCAGGGTTCCTGCCGAGCAGGGAGCCCGATGTGGGGCTCGATCCCAGGACCCTGGGACCATGACCTGAGCTGAAGGCAGCCGCTTAACTGACTGAGCCACCCAGGTGCCCCTTGTCTAGGATTCTTTATCCCCTTGGGCATTCTGAATATTACTCTGTTCCCGGAAATACATGGTTACATTCCTGAAGAACAAAACTTCATTGAACAAGACTTTATTGATTGTGCTTTGAAACATAATTAGCTGATCCAGTCCTTTATCATTTCTTACAAACAGGGTATGAAGTTCCCCAACCAGAAGTTTTCATGTTGGAGCAAGGAAAGGAGCCATGGGCATTGCAGGGTGAGAGCCCACATCAGAGCTGTCCAGGTGAGTGAGTGTGACTCAGATAGATGGGAGAAAGGGGAGCAAATCTCAGCTGTTTTGAGAAAGACTGGCATCTTTGAAATGCTATTAAGAGGACTCTTTTGGAAGGCTTTAACTTTTTTTGTATTGCTTGAAGACCCTTGACATTGGCCTCTCAAATGACTAAATGCCTTCATCATGCCTAATTATCTTCTTTGGCTTTTTAGAATCTGGATCACATGCCAGTCTGCCTCATTAAAGGTTTTCTTTTTTTCTTGGTTATGCTCCTTTTCTCAAACATTCTTTTTCTTTCTGCCTTCCCCACTGTCCAAGATTCTTTATGCATTCAGGCATTTGTGGATCTGCTTTCTTTCAAAGTTACTGTAAGTCACACACTCCCAGTCCTGGTAGTCCTCTGTCATTTCTTTCTTTCTACTATGGGATGCTTCAGAACATTAACTCCCAGCAGCCTGTCTTCCTGTTTTCTCCATAGGCACTAACATAAGATTTCTCATTTCCTCATTCCTCATGCCTTTCACCCAACTGATGACTTAGGGGTAATTGTCTCTTAATCTTTAGGGGGACTTTTTTGATATTTCCTTCCAATGTTGGTTGACTTCACACTAACTGGGGTCTCTCTGCCTCATTGGCTGATTTTTGTAATTGTTTTATTTCTATACTTCACATGATGAAGTTTGAGTTTAATCATGGTCCTCATTCAGGGCACACTGCCATCATCAGTCTGGGTAAAGATTCTCTATTACAGTAGTTGGACCTTATCCGCAATTTCACTTTCTGCAGTTACAATTACCCATAGTCACCCATGGTCTGAAAATATTAAATGGAAAATTCCAGAAATAAACAATTCATAAGTTTTAAATTGTGTGCCTTTCTGAGTAGCATTATGAAATCTCTTGCCATCCCACTCCATCCTGCCTGGGAGTTGAATCATCCCTTTGTCCAGCATATCCATGCTATGAATGGTACCTGACCACTAGTCAGTTAGTAGCTATCTTGGTTATCAGATTGACTCTCATGATATTGCAGTGCTTCTGTTTAACCCTTATTTTACTTAACAGTGACCCCAAAGCACAAGAGTAGTGATGTTGGCAATTTCGATATGCCAAAGAGAAGCCATAAAGTGCATCCTTTAAGTGAAAAGCTGTAAGTTCTTGACTGAATAAGAAAAAAAAAAATTAGGTTCGGTACTGTCTGAGGACTCAGGCATCCACTGAGGGTTTTGGAACATGTCTCCTTCAGATAAGGGGGGAACTCCTGTATTTTATTTTTTGATTTATTACCATTTCTTTTTCCCCACACCCATCTCACTTCTGACCATAGGCAATTGTTTTATATGATGGAAACATATTTTTTAATGCATGGATATTTTAAAATTTAAAGTGACGGGGTATTATTCATTTATATAAATGTTGCTGTGCTGTATATCTTGTTCTTTGCCTTACTTTTTCCACTTCTGTCCATGGTGGTTTATGTTCATAATGTTTATTTAATCTAACCAGTGAATTATATTGTAGAATGTTTCCTATTGCCACTGTCACTAGCCTCTTCATCAAATGATTCACCCTCACCCTTTTCTCTGTTCAACATGGATGAGCCATATGACCCTCCCCTCTAGCCTCTGCTAACTGGTCTTTGAGCTAAAATATCATTCTCCTTTGAGGAGAGTTTAGGTTTCAAACATCACAGCAAAAAATTTCTGAAAAAGCTTCTTTCTACATTAAGAAGGAAGGTGATGCTACAAGTGATATTTTGTTGTATTTCATTCTAGAAGAATTGTGGCAGATGGGTGACCAGATAGAGAGCTATCAGCAAAGAGAAAACAAATCTTTAAGAGATGTTGCTTTCATCAAGAAAATTTTGACTACAAAGGATTATGAATATAAGGACATTAGAAAAATAATTCATGTGAGCCAAAACATTCTTTCACCAAAAAGACCCCATCAATGTGACTCATTTGGAAATGCTTTGAAGCATAATTTAGATTTACACAGTTATTATAGAAACAGTGCATCAAAGAACATTAATAAGATTACTGAAGATAGTAAAATTTCTTCCTGTACTGACCCTGAGTGTTCTCCTATAGGAGAGAAGTTATGGGACCATAATCAATGTGGAAAAATCCTCAGCTATAAACAAGCACCCTCTCAACATCAGAAAATTCATACTGGGGAAAAATCTTATGAATGTGCTGAATTTGGAAAGATCTTCACCCAGAAGTCACAGCTCAGGGTACATCTGAAAGTTCATACAGGAGAAAAACTTTATGTGTGCATCGACTGTGGGAAGGCTTTTGTAAAGAAGCCAGAATTCATTACACATCAGAGAACCCATACTAGAGAGAAGCCCTATAAATGCAGTGAATGTGGAAAAGCTTTCTTCCAAGTATCTTCTCTCTTAAGGCACCAGAGAATTCATACTGGAGAAAAACTTTATGAATGCAGTGAATGTGGAAAAGGATTCTCTTATAACTCCGATCTCAGTATACATCAAAAAATTCATACTGGAGAGAGACACCATGAATGCAGTGATTGTGGCAAAGCATTTACACAAAAGTCCACACTCAAGATGCATCAGAAGATTCATACAGGTGAGCGATCCTATATATGTATCGAATGTGGACAGGCCTTCATCCAGAAGACACACTTGATTGCACACCGAAGAATTCATACTGGAGAAAAACCATATGAATGCAATAACTGTGGGAAGTCCTTCATTTCTAAGTCACAACTCCAGGTACATCAACGAATTCACACAAGAATGAAACCCTTTATATATACTGAATATGGGAAGATGTTTAATAATAGTTCCAACCTTATTACACATAAGAAAGTTCAAATTAGAGAGAAATCTTCCATATGTACTGAATGTGGTAAGGCCTTTACGTACAGGTCAGAACTGATTATACATCAGAGAATTCACACTGGGGAAAAACCTTATGAATGCAGTGATTGTGGAAAAGCCTTTACTCAGAAGTCAGCACTCACAGTGCACCAGAGAATTCATACAGGAGAAAAATCATATGTATGCATGAAATGTGGACTAGCCTTCATCCAGAAGGCTCACTTGATTGCACATCAAATAATTCACACAGGAGAGAAACCTTATAAATGTGGCCACTGTGGGAAATCCTTTACTTCCAAGTCACAACTCCATGTACATAAACGAATTCACACAGGAGAGAAACCTTATATGTGCACTAAATGTGGGAAGGCATTCACCAACAGGTCAAATCTTATTACACATCAGAAAACTCATACAGGAGAGAAATCTTATATATGTCCCAAATGTGGAAAGGCCTTCACACAAAGGTCAGATTTGATTACGCATCAGAGAATTCATACTGGAGAGAAACCTTATGAATGTGGTACCTGTGGAAAAGCCTTTACCCAAAAGTCACACCTCAATATACACCAGAAAATTCATACGGGAGAAAGACAGTATGAATGCCATGAATGTGGGAAAGCCTTTAACCAGAAGTCAATACTCATTGTGCATCAGAAAATTCATACAGGAGAGAAACCTTATGTATGCAGTGAGTGTGGAAGAGCTTTCATCCGGAAATCAAACTTCATTACTCATCAGAGAATTCATACTGGAGAGAAACCTTATGAATGCAGTGATTGTGGGAAATCCTTCACCTCCAAATCTCAGCTCCTCGTGCATCAGCCAATTCACACAGGAGAAAAACCATATGTGTGCACTGTGTGTGGGAAAGCCTTTAGTGGCAGGTCAAATCTCAGTAAACACCAGAAAACTCATACTGGAGAAAAGCCCTACATCTGTTCTGAATGTGGGAAGACCTTCAGACAGAAGTCAGAGTTGATTATACATCATAGAATTCACACTGGAGAGAAACCTTATGAATGCAATGACTGTGGCAAATCTTTCACTAAGAAATCACAACTCCAAGTGCATCAGCGAATTCACACAGGAGAAAAGCCTTATGTATGTGCTGAGTGTGGGAAGGCTTTCACAGATAGGTCAAATTTGAATAAACACCAGACAACACACACTGGAGACAAACCTTATAAGTGTGTAGTCTGTGGGAAAGGCTTCGTCCAGAAATCTGTGCTCAATGTCCATCAGAGTATTCACACTTGAGAGGAATGGTATGAGAAAACCTCAGTGAGATCAGGTCTGATTTTACATCATTGAATTTGTTCAGAAAAATATGCATATTATCATAAGTAGAAATACCCCATCAAAATGTCACACATTACTGTACAGAAAAGAGCCTTGAATGAAGGGGGCCCTTCCCACATTGTCACTACCTTCATTAAGCCTTGAGGCATTCATACTGGAAGAAAAAGTAATTTTGTCAATTTGACCGATTAGAAGAAGGCTTCTCACAAAAAATATGATGGAACAGGGACGCCTGGGTGGTACTGTCGGTTGAGCATCCAGTTCTTGACCTCGGCTCAGGTCTTGATCTCATGGTTGTGAGTTTGAGCCCTGTATTGGGCTCCAAACTGGGCATGGAGCCTACTTTAAAAAACAAACAAACAAAGACAACATATATATGATGGAACATTGTTACCAAATTCTGCATAGGAAAGTTTATGTTATGTCGTGTTAATGATAATCCTGTTTACTGTGGAATAGGTAAATTGCCAACAAGTTGAATGGTAGAACAACATAATATATACAATAGTGACAAACCCCAAGTTCTGTGAGATGTTTGCTGCAGAACACATTGTCTGACAATTTCAGGTGTTTTTTCATACTTCTCTTGAATCTAACATGGTTGTGTGTATCCATCCCCCATTGAGTATTTCCATCAAGAAAGAGATAACTCAGTAAAAAAGTTCTTTATGTATACGGACACAAACCTCAGAGTGTATGTTGACCCATTATCCTCTAGCATCATGACTTGTAACCCCCCTTTATCATCTACCAGTAAAGTGTCTTTGACCCTCATGAGTCCCTAGCACATTGTCTTCTGACACCCATAAGTGCATTAGTGCTAAACACTGTCTGCTGACTGCCATTACCTCATTTAGCTCCCAGCATAGTGTTTTCTGAACCTCTACTACCCTCAGGAAAGTTTCTGAGGTAAGAATTTTCAGGTCATTTTGGTCAGCTTTTCATCCAGTCTCCCTTTTGCTGTCATAGTTCTTCTAGCTCATTTGCCTTCCTTAATGACCTGACATTTATAATAATAACAAATCAGTAACTCATATTTTAAAAACCTCGACATTTGTTCATGTCTTCTCTCTGTCCATCTTCATGCCATGGCCTCCACAAGCACCTCTCCCCATGTGCCTCAAACACATCAGTTCAGGTCCTGTCTCAAGGCCTTTGCACTCTCTTTTGAAGAACAAAGTTCCTCATTATTTGTGTGGTTAGCTCCTTCATGTCTTCCAGTGGCACCTTTTCACAGAGGCCCCTGTGCTTTCCTGCCTGGTTTAAAATATTGGCCCCCTCCCCTCTATCCTCTTCCTTCTCCATAGCACTTAATGCCATGGTACCCTGTATATTTTACTTACTTGTCTATGGCTCCCACGCTAGAATGTTTTTCCCTGTTTTGTTCACCACTGTGAGCCTTGACCTGTGCCTGACAACAACAAGCATTCCATAAATGCACATTGTGGAGTGTTGACCCTGTTCATCACAACTTCCCTTTGATCTTTTCTATATTGCAGCATAAGATGCTCCAACGGGGAGAACAAACTTGCCTAAAACACCAAGCTTTTTCATCTCTAGTTTTTACCTGGGCTGTGCCTCCTTTCTGGCCCTAAAGCTGAAATATCACCATAAACCTTTTGGTCTGATGCCAGCCACTTGAAAGAAGGCAAAACTGATACAGTGGAAATCCCACATAGATGCTTGGTGTTCCAGGATTTCTTACCATGATTCAGAAATACCACAGTGAGCTCCAAAATCATTGCAGAATAGCCTGCTCACTTTGCCCTAGCATGCACAACCTTACCTCACCCTAGACCCTTACCTATAGACCCACTCCTTATGCTCTGACAGGCCCAAAGCTAATAGTATGAAGGGGCTAAGAGCAAACAGGGCAGACCTTCCTTGGAAGTTAGGTGTCTGACCCAAGACTGGCAGCAGTGGCCTCTGATTGAACACTTAGCTGCTGGGCAGCCAAATTGGAACCAGCAGAATGGTTCCTCCAGGTCAGTCCACTGGTAACAACTGGGAATGGGAAGTAGTGGGGTTGTGCAGAGATGCTCTCGCCTTTGTGAACAACAGCATAGTGGTTGAGGATCGGGACAGAACCTGGTCAAGGGGGCAAGCCTAGGAATTGCCCCTTTACCCTCCTCAAATTTCGTAGTGCTTAGTGACACATCCCATTACTCCACCTTAGATCAGTGTCTGATTCATCTTTAGCTCCCTTTCACCTCACCCTTTCACAGTATCTGATGATCTACCATATGCCTTCTATCTTTGAACAATGTATGGTGGGCAACCCACTGTTAACCCCTTTACTTCATCCAGTACTGTATCTGGGGTTTTTCTAAATGTCTTGCAACCCAGAATTCTGCCCCAACTTAGGACAATGTTTGCTGACCCCTTAAGAGAGTGTCTTGAGACCCCCTTATCCTACACCAGCACAGTATCTGGATACCCATTATCCCTCTTTTACTCCACTACTGTGTGTTTATCACTCCTCCTTAATTCCAGGAAATAGTGTCTGGAGATTTTCTCATTACCTCCTCCACAATTACTTCCAGCATAATGTCTGTTACTTCACTTGTGACAAAGTCTAGTAACCTCCATACTCCTCATTTATTCCTACTTTCATGTAAGTAGTGATGCATGACTACCTACTGCAGTCCTCAGAATAGGGAGCTGTGATATACTGCCCCCCCACACCCAACTATTAATAATATCTTTTTTTAAAAGATTTTTATTTATTTGACAGAGAGAGACAGCAAGGGAGGGAACACGGGGAGTGGGAGAGGGAGAAGCAGGCTTCCCGCTGAGCAGAGAGCCCGATGTGGGGCTCGATCCCAGGACCCCGGGATCATGATCCAAGCCGAAGGCAGACGCTTAACGACTGAGCCACCCAGGTGCCCCTAATAATATCTTCTAATACTCTCTCTATACTTATAGTAGGATGGTTTCTGATCTCCCTCCAATACTTGTCCATCACAACAATGGTAACTAATTATCTCCCATTTCCCCACCTAGCAGTGTCTGTAATGATCCCCAACCCAGCATGTGGTGATGCCCTCAATAACCTCTGAATACTGGTAAGTGCCATTAACCTGCTTTGCTCCCCACAAATAAGGGCAGTGACTTATAATGCACCATAAACTCCACATTTTCATCTGCATTTTGGAGCCTCCACTATCCCCCGTCTCTGTAGGACCTCTTAATAACCAGCAAAAAGTCTGTTGATGCCCATTACCCAGTAACACATTATCTGTGACCACTCCATTAAATCCTGGTAGTATTTGCTTTTCCCCAGTTGGTCCCCACTAACATAATGCTGATTCCTCATTGCCCACATTGCTTCACGAGGCCCCTGAGTGGCTACTGCAAGTTCTCCAGCATTGCTTCTCCACATCCCCACAATTTGCATGGACAGGAGACCTGGAAGAGGGAGAAGGGTTGAGGATGAGATCCTAGCTTCATAGATCCCTCTGGGGAATTAGTGGCCCAGAGTGGGCTAGAGAGGATCTGAGGGCATCAGAAGACCACAAGCTGAGCTTCCCATGATACAGTCAGAATAGAGAACAGAGAAGGCTATGGATGTGGATCCAAATCCTGGTGCCAACACTGATCTGCAAACTTTCCCTCCGGGCCTCAATTGCCTCACCTATAAAATGTAATTATGGAGAATGAAGTGACTTAATATAAGTCAGGGCTTATTAAGGGAGCAGGGCTAGTGGAGCCCACTGAGGGTATCCTGTCATTGTTAATAATATTACTAGTTATAAATTGACACAAGCATCTGACCAACATCTGTATGGCTGTGCCCAAACCTCACAGAGGGAAACATGTAATTTTATTGTAAGTTACTTTCAATTATTTCTCTTTTATATGTATTATGATACTGGAGTACTGAAATATTTTTAAAGTCAGATATATTGAGGTATTTATATAAGATAATATTTACCCTTTTTAGTGTACAATTCTGAGTTTTGACAGATGCATACAATTATGTAATCAACACCATAATCAAAGACAGAGAACATTTCCTTCGCTCCCCAAAATTCCTTCCTATCCCTTTTTAGGCACTTTCTCTCCCTATTTCCAGCCTCTTGCAGTCACTAATTTGATCTGTTTCTTGTCTCTATAGTTTTGCTTTTTTCCACAATGTTATAGAAATATGTGTGCATGTACATATGCATGTATCTCCTTTTGAGTCTGACATCTCTCATTTTATGATTTATTTGAAATTCATCCATATGGTTGTATGAGATACAGATGGAAAATAAGCTAATGAAAAGATGCTCAACATAATTAGAAAAATGCGAATTAAGACCATGATGAGATACCACTACACACTTACTAGAATGGCTTTAAAAAAATTTTTTTTAAATAGTACCAAAAGTTGTTGAGGATGCATAGCAGTGGAAACTTTCATGTGTTGCTGTTGGAAAGGTAAAGTGGTTTATCCACTCTGAACCAAAATTTGGCAAGTTCTTATAAAATTAACCATATACTAACCCTATGACCCAGCAATCCCACTCCTTGGTACTTAACCTATAGAAATGAAAAATTACATATGGACTCAAATGTTCACAGAAACTATTGCCAAAAGATTGGAAACAGACCAAATATCATCAGTGGGTGAATAATTCAGCAAATTGAAGGACAGCTATACGATGGGATACTACTTACCCATAAAAGGGAATGATTTATTGACACAAGCTACAACGTGGATGAATCTCAAAAGTATTATGTTTTACCACGTGATAATTTAAATTATATTTGATAAAAAATTATTAGATATTAGATTATAAATATAAATAGGTTTGTATAATTTTATATGTGCATATTATTACATATTATAGTAATATTGTATATTTACAATATATAGCACATAATATTTATTGTATATTCCTTATAATAAAATGCTTATTTTATGATATATAATATGTATTGTATGATTATTGAATTATATAATTTTTATAATATATCAAACTTTCACATAACACTTCAGTTATTTGTATTTTTACATGTTTACGTAAATTTAATGTTTATAGTGTAAAGTTGTAACTAGAATAAAAGGGAGTTTATTGTCTGGAGAGCCTGCAGTTGTAGCTGGTCAACATTTTTAATATTTGTCAACAGCTCAACTCTGGCTGTTCTTAACAAGGAAGCGTGCTCCACTTTGCCCAGCTGTGTTCTCTGAGAGTACTCTGCCTCCCCAATGCCCATGCAGCTTCCTGTCTTTTCCATTCTTTGGAGAACCCCCTGCCACCATCCTTCAACCATTGTATGTGAAGTAACACTTCTTGTGATCACTTTGTATTTTGTACTGTATTTGTGTTGCAAGTACCACCATCTGACCTGATATTAAATATTTCTGTTTTTGGTTTATCATTCACCCCTCCCCACAGGACTGTCAACTTCATGATGCCCAGACTTTATCTTGTTCTTACTGTGTTCAAGGCACCCAGCATAGCACTAGCACAAAGCAGACACTCTGTATAAGTTTTTTTTTTAAGATTTATTCATGAGAGAGAGAGAGAGAGAGCCTGCTCGAGTGGGGGGAGGGACAAAGGGAGAGACTCTTCAAGCAGACTCCCTGCTGAGCACAGAGCCTGAGCTGGGGCTCAATCCTATGACCCACCACACCCTGAGCTGAAACCAAGAGTCAGATGCTCAACCGACTGAGCCACCTAGGCGCCCCTCTGTATAAGTTTGTTAAATGGAAGAATGAATGATAGTAATAGCAGCAAGGCTGACCAAGTGCCCCACACCAAGTGAGCTAAACTCATGGTGGGGGGGGAGGTGAGGGAGGGAAGGTAGGTTGGTTACCTGCCCCCTAATTCAAGATTTAATGCCCCTTCCCACACCTCAGCATATCTAAGCCCTAACCCTTCCTCACCCAACCTCAACCACCCCATCCTTCCCCTCCCCAGTGTATCTGACCTGCATCCTTCCCCAGCGTCCACAAGGTCAGTGCTGTGTCTCCTTACTCAGCCTCCTGGTTGCAGTGGGCAGGCCATGTAGAGTGGGGAGGGACAATAGCAGGGAACCAATAGGGGCCCTCATGTCAGCATCCACCCCAGCACTTCTGTATCCCATGATCCCATGTGGTCTGCCCTGCCTCCTCCACCAGAAGAACCACCAGTGGATATGAAACTGTGGGGACAAGAGGAAGGTGGCAGGGCTGAGGCTTTCCAGCTCCAGGCACCTTGCTGGACAATAAATATGACACAATGTGGCAGGTGTTGACCCTGTGGCAAGGTTGGGTTAAAGCCATAATTGTCATGGGCACTTGCCCTAATAGCAGGATAGGCTGAGCCCTCCACCCTCAGCCGTCAATTGGGGTACTGGTGCTGGTGTGACTATTATCTATATTGTATTATCCCCTAACCACACCCCACCCCACTTTCCATGCCATACATCATACCATACCATACACAATACCATACCAGTTATTAACCATTTTACTTAATTCCATAATTATATTGATTCTATTATTGAAGTATAATTAAATGTATCAAAATTTCTGCCATTATTTATACTATGCCTGTAATTATTAAGATATGAATAAGACAAACTCTGATGCTAAGAAATCCTGTATCCCTTCTGCTTTCTGCCACCTTCAGGTCCGTGGTGTTTGCACTGTGTACCACAATGATAGTGCCACTTCTAGAGGTAAAGTTTTTTTTCCCCCTTCTGTGAAATGAGCTCAATTAGATTACTCCCTTAGTGATATTATGATTGTACTATTTTAATATTTATTATAATAGGCATTGCTATTCAAACAAAAACTGGTGTTCTGTTTCCATCTGTTAAACAGGACAATGTAAATGCTACTTTAATACAATCATTTGAATTACATTAAGGTTATGACTATAATTGGGTGCCTGGCTGGCTCAGTTGGTAGAGCATGCAACTCTTGATCTCAGGGTCATGAGTTTCAGGTTCATGCTGGGTGGAGAGATTACTTAAAAAGATAGGACTATAGGGGCGCCTGGATGGCTCAGTCGGTTAAGTGTCTGCCTTCAGCTCAGGTCATAATCCCAGGGTCCTGGGATCGAGCCCTACATCGGGCTCCTTGCTCGGTGGGGAGTCTGCTTCTCCCTCTCCCTCTGCTGCTCCCCCTGCTTGTGCTCTCTCTCTCTGTCAAATAAATAAAATCTTTTTTTAAAAAAAAAGATAGGACTATAATTAATGTCAATTCTGAGAACCCATGGTGTGTTCCATTGCATTCTGGAAAATGGCACGATTATAATGCATTGCTGACTACAGTATTTATTGCTGTGTAACAAGCTACCCAAAACGTAATGGCTTAAGGGCACCTGGGTGGCTCAGTCGGTTAAGCATCTACCTTTGGCTCAGGTCATGATCTCAGGGTGCTGGGATCGAGCCCCATGTTGGGCTTCCTGCTCAGCAGGGAGTCTGCTGCTCTCTCTCCGTCTCCCTCAGCCCTTCCCCCTCCTCGTGTTCACTCTCTTGTGCTCTCTCTCTTAAATCTTTAAAAAAAGAAACTTAATGGCTTAAAACAGTAATAAACATGGAGCGCCTGGGTGGCTCAGTTGGTTAAACGTCTGCCTTTGGCTCAGGTCATGATCCCAGGGTCCTGGCATCAGGTTCCCTGCTCAGCGGGGAGCCTACTTCTCCCTCTCCCTCTGCCTGCCAATCCCCCCACTTGTGTTCTCTCTCTGTCAAATAAACAAAACCTTTAAAAACAAAACGAACAAAACAATAAATATTTATTCTCTCAGTTTCTGAGGGCCAGAAAGCTGGGACTAGCTTAGCGAGGTGGTTCCAGCTTAGGAACTGTCATGAGGTTACAGTCAAGATGTTGGCCAGAGTTGCAGTCATCTGAAAGCTGATTGAGGCTTGCAGGATCTGATTCCAAGCCAGTTCACATGACTATTGGCAGGCCTTAGTTCCTCACCATATGGGCCCCACTTAGGGCTCTTGAGTGTACTCACAAACATGGTGGCTGAATTTGTTATATTGGTCAACCCATTCATTGTGGAAGGGGTTTGAATACCAGGAAGCAAGATTCATTAAAGGAAATCTTGGAGACTAGCTACCACAGAAACATTGTGATTATTTGCATTTATGTTAATATTATCATTGCAACTGATAACACTATTAGGAATCATAACAGTCTTACAAACCAGAGGGAAATAGTCCACATATTACAAGGTTTAAATGACAGAACCCAGTACACAGTGCTAATAGTGATTGATGATGATGATGATGATGATAATGATGGCAGCAAATTTTATTAAGTGTCTGAGTGCACCAGTCCCTGTTCTAGGCACTTTAAATCTATAATAAATCAATCCACACAACAATGCTTAAGATGGGCTCATTATTATTCCTATTTCACAGATGAAGAATGTGTGTCATAGAGAAGTAAAGGAACTTGCCCAAGGTAAAAAGTAAACAGCACAGGGGGGATTCAAAGTCAGGCCAAAATGTGGAAGGAGCCAAGATGCCCTTCAACAGATGAATGGATAAAGAAGATGTGGTACATATACACAATGGAATATTATTCAGCCATCAAAAAGGATGAATACCCACCATTTGCATTGACATGGATGGAACTGGAGGAGATTATGCTAAGTGAAGTAAGTCAAGCAGAGAAAGACAATTATCATATGGTTTCACTCATATGTGGAACATAAGCAATAGCATGGAGGACCACAGGGGAAGGGAGGGAAATCTGAAGGGAGAGAAATCAGGGAGACAGACCATGAGAGACTATGGGCCACGGGAGACAGAATTTTGGAAGGTCCAAAATCAAGGTGACAGCTTTTATGGCTTCTGATGAGGGCTCACTTCCTGCCTGGCTGCCTTCTCCTTGTGTCCTCACATGGTGTTTCTTTGGTGCATGTGCATGGAGAAAGACTGAGCTTTCTTTTTCCTCTTCGTATAAGGCTAACTACCAATCCTATTGGATTAGAACTCCATTCTTATAACTTCATTTAGCCATAATGCCCTCCTAAAATCCCTATGGCCAAATACAGTCACACTGCAGGTTAAGGCTTCAACATAAGAATTTTAGAGGGACACAGTTCAGTCCGTAGCACCTTCCAAAGGACATTCCTTTCTTTGAAATCTGTGGTGCTAACTCCAACCATCAGGTGGTAGATAGTATTTCTGATTGTACAGTTTTAGCATCAGAAAAGTTGGTGTTGCCCTTGGTTCAGGAAACCCCTGTATTTCTCACTTTGTATCTCTCAATTCCCATTGGGAGAAATCCTCATTCCAACTGCAGAATAAATTATCTTCTTGGCCAAGCTGGAGACTCCACAGAATCACTTTTATTCTTTTGAAGTATCATTCAAAACCAAGAGAGACAGAGGCACCTGGGTGGCTCAGTTGGTTAAGCATCTGCCTTTGGCTCAGGTCATGATTCTGGGGTCCCGGGATCAAGCCCCACATTGGGCTCCCCACTCAGCGGGGAGTCTGCTTCTCCCTCTGCCCCTCCCTGCACTCATGCTCTCTCTCTCTCTCCCCCTCAAATAAAATCTTTAAAAAAACAAAAAAAAACAAGAGAGACAGCTTTAAATTAGAGTAGCTGGCTGAGGCCTGGGAGGCTTATCTCCTCTTCCTGACAGTCCACGCCCATAGAATGACTACATTCCATAGTGACTGCCTTCTTCTAGCACTGCTGATTCCCAACATCATCAGCTAATCTTAATGATCAAGGACTCCTCTACCTGCCTTATACACAAACTAAGCAGAATCATTTTAACTTACTTTACCTCATGTGGGTGCAAAAGAGGGAGGTGCTAATATCATCCTACCTGCTTTACAAAGGGGAGTCACAAGTATTCACACCCTGGAGAGAATGAAGTTATGAACTGACCCATCATTCCTGAGGCAGGAAAGGCAGAAAGCCAGGGTCAGAAGCAGTTCAGAAATTAAGGGTAACACACACCAGGAAATAGCATCAACCTCCCATAGCTCAATGCCTCCTGACACTGTTTTGTTCGCACAATATGGAAATGGATTGTTTCATGACATAGGTAATCATATGTTGTTCTGGAAGCTATAGAGAAGAAAGGACATTTTCTGTTTCTTATCCTGTTGAGAATTCCCTCACCAGCAGTAGGAGGGCCTAGAATTATTAAACTTGAAACACAGAAATTGCATAGTGAATCCTGAGGCCAAAGGGAGCTCCTGAAGATGTTTAAACTGTGAAGAGGCATAAAGAGGACGCACACAGGAAGAACCATAGCATTTTTGGTTCTCCAGGATATTTTTTTAAATTATTATAACTAAGTAAACTGATATTGGGCCTCGCTACTCATATCCAAATTATCTGGATGATTTTTTATTACATAGATTTCTGGGCCCCACCACCAGTTTCTGATTCAGGAAATGTGGACTGGGGACTATGAATCTGAATTTCTCACAGGTTCCCATGTGGTAGTAATACTGTTGGTACTCAGATGACACTGTAAGCAACACAGACCTAGAGAGGTCAGTGGTTCACTCAAAGTCATAGAGCTTAGTAAAAGGTAGAGATGGGAACTGAAGCCAGCACGTGTGAGTCTAGAACCTAAGGGATACCTGAGAGAGAGGATGGATGGTAGAATTTCAACAAATATCCTCCTGCCAGAGGCCTGGTTATGATTGATCCAAGGAATCTTTCCTGGTCCCCCAGACAACTCAGTGAGGTTGAAGAACATGTCTGAAACAATCAGTTTTGAGGGACTAGGAGGGCACTAGAAGGAAACTTAGTTGTATATGATAAAAAACCATGACTATGCTTAGAACAGATAGATGTAAATCTTTGTAACCTTGGATTAAGCAACAGTTTCTTAGGTGATGTCTAAAGCACAAGCAAACAAAAAATAGGTAAATTGGACTCCATCAAAATTAAATACTTTTTTGAGTCTGAGGACATTATCAAGATGCAAAGAACCCACAGAATGGGAACAGTATTTTCAAATCCTCTCTCTGATAGGAATCTAATTTCCAGAATATATAAAGAACACTTACAACTCAACAATAAAAAGACAAATAACCCAATCTAAAACAAAGAATTTGAAGACATTTCTCCAAAGAAGATATACAAATGGTCAATAGCCCATGGGAAAATGTCCAGCATCATTAGAGAAATGCAAATCAAAACCACAATGAAATGCCACCTTTGTACCCATTAACACAGCCATTTAAAAAAAAGGAAAATAGTAAGTATTGATGAGGTTGTGGAAAAACTGGAACCCTCACAGATTGCTGGCACAGATTTCACATACCTGTTGGCCGTTTTTATGTCTTCTTTGCAGAAATGTCTATTCAAATCTTTAGCCCATTTTTAAATAGAGGTATGCAATGGGTTTCATTTCTTTGTTTTGCTATTAGATTGTAGGAGTTCCTTATATTTCTTTTAGAAATTAACTCCTTATATGACATCGCTTGTAAATATTTTCTTCCAGTCCATGGGTTGCTTTTCACTCTGTTTTTGCTTTGCTGTCAAAAGCATTATTTGCTTTTAATTTGATGCAGTCTCACTGGTCTGTATTTGCTTTTGTTGCCTGTGCTTTATACACATAGTGGTGTATCTATGCTGTAAAGCTTTTCCTCTGATTTCTAGGAGTTTTAGAGTTTCAGAACTTACATTTAAGTTTTAAATCCATGGGGGTTGATTATTGTGTATGGTGTAATACATAGGTCCAATTTCATTCCTATGTATGTGAATATCCAGTTTTCCTAACACAATTTGTTAGGACTATCCCTTCTCCATTGTGTATTCTTGCCAACCTTGTTGAAGATGAACTGATCTTATATGTGTGGATTTAGTTCTGGGCTCACTGTTCTAATCCATTGGTCTATACAGTCTGTCTATATGTCTGTCTTTTTACCAGACCATACTGTTTTAATTACTAAGGCTTTGAAATGTATTTTGAAATCAGGAAATGTAATGCCTCCGGTTTTGTTCTTTCCCAAGATTGTTTTGGTTATTTGGAGACTGTTTCCATGTGAGTTTTAGAATTATATTGTAAAAAAGTAGTCCAGTTTCATTCTTTAGTATGTGGCAGTCCAGTTTTCCCAACACCATTCATTGAAGAGACTGTCCTTTACCCACTGTATATTCTTGGCTCCTTTGTTGTAAATTAATTGACCATCTATGTATAGGTTTACTTCTGGGCTTTCTATTCTGTTCCTTCGATCTATATGTCTCTTTTTATGCCAATACCTTGTACAGTTTGATTACATAGATTTGTAATATAGTTTGAAGTCAGGAAGTGTGATGCCTTTGTTTTTCTTAAGATTGTTTGACTATTTGGGGTCTTTTGTTTCCATACAAATTTTAGGATCATTTGTTCTATTTCTGTGAAAAATACCATTGGAATTTTGTTAGGAATTGCATTGGATCTGTAGATTGCTTTGGGTAGTATAGAAATTTTAACAATATTAATTCTTCTAGTCCAAGAACATGGAATATCATTCCATTTATTTGCATCTTTTTCATTTTCTTTCATTAATGTCTTACAGTTTTCAGTATATAGGTCTATCACTTCCTTGGTTAAATTTATTCCTAGGTATTTTATCCTTTTTGATAACACTGTAATTGGGATTGTTTTCTTAATTTTTCTGATAATTTGTTATTAATGTATAGAAATGCAAGTGAGTTTTGTATACTTTTGTATATTTTGTGACCTGCAACTCTACTGAATTTATTAGTTCTAAAAGTTTTTTTTTGCTGAACTCTTTAGGGTTTTCTATATATACTCTCATGTTATCTGCAAATAGTGATAGTTTTATTTCTTCTTTTCCAATCAAATGTCTTTTATTTCTTTTTCTTTCCTAATTGCTTTGGCTGGGACTTCCAATATTATTATATTGAATAAAAGTGGTGAGTGTGGGCATCCTTGTCCCTGATCTTAAAGGAAAAGTTTCCAGCTTTTCACCATTTAGTATGATGTTAGCTGTGGGCTTTATTATGTTGAGGTACATTTCTTCCCTACCTGCTTTGTTGACAGTTTTATCATTAATGGATGTTGACTTTGTCAAAGTGCTGTTCCCGCATCATTGAGATGATCATATGATTTTTGTCCTTAATTTTGTTAATGTGGTGTATTACATTGATTTGTGGATGTTTAATGATCCTTGCATGCCTGGAATAAATCCCACTTGGTCATGGTGTATAACCCTTTTAATATATTGTTGAATTCAGTTTGCTAATACTTTGTTAAAGATTATTATACCTATGTATCTGGTTTTAGTCATGGTAATGCTGGCCTCATAAAATGAGTTCGGAAGAATTTGAGAAGGATTAGTATTAATTTTTCCTGAAATGTTTGGTGGAATTCACTAGTGAAGCCATCTAGTCTTGGACTTTTGTTTGTTGGGAGGTTTTTGATTACTGATTCAATTACCTTACAAGTAATCAGTCTGTTTAGATTCTTCTATTTCCTTATGATTCAATATTGGTAGGTTATATGTTTCTAGGTATTCATCATTTCTTCTAGGTTGTCCTTTTTTTTGGTGTATAATTGTTCACACTAGTCTCTTATAATTCTTTGTATTCCTATGGTATCAGCTGTAATGCCTCCTTTTTTATTCTGATTTTATTTGAGTCCTCTCTTTTTTTTCGTGTGTGTGTGTGTATAGCTAAAGGTTTTATCTTTTGAAAAAACCCAGCTCTTAGTCTCATTGATCTTTTCTGTTGTTTTTAGTCTCTATTTCATTTATTTTCACTCTGATTTTTGTTATTTCCTTCATTCTACTACCTTAGGGCTTCATTTGGTATACTGTATGTCCATTTTCTTTGTCTCAAGATATATTTTTAATTTAATGTACATTCTTCTCAAGTGCATATATACACTCAAAATAGATCATATGCTGGTCTTAAGGTCTTAAAATGTCTTAAGACACTAAGAAGGATTGAAACCATACAGAATATGTTCTTTGGCCACAATGGAATTCAATTTGAAATCATTAAAATATCTAAGGAAACTCCCAGTATTGGAAAATAAATACTACACACAGGAAATTAGAATATATATAGAAATGAACAATAATGAAAATGTAGCATATAAAAATGTATGTTATGTAGCTAAGATAGTATTTAGAGGGAAATCTATAGTTTAAATGTTTATATTACAAAAGAAGAAAAGTATAAAGTCAACAAACTAAGGTTGTACTGCAAGATTCTAGAAAAAGAAAAGCAAAATAAACCCACAGTTACTGGAAGGAAAGAAAATAAGAAGGATAAAAACAGAAGTTAATGAATTAGAAAACTGACAAATAACAGAGAAAATCAATGGAGCCAAAGCAAAGTTGGAAATATCAGCAAGCTTGATAAACTCTTAGCAAAAATGACCAAGAAAAAATAAAGAAGAAAAACACAAATATCAGAAATAACAGAGGGGGGCACCTGGGTGGCTCAGTTGGTTAAGCAACTGCCTTCGGCTCAGGTCATGATCCTGGAGTCCTGGGATTGAGACCCGCGTTGGGCTCCCTGCTGAGCAGGGAGTATGCTTCTCCCTCTGACCCTCCCCCCTCTTGTGCTCTCTCTCTCATTCTCTCTCGAATAAATAAATAAAATCTTTAAATAAAAAAGGGAGAAGCAGGCTTCCCTCGGAGCAGGGAGCCCAATGTGGGGCTCGATCCCAGGACCCCGGGACCATGACCTGAGCCGAAGGCAGATGCTTAGCGACTGAGCCACCCAGGTGCTCAAAATAAATAAAATCTTTAAAAAAGGGCGCCTGGGTGGCTCAGTTGGTTGGGCGGCTGCCTTCGGCTCAGGTCATGATCCTGGAGTCCCTGGATCGAGTCCCGCATCGGGCTCCCTGCTAGGCGGGGAGTCTGCTTCTCCTTCTGACCCTCCCCCCCTCATGCTCTCTCTATCTCATTCTCTCTCTCAATAAATAAAATCTTAAAAAAAAAAAATCTTAAAAAAAAAAAGAAATTACAGAGGGTTTCTAATTACAGATCCTATACAAATTAAGTAATAAAGAATACATGAGTAAATAATAATTAAAGAAAATATTATGAACCCTTTCATACAAGCTAGATGAAATGGATACATTCCTTGAAAGACAGCAACTAGCAAAGATTACTCAAAAAAAAAATGTAATATGAATGGCTGTATATCTACCATAGAAATTGAATTTATAGTAAAAGTATTGCCCTAACAGTTATAAGTATTGCCCTAACAAACATGGCCCTAATGATTTTATGGATAAGTTCTATCAAGAAATAACACCAATACTACACAAAATCTTTTAGAATTAGCTCCCAACTCACTGCAGGAACCCAACATTAACCCTGCTACTAAAACCAGGAAAAAGGCATTATTAGAAAACTATAGATTTCCCTCATGAACACTAGTGTAAAAATCCTTTTCAAGTACTAACAAATAGAGTCCAGTAATATTTATAAAATACATAGTGCAGCATAATCCAGAGTTTATCCCATGAATACAAGTTGGATTAACATTTGAATATCAATTAATGTAATTCAACACATTAACAGATTAAGAAAGCAAAATGATAAGATCACTTGAATAAAGGTATAACATACTTAGACGAAATCAAAACAGAGTCCTCATAAAAATTCTTACCAAGTTAAGAGTAGAGAGGAACTTTCTCTCCAATAAAGGGCACTCAAAATACATAAATAACGTATTCAATAGTGAAATATTGAAGGCTTTCTCATTTAAATCAGAAACAATGGTAGTGATTGATACATTTATAATCTTGATTATGGTAATGGTTTCACAAATATACACATACATCAAGATCTGTCAAGGGGCTCCTTGTTGGCTCAGTTGGTTGGGCATCTGACTGGATTTCTGCTTAGGTCATGATCTCAGGGTCCTGAGATTGACCCCTCTGGCTCTGTATTGGGCATGGAGCCTGCTTAAGATTCTCTCTCTCCCTCTCCCTCTGCCCCACCCCCACAAAATTTGTCAAAATGTATCTTGGGCCTTTGAGGGAAACTTTTCATATAGTATCTCAAAGGAAAGACACCACTACTCTGACTAGCTCCCAACACGCTCACCTGGACACCATCCTGCTTTTCACCCATCCGAGGTTCTCTCCCTTGTTCCAAAAGGGAAATCACTGCTGGCTTTGAAATAGCAAGTCCTGCTCAAAGATATGGGATATTAAAAATGAATATAGTAGGGGCATCTGGGTGGCTCAGTCATTAAGCGTCTGCCTTCGGCTCAGGTCATGATCCCACGGTCCTGGGATCGAGCCCCGCATCCGGCTCTGCTCTGCAGGAAGCCTGCTTCTCCCTCTCCCCCTGCTCGTGTTCCCTCTCTCGCTGTGTCTCTCTCTGTCAAATAAATAAAATCTTTAAAAAAAAATGAATATAGTGTCAACTATACTTAAACTACAATGAATGAATGAATGAATGAATTTTTTTTTTTTTTAACCATGCAACATTGTCTTTTATTATGTATGGGTTTTAAAAATTATTTCCTCAATCTCTCCATACACAGACAAAGTATACTGTTTAACATACTGGAACTGGGAAATATTGACCATTGCCTAGATAAGGGAAAATTATCCCTAAAACATGCTTAACCAAGAGGCCAATTCATCTGCCGACCTCCAAGAACATGGAGATGAACATGATAGACAGACTGTCCCCCATCTGAACCTTCATTCACCACCATTCGATAACCCTTCTTCAGGCCCAGATCAGCAGCACATTTCTTGCCCACAATCATTAAATGTCCAAGAAGACGTTCATCATCATCTTCTGCTACAGAAATCTGAGATATAGGTTTCTTGGGTATCACCAGAAAATGAGTTGGTGCTTGAGGGGAAACGTCATGGAAAGCAAGACACTGGTCATCCTCAAAAATGATTTTGGCTGGGATTTCCTTGCGAATGATCTTCCCGAAGATCGTGTCGCCACCAGGCCGCGCGGCCTGAGCTTTGGCGATCTCGTCTGCCATCTCGGCCTCCCTCCCGCGCGGCCACCCCGGGGAGAAGCTCTGAATGAATTTTTATTTAGAGTTGGTTTAACCTAAGCAAATTCAGATCTAATTGTTCATCAGAAGAATGATGGAAACAGCAATTCACCATTTGGCAAATACCAGAGTAATAATTGCTGCATGCAGCAATCGTTGATGGAAGCTAAAATATAGGGGAAGGTATCATGAGAAAGAGGACAGATACAGAGTCTTCACAACAAGCTTAATGACTGCAGTGGTAAACTAGTGGCTTTATAGTGCAGAAGCCTGGAGAACACTACTATAACCAACAGATCAAATTAGCGTTACTGGTAATAAGGGACGCCTGGTTGGCACAGTCAGTTGAGTAAATGACTCTTGGTTTCGGCACAGGTTGTGATCTCAGGGTCATGAGATCGAGCCCCATGCCAGGCTCCACACTGAGTGCAGGGTGTGCTTGAGACTCTCCCTCTCCCTCTGCTCCTCCCCTCTGTGCTCTCTCTGTCTCAAATAAATAAGTAAATCTTTAAAAAAAATAGCATTAATAAGTATACAAACATCAACCAAATGGGACTAAAAAAAAATAGATGGTAGATCTATCAAGATGGTAGGCTTAAAGCCAACCATATCAATAATTCCATTGAACAATGACTTAAACATTCCAAGTGCAGGTGGCTGAATAATTACCCCAAAAATGTCAAGTCCTAATCCCTGGAATCTTTAACTATTACCTTATATGGTAACAGAGACTTTGCAATATGATTAAAGATGGTGAGATGGTGAGAATATATTGGATCATCTGGTAGGCTATAAATACAATCACAAGGATCCTTGGGTCTGTGATGGGAGAAAAGGGGTAGTGCAGAGAGAGATATGAGATAGATCTACAGAAGAGAAGGCCATTTGAAGACTGAGCAGAGAGAGTTTTAAGATGCTAGCCTTGAAGATGGGAATGATGAAGCCACAAGCCAAGGAATTTGCAGCCATCAGAAGTTGGAAGAGTCATGGAATGGATTCTTCCTTACAGTCTGCAGAGGGAGTGCAGCCCTGCAAATATCTTGCTTTTGAGATTCTGGCCTAGAATTGTGAGAATAAAATCCCACTGTTTTAAGCCATTTTGTGGTAATTTGTTACAGCAGTCATAGGAAACTAACAGACCAAGAAAAAGGCAGAGATTGTCAGATTGGATTTTAAAAAGGCAAGATCCTACGATGTTCTGCCTACAGAAACAAATCTAAACATAAAGACACAAATAGGATAAAAGTACAAGTATGGAAAAGAACATATGTTGCTAAAACTAATCAAAAGATTGTTTCAGGGCGCCTGGGTGGCTCAGTCGGTTAAGCGACTGCCTTCGGCTCAGGTCATGATCCTGGAGTCCCGGGATCGAGTCCCGCATCAGGCTCCCTGCTCAGCAGGGAGTCTGCTTCTCCCTCTGACCCTCCTCCCTCTCATGCTCTCTGTCTCTCATTCTCTCTCACAAAAAAAAAAAAAAAAAGATTGTTTCAAAACTCATAAAACCAAAGTTGGTAACAGTGCAACACCAAATCCAGTTAAGAGTTAGGGATTTCAACACTCCTTTCTCAAGGATTGATAGAACAAGTAGATAGAAAATAAGTAAAGATATCAAATGCCTGATTAGCATTATCAGTCAACTTGTCCTTGATGTTTGTAGCCCAGTCCACCCAAGAAGAAAATACAGTCTTTTCAAGTGTACACAAAACAATTACCAAGATAGATTACAATATGGGTCATAAACAAGGTTCACTAAATTTAAAAGGATTCAAGTCATACAAATTATATTCTCTGGCCATAATCATTCAAATTATATTCTCTGGCCACAAAAGGATTAAATTATAAATAAAAAATATAGAGATATCTAGAACACCCCCAAATATTTGGAAAAAATAATACAATTCTAAATAGCTCATAGGTTAAAAAATTAAAATAAAGATATTAGGGGGCGCCTAGGTGGCACAGTCGGTTAAGTGTCCGACTCTTGGTTTTGGCTCAGGTCATGATCTCAGGGTCGTGAGATCAAGCCCTGCATCAGGCCCTGCGCTCAGTGGGGAGTCTGCTTCAGACTCTCTCTCTCCCTCTCCTTCTGCCCCTTCTCCCCACATGTGCTCTCTCTCTAAAATAAATAATAAAACAAAAATCTTTAAAATAAGGATGTTAGAATTAGTAATTGAAAGAAAATGAATACAAAAATATTGAAATCTGTAGCTAAAGTTTTTAGAGGAAAATATGTAATTTCTTATAGATAGATATGTAATTCTAAATGTTTATATTAGAAAAGGAGTAAGGCTCAAATAAGTGAACTCAGCTTTTACAGCAAGATACTAGATTTTTAAAAAGGACAAATAAAAAAATAATTTTAAAAAGGGGCATAGTAGGGGCACCTGACTGGCTCAGATGCAAGCATGCAACTCTTTACCTCAGGATTGTGGGTTCGAGCCCCACATTGGGTATAGAGACTACTTAAAAATAAAGTCTTAAAAAAAAGCACAGTAATAAGAAGAAAAGAAATAATAATGATCAAAGCAGAAATCAATGACAGAGAAAAAATTAGAGAAAAAAACCCAAAGTTCATCTTTTGAAAAATTGATAAAGCTCTAACCCACTGGGGAAAAAGAGAAGACACAATTACCATCAGAAAGAAGAAAGATGGCATTACTGCTAATTCTACAGGTATTGAAAGGAGAAAAGTATTTAGAACATACCTATGTTAATAAATTAAAAACTTAGATAAAATGGACAGATTCCTTGAAAAACACAAATTACTAAGGCTCACATACAAAGAAAATGAGGTGATGTCAGTAAGATATTGGAATAGGAGGTTCTAGCTCTTGACCCTCAACAGAAACACTAATTTAACAACTATCCATTCATGAAAATACCTTCATAAGAGCTCCTGAGTCCAGGTGAGAGGTCATAGCACACCAGTGGAACAAAGAAATAAGACAAGACATACTGAAAAGGGTAAGGAGTACAATTTAATTTTATCTACATCACTTCTTCCCGAAATTGGCACAGCACAGAACCAAGAGAAATACTCTTGGTCTACAAGTTCTGCATGGAGTAAACAAAAAATTAAATGAATGCCCAAATTGTCCCAGCCTTTCAGGGTGCTACTTGAGAGGTCTGTTTCTGTCTGTCACACCTCACACAAAACAGAAGAAACTGGCATGGATGGCTAGATCACCTAGCGGGTAACTAGGAACACAGGGCCAGGGGCTCTCAACAACCAGCAGGCAGCCCTCAACAGATGGCCCATGGATGAGCCTAAAGGACATTATGCTCAGTGAATAAGGTAGACACAGGACAAATATTTCATGATACCACTTATGTGAGGAATCTAAAATAGACTTATAGCATAGAGTAGAATGGTGGTCGCCAGGGGCTTAGGGGATAGGGAAATGGGAAGTAATTAGTCAAAGAGTACAAAATTTCAATTATACAAGATAAGTCCTAGAGATCTACCGTACAGCATCGTGCCTGTAGTTAAAAATACTATATTGTATACTTAAAAAGTTGCCAAGAGGGTAGATCTTAGGTTAAATGCTTTTATCTCTCACACACACACATCATCATCATCATCATCGTCATCATCAAGAGGGCAGATCAAGGTGGCCAAGCGGATCGGTGGCAGTGGCCTTGCAGAGATGCAGATTTTTGTGAAGATTCTGACGGGCAAGACTATCACCCTTGGGTGCCTGGGTGGCTCAGTTGGTTAAGCGACTGCCTTCAGCTCAGGTCATGATCCTGGAGTCCCGGGATCGAGTCCCGCATTGGGCTCCCTGCTCTGCAGGGAGTCTGCTTCTCCCTCTGACCCTGCTCTCTCTCATTCTCTCTCTCAAATAAATAAATAAAATCTTTAAAAAAAAAAAAAAAGACCATCACCCTTGAGGTCAAGCCCAATGACACCAGTAAGAATGTCAAAGCCAAAAGCAAGAGAAGGAGGGCATCCCACCTAACTGGCAGTATCTGATTTTTGCCAGCAAACAGCTGAGGATAGCTACACTCTCAGATTACAATATCCAGAAAGAGTCCACTCTGCACTTGGTGCTATACCTGCAGGCTGGCATCATTGAGCCTTCCCTCCACCAGCTTGCCCAGAAATACAACTGCAACAAGATGATCTGCCGCACAGGGATGTCCACTATCACCACTGCTATTCAACATAGTATTGGAAGTCCTAGCCACAGCAATCAGACAACAAAAAGAAATCAAAGGCATCCAAATCGGCAAAGAAGAAGTCCAACTCTCACTCTTTGCAGATGATATGATACTTTATGTGGAAAACCCAAAAGACTCCACCCCAAAACTGCTAGAACTCATACAGGAATTCAGTCAAGTGGCAGGATATAAAATCAATGCACAGAAGTCAGTGGCATTCCTATACACCAACAACAAGACAGAAGAAAG
>NC_138384.1:39459367-39561351 GCF_054177405.1 Leptonychotes weddellii
GGGACTCCAGGATCATGACCTGAGCCGAAGGCAGTCGCTTGACCGACTGAGCCACCCAGGCGCCCCAGGGAGTGATGTTATTCTGACAGTAGCTACCACTGTCACCTTACTGTCAAATTATGCTGACCTAAAAAAGCACTGTGATGGTAAGGAATTTATGTATAAATTTTTACCTTTTTTATTAATATAATTCTTTACTATAAAATACATCTTTTTAAAGTATATAATTTAGTAGTTTTTAATATAGTCACAGGGTTGTATAACCAGTACCACTGTTAATGCACCACTATTAATTATGTGTAAGTACTGCATTTGTTTTTTTACGTGGTAAATTATACATAACAAAATTTCACAGTTTAACCTTTTTTTAGAGGGGTGAATGGGGAGGGAGAATCTTAAGCAGGCTTCACGCCCAGCGGAGCCTGATGTGGGGCTTCATCTCACAACCCTGAGATTGTGACCTGAGCTGAAATCAAGAGTCAGACACTTAGCCAACTGAGCCACCCAGGTGCCCCAACATTTAATCATTTTTAAGTGTACAGTTAACTAGCATTAAGTATATTCACATTGTTCTGCAACCATCACCACCAGTCATCTTCAGAACTTCTTCATCTTCCCCAACTGAAACTCTACCCATTAAACACTTTTCATCCCCCTTCTACCCTCCACCCCAGTCCCTGGCATCCACTTTCTGTCTCTATGAATTTGATTATTCTAAGAATCTCATATAAGAGGAATCATACAATATTTGTCCTTTTGTGACTAGCTTATTTCACTTAGCATGATGTCTTCAAGATTCATCCACGTTGTTGGGGCGCCTGGGTGGCTCAGATGGTTAAGCATCTGCCTTCAGCTCAGGTCATGATCCCAGGGTCCTGGGATCGAGCCCCACATCGGGCTCCTGGCTTAGCAGGGAGTCTGCTTCTCCCTCTCCCTCTGCCTCTCCCACTGCTCATGCTCTCTCTCTCTCTGTATCTCTGTGTCTCAAATGAATAAATAAAATCTTTAGGAAAAAAAAAAAAAAGATTCATCCACGTTGTAACTTGTATAAAATAACCCTGATTTTTGTGGCTGCATAATATTCCCTTGCGTGCATATACCACATTTTATTTATCCGTTTATGGACATTTGGGTTTCTTCCACTTTTTGTCTGTTATAAATACAAACACTTGTGTACAAGTTGTTTTGGATTTTTTTTTTTTTTGAGTGAAGGTGTATTTTCTATTCTTGGGTATATATGTAGGGGTGGAGTTGCTGGATCACATGGTAACTCCTACATTACCTGTTTTATTCTCATGATGTTGATGTAAGTGAAACTAATAGAATAATTCAGCAACTTTCTGGAGGATGTGACTAACAGGGTGGGAAATAGCTCTGTGAAGAAAACTCAACATCAGTATATGTAAGACTATTCTCAGAGACTTTACCCATCTTTTAGGCAGTAATCCAGTGGTGAGCATACATAAAAATCAGAGAGTGTTGTATTACTGGTAGCTGAAGAAAACAAGAACAATTTAGCAAAACAATCCAAATTTAATGTACTTCTCCAAGACCAAGTAAATACTGTTTAAAAGAATGAACTTTGCACATTTTGGAAAACAACTTCCACTTAAAACATAACAAAGGTTCATTTTAATTTAAGATATGGCCATTGAATCAGTAACTTCATATACTGAAATTCTCATCAAGATCAAAAGAAAAATATGTGCCGTATATACAGAGGAATATTATACAGCCATTCAAAAGAAGATTTTGCCATTTGCAACAACATGGGTGGATGTTACCCTAAATGGAAATAAGTTAGAGAAAGACAAGTAGCAATAGTGTATGATCACACTTATATGAGGAATCTAATCCTCCACCCCCTCAAAAAAAAAAACAAAACCTGGGCGCCTGGGTGGTTCAGTTGGTTAAGCGACTGCTTTCAGCTCAGGTCATGATCCTGGAGTCCCTGGATCGAGTCCCGCATCGGGCTCCCTGCTCGGCAGGGAGCCTGCTTCTCCCTCTGACTCTCCCCCCTCTCATGTGCTCTCTCGCTCTCATTCTCTCTGTCTCAAATAAATAAATAAAATCTTAAAAAAAAAAACCTGAACTCAGATACAGAGAAAAGATTGGTGGTTGCCAGAGGTGGGGGGTGGGTGAAATGCATGAAGGTGGGCAAAAAGTTCAAGCTTTCAGTTTTAAATGAGTCATGGGTATGTAATGCCCAGCATGGTGACTATAGTTAATAATACTGTTACAATAATAATACTGTATTGTATATTTGAAAGTTGCGAAGAAAGTAGATCTTCAGAGTTCTCATCACAAGAAAAAAATGTAACTATGTATGATGATGGATATTAACTAAACTGTGGTGATCATTTTGCAATATATACAAATACCGAATCATGCTATATACCTGAAACTAATATAATGTTGTATGTCAATTATATCTCAAAGAAATATGTAAGTTTTAGGGTCAAGTCTAATGCAACAGTATATTATCTCTAAAAACTGGTTATTGAGGCATGACCTTCTTGAGGTTGCTTTAGGTATTTTCCATCAGCTTTGTTTTCAAGTATCTAGTTACTTGATCCCTGGTGAAATTTTGAGATTTTATGACTCAGATTGCATTAACAATATTCTGGAACACATACACACACACACATGTGTACACACACACACGTACACACACACACAAATACACTTTGGCTAAGATTAGCCATGTGAGCTTCACCTTTCTTCATTCATCAGTACAATGAAATGCCTATGTCAAAGGAAATGTTCTCTTCAAATGTCTATGTAAAGAAACCTGTCTCTTGTGTGTAGGCAATTATTATTTCTTTCCAAGAAAAAAAAAATCAAGAGAAAAAGAAAAGCACTGTATGAGTGTATAGCTTTCTGGACTTTTTCTGTCTACTGGAACCTGATGATTTGTCAGCCTTTCAATATTGAGATATGCATATATTTTACAAATAGTATGGTGTAGCTATGGTTTCATAATCTGATTTTTCTTTTTTTTTTTATTCTTATGTTAATCCCCATACATTACATCATTAGTTTTAGATGAAGTGTTCCATGATTCATTGTTTGTGCATAACACCCAGTGCTCCATGCAGAACGTGCCCTCCTCAATACCCACCACCAGGCTAACCCATCCCCCCACCCCCTCCCCTCTAGAACCCTGTTTGTTTTTCAGAGTCCACATAATCTGATTTTTCTGACAGTATTTCTGGAGTATTTTCCATGTCTTCATTATTTTCCCTTCACATTTTGTATGTAATGTATTCAGCAGTCAGTTTTTCTGGAATCAGAATGTTGAACCCTGCCTGACCAATTCTATGACTTTTCTAACCTGTACACCCTTTCTTTTCTTTTCTTTTTTAAATGACTTATCATTTGAGAGAGAGAGAGTAGGGGGAGGGGCAGGGGGAGAAGGAGACAAGCAAGACTCCCCACTGAGCAGGGAGCCGGCCGCGAGGCTCCATCCCAGGACCCTGAGATCATGACCTGAGCTGAAATCAAGAGCCTGACACCCAACTGACTGAGCCACGCAGGTGCCCCTAATCTGTACACCCTTTCTAACCTGTTCATCCTCACTGATCCCAAAGCCAGGAAGTAAGGTGTGGTTTGGCTGGTGTAGGTCCTTTTCAATCCTGAAAGCTGTGAATGAAGGGAGGAGAATGTGTTCAGGGCAGGACTGAGCAGCCCAGTCTCAGGTGCTGAACAGCTTCCCCAAAATGGAGGACTGGCCAGAAAGCTGTCTGCTGAAGTATCTGCATTTCTGGGGATTAGGGGAAGAGTTTCAATTTATCTAAAATCCTTCTTTTGTAATTGGGTGTGTTTGTATGGTGGGAGGTATTAAGTAAAATGGAATGGAGAAGCAAAACATTTAATTTCTTATATAGTAACACTAAAGCATGCTTGCTCTCACAGGGTCTCTTTTTCCTTCCCAGTTCTGGATTCTCTTGTTTTTCTCCAGTAGAGAAACCCCAAGGAAGACTGATCAGTTTTTGCAGATATCAAACCATGACATATGTAAGTTGGTGTTCCCTTCTTGTTGGAATAAATGTTTTCATTACATTTCATTTCATTCTTGTGATATAAATGTTTTCATTAATTATCCTGGAAACTTACTACCAGGAAACACCCCAATCAATTATTGGTTCCCTGTACCAGTGAACAATCGTTGCAGATAACCTCGTGTTCTCCTTCTGTGACCCAGGCTCTTCCAATCTGTGTTTATGTATATACTGGCTAGAATATGCATTATCTCTTATGTGCCCAACTTACTTTAAGAGCAGTGATGAAAGAATGAAAAAATAAAGTCTTGTAAAGAAATCATTTGAGCTTCCCATGTCAGGGTTATAGCTGATGAATTAGAGATGAGGATCCCATTTGGCCAAACATGGAAAGATTCTGACATTGTCATAGACAGGAGTTTTCTAGGTACAGGTGACAAAGCCTGGTAATAAATGGTCTCTGTCTTAGTGTGGATTGAGATTAATGCTTTGTGAGGCTTTTAAAATTGAATAGACATGTGATTTAGAACTTGCAAATATATGGATCATGGGTTTTAGTAAGGAATTTCTTTTTTTAAATATAATACTGTTTTGGTTTTTTTTTACTTCTTTTAAGATTTTATTTATTTGAGAGAAAGAGCTCAAGCGGGTGGGGGGTAGGGAGGGGTAGAGGGAAAGAGAGAGGGAGAAGCGACTCCCTGCTGAGCAGAGAGCCTGACTTGGGACTGCATCCCAGGACCCTGAGATCATGACCTGAGCCGAAATCCAGAGTCAGATGCTTAACCCACTGAGCCACCCAGGCACCCTATATTTGATTTTTTTTTTTTTAAAGATTTTTTATTTATTTATTTGAGACAGAGAGAATGAGAGAGAGAGAGCACATGAGAGGGGGGAGGGTCAGAGGGAGAAGCAGGCTCCTTGCTGAGCAGGGAGCCCGATGCGGGACTCGATCCAGGGACTCCAGGACTCCAGGATCATGACCTGAGCTGAAGGCAGTCGCTTAACCAACTGAGCCACCCAGGCGCCCCCTATATTTGATTTTTTAAATTGAGATATAATTGACATATAACATTACAAATGGTTCCCCACTTAATTTTTCAACTTTATGATGGCATGAAAGCAATCATTCTGTTTTTCAATTTCAGCATAGTATTCAATAAATTACATGAGATATTCACCACTTTATTATAATGTAGGCTTTGTGTTAGATGATTTTGCCCAAATGTAGGCTAATGTAAGTGTCCAGAGTATGATTAAGTTAGGCTAAGCTAACAGCGATGTTCAGTAGGTTAGGTGTATTAAATGCATTTTTGATTTATGAGATTTTCAGCTTATGATGGGTTTATCAGGATATAACGCCATTATAAGTCAAGGAACATCTGTATATTAGTTTCAGGTATACAGCATAATGATTTATTTGTATACATTGTGAAATGATCACTACAGTAAGTCTGATTAACATCCACCACTGTACATAGGTACAAGTGGATTCATTGTGAAATGTGTATTTATCCATGAAACCATCAGTGCAATCCAAATAATGAACAGATCCATCACCCCCAAAAGCCTCGGTAATCCTTCCCTCCCAACCCCCCCGTCCCCTCCCACTGTGCTTCCAGGCAGTTACTGATCTGCTGTCTGTTAACATAAATTAGTTTACCCTTTCTAGATTTGCATACAGATAGAATCAAACAGTATATGGTCTGTCTTGTTTCTTGTATTCAGCATAATTATTTTGAGATTCATCCATGTTGTTGCATATATCAGTTCAATCCAAAATATAGTTGAATAGTATTCCATTATATGGATATATCATAATGTAGTCATCCTTTCTCCTGTTGACATTTTGGTTGTTCCAGTTTGCATTATTTTAATTAAAGCTGCTAAGAACATTCCTGTGAAAGTCTTTAGGTGGGTCTAAGTTTTTATTTCTCTTAGGTAAATGCCAGAAAATCAAACTTCAGGTGAGTTTCCGTGTTCACAAAACTTTTATTTGGACATGAGAACATTTGATTTTCTTTGCCTGAAGTATATACTAGGTAGAGACCGTCTTTACACCTTCCATCCCCAGTTAATGGATAGAAGTCATTGAGATAAATCCTTCACGTGGCTCTGATCTTCTCTGTCTTCTCCAGGTAATGGTCATATATTCAATTGGCAAATCATTTGAATTATACAGTTGGTCTTTATTTTATTTATTTTATTTTTATTTTTTATTTATTCGAGAGAGAGAGAGAGCACAAGAGTGGGGTGAGGGGCAGAGGGAGAAGCAGACTCCCCACTGAGCAGGGAGTCCGATGCAGAGCTCGATCCCAGAACTCCGGGATCATGACCTGAGCCGAAGGCAGACACTTAACTGGCTGAGCCAACCAGGTACCCCAGTTGGTCTTTATTTTAGATGGTGATTAAGCAAGGCAGCGTGGGTTTATGTGGAATTACATACCACATATTTCTGATATTCTGCAGAGGCCTAATAGTCAACAAATGACAAAGGCATCTGCTTTGTGAAGCTTTTGGAAGTGGGACTGTAACTGGGTATTTGAGGATAGAGATCCGTGTCAACAAGGGGAGGAATATGTTCAGGTGATCTCTAAGTTATGACCAGTAGTACTAGTCAGGTGTTATTTTTGGCCTGGCAGCCTGAGTTTTTTTCAGGTATATCATTGGGTGAATTGTGAGAGGCAGTGTGGTGTGATATTGAAGAGGATGGGCCCGGATATCCGATATTTGGTTTGAATCTTGGCTCTGCCACTTCCTAGCTGTATGAGCTTGGTGTATTCACACAGCCTCTGTGTTCCACAGTGCTCAGATGTACATTATAATAGTACATATTTCATAGGGATATAACAAGGATAAAAATGTAAAGCTCATGACAACAGAGCCTGGAACATAGGATTGTTCAATAAATATTAACTGTTGTGATTCTAGGTGATTCCCCTTCAGGGTCCAATAGTAATAATGGAAATACGAAGGTAATTGATGGTTATTTGCAAGGTAAGAAAATTATCCACAGGCTCAACTGGTTAAAAACAGGGGTTCTTAATCTTCCGTTCTTTGATTGCTCTTGTGAGCTTCCAGGGGCCCATAGATCATTTGAAACAGTATTCAGAAGTGTGTATTTACTGATTATCAAAGGTGACTATGACCAAAAATACTCAGAAATGTTGGTTTGGAAACAAAATGGTAAGAATGGATACAATCTTGTATAAAGTGTTCAAGATTACAGAAATAGTTGAGTAAATCCCACCACATACTACATACATACATGAGATAAAATAACATGCAGCTAGTGAAATTATGCTTACAAAGATTCTTCATGGGGCACCTGGGTGGCTCTTGGTTAAGCATCCGACTCTTGGTTTCAGCTCAGATCATGATCTCAGGGTCGTGGGATGGAGCTCCATGTCAGGCTCTGCACTCACTGGGGAGTCTGCTTGAGATTCTTTCTCTCTCCCCCTCCTTCTGCTCTTCCCCCCAACACACTCACATGTGCTCTCTCTCAAATAAATAAATTAAATCTTTAAAAGATTCTTCATAAGAAGGAAAAATACATAATGTAATGTGAAGCAGTATTCACAAATATGAGAAGTATTATTCAAAAGCACTTTAAAATTAGATATGAATCTCATTTAATACTATAGGGTTATGTAAAATATTTTACAAGGTTTGTATCCAAAATGGTATTTTAATTACATATGTGTAAAGGAGACATCTATATCTACATTTATTGAGAATCTACTGTATACAAAACTGTTTTCTGTCTGCTTTTTACACATGTATTCAATCTGCTAATTCCACTTACCTGAATTATGTTCATTCACAGAAAAATCTTGATAGTGAAACTTTTTTTTTATTATATTCAGTTAGCCACTGTATAGTACATCATTAGTTTTTGATGTAGTGTTCAGTGAATCATTATTTATGTATAACACCCAGTGCTGATCACAACACGTGCCCTCCTTAATACCCATCACCCTGTTACCCTCTCGCCCCACCCTCTCCTCTGAAACCCTCAGTTTGTTTCTTGGGGTCCATAGTCTCTCATGGTTCATCTCCCTCCCTGATTTCTACCCCTTCAGATTTCCCTCACTTCCCCTTTGGTCCTCCGTGCTATTGCTTATGTCCCACATATGAGTGAAACCATAGGATAATTGTCTTTCTCTGCTTGACTTACTTCACTTAGCATAATCCCCTCCAGTTCCATCCATGTTGATGCAGATGGTGGGTATTCATCCTTTCTGATGGCTGAATAATATTCCATTGTTTATATGGACCATTATATATATAATCTTCTTTATCCATTCGTCTGTTGAAGGGCATGTTGGCTCCTTCCACAGTTTGGCTATTGTGAACATTGCTGCTATGAACATTGGGGTGGATGTGGCCCTTCTTTACACTACATCTGTATCTTTGGGGTAAATACCTACTAGTGCAATTGCTGGGTCGTAGGGTAGCTCTATTTTTAACATCTTGAGGAACCTCCATACTGTTTTCCAGAGTGACTGTGCCAGCTTGCATACCCACTTTTGAATTATACTGATGATATTACTCAAGGATTGTCCAAGAAATGGTAGGTGAAATTTATTTCAACAACATTGTCCTTCCAATTCAGAGTTAGAGTTTACAGTTTATGAGTGGAAAGATCTCCCTATAATTTTACTTTAAAAAATATTTTGTGTAATATTGGTGCCGTATTTCCAGGTAGGAATTATATCTGACCATTGCAGGAAAATCCAGTAACCTAAAGAATTAATGAACAAGAAAGATAAAATTATCCATAGTCTCTTCCTCCCTGCCCCCCCACTGCCATTAATCACCAATTATATTTTGATATAGATTTTTCCAGTTTTTATCTGTAAGCATATATTTTTGGTCTTGATTCTGTAATATAAAATAACCGTATTTGATCACATAAGGTGACAAAAGAATTTCCAACTCTTAATTTGTAAAAGAAATCCCGCGTTTCATTATTGTCTCTATGCATGTAAAGAGAAGGCCCTTAATCCCCTTACTCGAAAAACCTTTCTGAGTATTTTCACCTCTTAGGAACATAGATTTGTCAGTTAAAATCAATTACCAGAAAATGATAACATTTCTGCTAACATAGCATTTTTTCTAAAGATTTTATTTATTTATTAGAGAGAGAGAGAGAGCACAAGCAAGGCGAGCTGCAGGCAGAGGGAGAGGGAGAAGTAGGCTCCCTGCTCTGCAGGGAGCCCAATGTGGGATTAGATCCCAGGACCCTGGGATCATGACCTGAGCCAAAGGCAGGCACTTAACTGACTGAGGAACCTAGGCACCCCAACATAGCATTTTAAAATCAATTTTTTAGGGGCACCTGGGTGGCTCTTAGTTTTGGCTCAGTTCTTGATATCAGGGTCATGAGATTGAGCCCTGCATCAGGCTCTGTGCTCAGCTTAGAGTTGGCTTGAGATTTCCTCTTCCTCTCCGTCTGACCCTCCTGCTCGTGCTCTCTCTCTCTCTTTCAAATAAATAAATAAATCTTTGAAAAAAAATAAAATCGATTTTTAAAAATTAGATTAAATGTCATTTCAGAGAATATAGAAAAGATCTGATGTCTGGGTTATTCCAAGTATCTGTTGTATAAACATTTCCAATGATAGATTTATGTAAACAGAAACATGGAATAGGTAGTAAAAGTTACGAATAATCAGATAAATCTCCACCTTGTTCCAAAAAACAGTATTTAGACACTCACTAAATTCTTAATTTGGTACCTGATCATCAGATTCTCTGAACTCCTCTAGGATGTTGAAATGATTTTTCTGAACTGCCTGGGGCAGGGGATGGGCATATTTTCTCCTAAAGTATTGGAGAATCTTTTTTGTTAATATTTGTTTATTGAGGAGAATTATATGCTTAAAGCCAGGCTTTGACATTTTTTAATTAGCATTATAAGAATGTAGGCCTAAGGAACTTAAATTTTATTGTAAGAAAAATGGAATTAGCAGAATTGTGTTTCTTTTAAAACAGTAAATTAAGGAACTTGGAAGGTTCTCCACTTTATTTTTTAAGGTTTTATTTATTTATTTGAGAGAAAGAGAGAGAAGACAAGAAGGGGGAGGGTCAGAGGGAGAAGCAGACTCCCTGCTGAGCAGGGAACCTGATGCAGGGCTTGATCCTGGGACTCCAGGATCATGATCTGAGCCAAAAGCAGACAGATGCTTAACTCACTGAGCCACCTAGGTGCCCCGAAGTTTCTCCACTTTAAATAATAATAACTAACTTAAGCAATTATTTTATTAAGTATTTTATATAGATTACTTAATCTTCAGACTATTTTATATGCTATTTGATATTCTTTCCCAGTTTACCAATGAGACTTCAAGGGACTGGCATGTTCGTAAACATCAGAGTTTCAATCTGAAATTCATGTCCTAAAGGTCTGACAACAGTCTGTATTCATTATAGCAAGAGACCACCTCCCAAATATTGATTATTTTTAAAAGCTACCTGCCTCACTCAGTAATTCATCACAAGTATCTTTTCTTCACTTGTTTGTGTGAACCAATATCATAATTATTAATAATAGCATAGTATGCCAGAATGTATTACAACATAATTCTGTTTTTTTAAAGATTGATTGATTGATTTGAGAGAGAGAGCACCGGTGGTGGGGGGGAGTGCAGAGGGAGAGGGAGAGAAATCTCAAAGAGACTCCCCACTGAATGCAGAGCCCATCTCTGGGGCTCAAGGCAGGGCTCGATCTCATGACCCTGAGATCATGACCTGAGTGGAAATCAAGAGTCTGCTGCTTAACAGACTGAGCCACCCAGGTGCCCCCAACATAATTCTTTTAACATGTTGCCTACTGTTAACATGTTTTCAGTTTTTTGTTATAGAAAAATTCTCTGAAAAACATTATGCATATAACTTTTATACCTCTTTTTATTTCCTTAATTTTTAATAGCGGACTTTCATATAAGAAATTAGACATTTTGGGGCGCCTGAGTGGCTCAGTTGGTTAAGCGTCTGCTTTCAGCTCAGGTCATGATCCCAGAGTCCTGGGATCGAGCCCCGCATCAGGCTCCCTGCTCAGCGGGGAGTCTGCTTCTCCCTCTCCCTCTGCCTGCCGCTCTGCCTGCTTGTGCTCTCTGTCTCTCTGTCAAATAAAAAAATAAAATCTTAAAAAAAAAAAAAAGAAATTAGACATTTTAAGGGCCTACAATATTGTCTGACCCTGTGATACTAGCATTTGAGTTGATTAAATGACTATACATATGTAGCCCTTCCTTCCCCCCCTCCCTTTTTCTTTTAAAGAGAGCAAATGTACTGAATGGAGTGGGGGGAGGTGTGCGTAGGAAGAAAGAATCTTAAGCAGGCTCCACACTCAGCACAGAGCCTATGACACAGGGCTCAATCTCACGACCTGGAGATCATGACCTGAGCTGAAATCTAGAGTCAGACGCTTAACCTAATAAGCCACCTGGGTGCCCCTTTAGATGTTACATTTAAATGCCAATAATCCAGCGGCATATAAACTACGATTAAGAATAAGTATAGATCAGTGTATAGTAAAGACCACTAAAGAGAGTTAGATGACCTACCTTGGGAATTCATGGGAAAGTGACATTGGTTGGATTCTGGCCATTACTGTAAAGTATGAACAAGTTATACTGAGCCCATGGAATCTCTCTGGAGATAAGTGGGATTTATTGTGTAAACTTTTGCCTTCTAATTTCTTCCCTCAACTGATGTTTAGATGTAAAATGAGACTAATAGGATAAGTTGATTGGGCAGTTGTCTGGAAGACATTGTGGCTAAATGTCAAGAAAAAACCTCCTTGGGGTCAAGAAGACTTTAGAGTACTCAGCTTTTTTCCAAGCTCAAGAAGAAGGTGTTTTAAAATTAAATGAAATCTCGGGTCACCTGGGTGGCTCAGTTGGTTAAGCGTCTGCCTTTGGCTCAGGTCATAATCCCAGGGTCCTGGGATTGAGCCCCACATTGTGCTCTCTGCTCAGCGGAGAGCCTGCTTCTTCCTCCCACTCTGTCTACTGCTCTGCCTATTGCGCTCTTTCTCTGTCAAATAAATAAATAAAATCTTTAAAAATTTTAATTTAATTTAATTTAAATTAAATGAAGTCTGTACTTTTTGGAGAATAGCTTCTTCTAACACATACATTTGTGTGTATATATATATATTTTAAGTTAATGTATGGCCACTGTTAAAATAATTATGAAGTATATTTAAAACAAAAAGAAAACCAAGATTACGCCTATAAAAAAAGGGATGGTAACATAGGATTGTGTAATGTAATAAAATGGATAAATTACCAAACCTTTCCATCAGTTGATATCCTATTCCCTGTCCCCCAATGTCTGTCTCTTTTTTAATGATCTAATCATGTTGTACTCCTATTTTTTATCTTATTTTTCTATTGGTGTAATATCGTCCATGTCCTTAAATATATTTTCCTTTTTAGCATTTAATGGCTGCTTTATATTCTGTTGCCTGAATATTTAGTATTTAAGTAGTCAGCTTGGCTGGACTCAAAACACAGAATGTGGGCCTAAGCAATTCCTTCTTTGTGTTCATTTCCCATATATTGACCAACTTCAATGGACCATGAGGCCATAAAAGCACCTCTGGTTTGGATGGTGAGGCCTCTTTCAGCCTTGGAAGGTGGGAGTGAAGGCAGGTGGATCCACTCATGGAAAGACTGAGCAGCCCAATCTCAGGACTAGATCAGGCTTCCCAACATGGGAGCTTGTCCAGGAGATCTCCTGCTCCTGTGTTTGGATCTGGCTTCACTGTGAGAAGTGACTTATTCTACAACGACCTTTGTGTAGTCTGGTGTCCTGGGATTTGGGAGAGACCTTAGATCCATCTTCTATTTTTCCCTAAATTGTGTGTGCAGTAGTGGGGGCTAATTTTAGAAGAATGGAGGAACAAAAAGATTTTGTTAAGTCATATTGGGAACACTAAAACTTTTTTTCTTCTCTCAGCTCTGGATTCTCTGGAATTTGAATTGTTTTCAATGGAGGAACACCAAGGAGCACTGATCAGGTCTTATATTTCTAAAACCATGACCTGTGTAAGTTGGTTATTCCTGTCTTCTTGCAATATTATTTTAGTCTATGTGGGTTTTTTGATTAATTAACCCAAAGCTTCCTACTTAAGAGGGCCTCTTTCAGTTATCTGCTCTACAGTTTATTCTAAAGTAAAAAAAAAGTGATAGAAAATAGCTCAGTTTCCTCCTAATGAGTGTTTGTTATCCAGTTTTTTATTTATCATCCAATTTACTCAGTCCACTTCTATGCTTAGTCTTCAATCAAAGGCTCTGATAGAGCAGTAAAGGAGTGAAGTCCCGTGAAGGAAATATTTGAGTTTCCTTTATAGGTCTCTGGTTTGATGAGTTAGAGGTGTTGGTCCCATTTAATTACCACAGGTAGACTTTCAAATTCTCCACAGACCTGAATTTTCTAGGCAGATGAGATGGATATTGGTATCAGTTGGTCTTAGTCTTAGTATATGATGGTATCTCATGTTCTTGAGCACTGTAGAATGATTGGAAACATTTGGGTCATGCATCTTTCTAAGGAATTATTGAGAGACAAATATATCTATTTTGTGGTTGAATGTGATCTGATGAATTTGGGTGACATCTATTTGATTATGGCTCCCATCCTTCATCAGTATACAGTTAGAAACAAAAATTTGAGTAACTGATGAAAGATGACAATGAATGAGAATTTATCCTAAGGAGTATAAATGTGTTAATTTCTAGAATTGATGAAGACCTTTGAAATTTTGTCCAACCAGGTATATAAATGTCAGGAATGGATTAAGTCTGAGATATCTATAATAAAATGGATTGTGACATCCAGAATTTATTTGTCAAAACAAAGAAAAATGTTTATGATGTGTTCTGACAAAGGATGAACTGAATGCCTATAGAAATGTCAACTTTTTTCAAAAGCTTTTACTTAATACAGAAATTTTTATATTCAATATGGGAGGCAAATCCCATCTTTGTTTAACTCTGAAGGAAAAATAATTTAGAACCTGGTGTTTTTTTGAGAATTTATACATCATGCAGCTAGCTGACTACATGATTGTGCATTATACTTTATTGAATAGGAAAAAAACTTTAATCTTATCCATTCCCCAGTAGGTCTGAGTTTTTGTGATGGCCCACAACCTACAAAGACTTGTCTGTAGCAATAGGATTCTTCAGGAATATGTAGACATTGGCTTTGATTTTCTAGTCCATTTGTACTATATCACTCCCTTTCTTTAATTCATTCCTGTAATCTCCTGTCTTTACCATCTTGAAAATGTTTTCCAATTTCATACTACATGGGTTTGCAGTTTCAGGAATTAGTGACATTCAGGGATGTGGCCATAGACTTCTCTCGGCAGGAGTGGGAATACCTGGACCCTATTCAGAGGGACTTGTACAGGGATGTGATGTTGGAGAACTATAGAAACTTGGTCTCATTGGGTAAGTTCATTTGCCACGAGAAATTTAGAATGTGCTCTGTGGTATGTTGACTTTCAACACAGGGAATTTCAAAGCTGTCTTTCAAGATGTAAGCTGAATTTCTTTTTCTTATTCCCAGAGGGAGGTTTGAGGTCTGTCAGTTTGTGAATGCCTCTGCCACCAACCATGGTCATTTCCTCTTTTGGTGATGTTCACATCTGCCTCTCGCCCTTCCTGTCATTGCCTCCCTTCCTTACTTCCCATGGGGCTGGACAAAAATTCCTTATATTTATTCCATATATAGCTGTTGTCCAAGAAGCCTTGTTTCCCATTGTGTTCAGGCTGAATATTGCTGTGGATTTGCTGGGTCATCCTCTGATCCACCTGCAGGGCAATAGTTAGATGAAGATTTGTGATTGGCTGTAGCTGTGAGAAGAGCTCTATAACTTCTATAGTGGTGGACTGGATAAACAATATTCATTTAAAACTGAAGGGTACACATTTCATTTCCTGCAACGAATTTTATATGATTTATGGTCGAAAGTTACAATTCATGAGCATGACATTTATAATTGAATGAATATTTTACAAATGAATGAGGATGCTTCTTGTTTTCCTCTTAAGGAAATAAAATAATTTTAATTGGCATTCTGTCCCAATTATGATACTCTTCCTGGGAAGCAGGGGTGAGAGGAATATATATACATGCATACAAATTTAATCATCAAATAACCACGCAATAATAGTATTATCATACCGATTTTACTTGCCAACATTGGGGAGCAGTGTGTTGAAATGGTTTCCTCAAAGTCACAAGGTTGGTAAACATTAGAGGAGAAAGAATTTGTGCACACGCCCTTAGCTCCAATGAGTGTCCTCAAACATTGTTAACCTTTTCAGTCACTTTGTTCAATTTTCTCTTAAGAGAAAGAGTCTATATGAGTTTAAATTAGAATAAAATTTCATCATACCTGCCTGGTTCCTTAAATCATCTCATCCTTCTATTATCTGAAGTCTGTATCATTAACATTTAATCTTGATTTCATGACAAATTTAAGCAAAGCTAAAGATTTTGTGAGTTCTGTTTTTATTTCTGTACCATGTGGCATTTTTTTTTCTTGTAAGCAGGACATTCCATTTCTAAGCCAGATGTGGTTGACTTATTGGAGCAAGGAAAAGAGCCCTGGATGATTTTGAGGGAAGAAACACAAAGACAGTACACAGGTAAGGAGGGCAAGGAAGGCAAAGAGAAGCCATCAGAGCTGGTAGCAGCCTATGTGGTAAGGGGAAGGAGTACATCTCTGTGGTATTTGTAAAGCCCTCCAAGGTACCAAGACTTGGTGATGCCAAGAGCATGGGCTTGTGACGTGGGGAGGAAATCAAGGTCTCAACATGAGCTATAGAAGAAACTTCAACTTTACGCCATTTGCCATTCATCTTCTTTCCTTATATTTCAAACCCATTTTCAGTGACAGGGAATCTCATTTTTCATTCGTGCAATATTTTATCTGTACATTGGATTCAACTGTTCTCTATCTCCCCTTTTGCACACACACACATATATCAATGCAGTGATAGTGAACAAGACTTATAAGGTCCCTGCTCTCGTGGAATTTACATTGTACTAGAGTGAGGATAACAGTAAACAGCTAAGGGCGCCTGGGTGGCTCAGTTGGTTAGGCGACTGCCTTCGGCTCGGGTCATGATCCTGGAGTCCCGGGATCGAGTCCCGTGTCGGGCTCCCTGCTCAGCGGGGGGTCTGCTTCTCCCTCTGCCCTCTTCCCTCTCGTGCTCTCTGTCTCTCATTCTCTCTCTCTCAAATAAATAAATAAAATCTTTAAAAAAAAAAAAACAGTAAACAGCTAAATAGATAAATAATATTGGGCAATGGAATGATGGAAAGTAAGCAGAAATGGGGCCATTTTAGATAAGGTAGTTGCGGATGACTTTTCTGAGGTGGTAACATTTGAGAGGGGACCTGACATAAGGGCCCAGGACATGTGTTTGTCTGGGAAGAATGTTCCAACCTAAATGAACAGCTTGGAAGGCTCAGGAGTGGCTGGGGCAGGGAGAAAGGGATGAGGAGACTGGAGGGAAGGGGGCCAGAGAGAGCTTTGTGAGTTTGAGGAGCACCATCGTAGACCAGAATAGAAGGCCTCAGGAGAGAGTAATAAGTAACGCAGCCACAACTGTTAGGAGGAATCAGCTCATATGAGGTTTTATTAGATTTGAATCATTAGGAATAATAAGTATTGGGGTGCCTGGGTGGCTCAGTCGTTAAGCGTCTGCCTTTGGCTCAGGTCATGATCCCAAGGTCCTAGGATCGAGCCCTGCGTCGGGCTCCCTGTTCAGCGGGAAGCCGGCTTCTCCCTCTCCCACCTGCCCTGCTTGTGTTCCCTCTCTCGCTGTGTCTCTCTCTGTCAAATAAATAAAATCTTTAAAAAAAAAAAAAAGGAATAATAAGTATTAGAATCAATTATGTTATCTGTTTTTAAATTTTTAATTTTAAACCATTTTTTAAAAAATGTTAGTCAAATACAGAGAGCCGCATTAAGCACATGTCTAGCTCAATGAGTTAAATGCGTTAAACACCCACGTTAGGAATTAAAACTTTTTTTCTTAACTTCTTATTCTGAAATAATTTCAAGTCACAGAAAGGTTTTAATAATAATGCAAAAACTTATTTTATACCTTTCAGCCAGTCTTTCCAAATGAGGAAAGCTTTCTAGTCCACCCTGAAGCCCTTCACATGTCCACACCCAATCACAATCTTCTCCCCCTGCTAAGTGTAACCAGTCTTCTGATTTTAATGGAAATCAGTTCCTTCCCTTTTTTCTCCCTCCAATGTCTTTATATGCTTTTTAAAAAATTTTTATTGTTATGTTAATCACCATACATTACATCATTAGTTTTTGATGTAGTGTTCCATGATTCGTTGTTTATGTATAACACCCAGTGCTCCATGCAGAACGTGCCCTCTTTAATACCCATCACCAGGCTAACCCATCCTCCCACCCCCCTCCCCTCTAGAACCCTCAGTTTGTTTTTCAGAGTCCATCATCTCTCATGGTTCGTCTCCCCCTCCGATTTCCCCCTCTTCATTCTTCCCCTCCTGCTATCATCTTCTTCTTCTTCTTCTTTTTTTTTTTTTTAACATGTAACGTATTATTTGTTTCAGAGGTACAGGTCTGTGATTCAACAGTCTTGCACAATTCACAGCGCTCACCGTAGCACATTCCCTCCCCAATGTCTATCACCCAGCCGCCCCATCCCTCCACCCCCCACCACTCCAGCAACCCTCAGTTTGTTTCCTGAGATTAGGAATTCCTCATATCAGTGAGGTCATATGATACATGTCTTTCTCTGATTGACGTATTTCTCTTTATATGCTTTTAAAAACTTCTTTAATCTCTAAGTTTCCTCTTCATCTCTTTTGTTCTTAACCATTTATTTGCTGAAGGAACATCCTCCATTCTGTTTTGCTGATGCCATTTTGAGATTTACTTAAACTTGTTTTCTGACTTCTCTATATGCTCTAAAGATTTTATTTATTTATTTGACAGAGAGAGAGATAGCAAGAGAGGGAACACAAGCAGGGGGAGTGGGAGAGGGAGAAGCAGGCTTCCCATGGAGCAGGGAGCCCAATGCGGGGCTCGATCCCAGGACCCTGGAATCATGACCTGAGCAGAAGGCAGTCGCTTAACGACTGAGCCACCCCGGCGCCCCTCTCTGTATCCTCTAAATAAGTAGTGGGATCAAGAAGCATAATGAGATTTAGATTATCTATATATAATGATATTATATCATATAATATATAAATATATACATAAATATTTACATATAATTTAAATATATTTACTATATAAAATTTAAATATATAAATATATTTTAAGATTTAAACATATATTAAAATATATATTATATAATATATATTTTGGCAAGACAGCTTTCTGGACAGTCTTGTATACGTAATCTGTTTTCAGTATCGAATGCTGGCTCCCTAAATATCAGACAGAACTGAGCTTATTGCTTACTGTGGTAAAGGAAAACACCACCTATAAAGAGCTTTGGTAGTATTTCAAAGGAGGAAATGCAAGGATGGATGTTATTGACAATTGGAAGTTTGGTTTAAGGCCAGTCTTTCAATGTGATTAGGATTGGATGAAGATCAAGATACAACAGTGGAAAATTCATGGAAATTAGGTAAGAATTTTGAGGCTTGGGGGCCACCTGGGTGGCTCAGTCGGTTAAACATCTGCCTTCGGTTCAGGGTCCTGGAGTCAAGTCCCGCATTGGGTTCCTTGCTCAGTGGGGAGCCTGCTTCTCCCGCTGCCTGCCACTCCCCCTGCTTATGCTCTCTCTTTCTCTGTCAAATAAATAAATATTTTTTTTAAAAAAGAAATACTCTTCAATAAAAACAACAGAATGTACTGTTATACTTTTAATTTTTTACAAACCTGATAGGTGAGAAATGGTATCTCGTTGTTTCAATTTGCATTTTCTCTGTGAGTGAAAATTTTTTTCATATGTTTAAGAGCCAATTCTCTCTATTTCATGAGTATTGGGGTTGTGTGTCTCCCCCATTTTTCTATCTGGCTTTTTATCATTTGTCCCTCAATTTTTTTTTAAAGATTTTATTTATTTATTTGAGAGACAGTGAGCAAGTGAGAGAGAGCACAAGCAGGGTGAAGGGCAGAGGGAGAAGCAGACTCCCCGCTGAGCAGGGAGCCTGATGGGGGGCTCGATCCCAGAACACTGGGATCATGACCTGAGCCGAAGGCAGCTGCTTAACTAACTGTGCCACCGAGGCGCCCCATCCCTCAATTTTTAAGAGTGTTTTTATATATTAGGAGTATTAGCCTTTTGTCTGAAGTGTATGTTGTAAATATTTTCTCCCAGTTTCTCAATTTTTTTTTGTTATTTTGATTATGGCAGTTTATTATTTTTTTTATTTTTTATTTTTTTTAAGATTTTATTTATTTGTCAGAGAGAAAGAGACAGCACAAGCAGGGAGAGCGACAGAGGCAGAAGGAGAAGCAGGCTTCCCGCTGAGCAGGGAGCCCAATGCGGGACTCGATCCCAGGACCCTGGGATCATGACCTGAGCTGAAGGCAGATGCTTAGCCGACTGAGCCACCCAGGCGTCCCATGGCAGTTTATTTTTTAATATAGTCAAATTCATCATTCTTATTATCTCTGAATTTTGTGTCTTGGTTAGAAGCTATCTCAAGGTTAAAGATAAATATACATCTTTTCTTCTATCACATGTATGATTTTATATTTTACATTTAAATCCCTAATCCATTTGGAGTTTATTCTTATGTATAAAGTAAGGTATGGATCTAATGAAATCTTTTCCCACATGGCTACCCCAGTTGTCCCAACACCATTCATTTAAACATCCATCTTTGCTCCCTTCATTTGAAATGCCACCTTTGGGGCACCTGGGTGGCTCAATTGTTAGGTGTCTGCCTTCGGCTCGGGTCGTGGTCCCGGGGTCCTGGGATCGAGCCCCGCATCGGGCTCCCTGCTCAGCAGGAAGCCTGCTTCTCCCTCTCCCACTCCCCCTGCTTGTGTTTCTTCTCTCACTGTGTCTCTCTGTCAAATAAATAAAATCTTTAAAAAAATGAAATGTCACCTTCATTATATAATAAATTTCCATATATTCTTGGGTCTATTTCTGGGCTTTCTCTTCTATTCTATTTGTGGATCCATGCACCACTACCACATTGCTTTTATTACAGTTATATTGTAGCGCATTTTAATGTTTGTTAAGGCTAGTCACCCTTTTTAGATTTTCAATGTTTTTCTGCCTATTTTTGAATGTTTGTTTTTCCATGTAAACTCTATTATTAACTTTTCTAACTCCATGGAAAGCTTATTGGTATTTTATTTGAATTGCACTAAATTTACAGATTAATTTAGGAAGAACTGAGATCTTTATACTGTTTATTAATTTTCCCTAAATACTTAATCATGTTCTTTACTGTTATAAATTACCTTTTTTCTACCGTTTTGTCCTTTACCTAGTTATGGTTTTCCAATAGGAAGACTTAATTTTTTCAACAGGTTTATTGATACATAATTTACATAACATAAAATCATTCTTTTTTTTTTTAAAAGATTTTATTCATTTATTTGACACAGAGAGAGAGATGAGAGGCAGAGCGCAAGTAAAAGCAGGGGAAACAGCAGACAGAGGGAGAGGGAGAAGCCAGGCTCCCCACCAAGCAAGGAGCCCTACGTGGGGCTCGATCCCAGGACCCCGGGACCATGACCCTAGCTGAAGGCAGACACCCAACCGACTGAGCTACCCAGGCACCCCTAAAATCATTCTTTTAAACTGAACAAGTCAGGGGGGCACCTGGGTGGCTCAGTTGGTTGAGCATCCATCCAACTCTTGATATTGGCTCAAGTCATCACTTCTCAGCCTTTTGGCTAAGATCAAGTGATATTAGTTCAAGTCATGATTTCAGCATAGTGATATGGAGCCCTATATAGTGTAGGGCTCCACGCTCAGCAGGGAGTCAGCTCGAGATTCTTTCCCTCTGCCCCTCTCCCTGCTCGTGCATGCTCTCTTTCTCTCAAATAAATGAATGAATAAATCTGAAAAAATAAAGGGAACAAGTCAGTGTTTTTTAATATAATCACAATTTTGTGCAACCATCACCAGTATGTAATTCTATCACCCCAAAAAGAAATCTGATACCTATTAGTAGTCACTCTCTATACCCTACTCTCAGCCTCTGGTAACCACTAGTCTACTTTCTATAGATTTGACTATCAGGAGTATTTTATATACATAGAATCATACAACATGTAGCCTTTTGTGAATGGCTTCTTTCATAGTGTTTTTGAGATTCATCAATATAATATCAACTTCATTCTTTTATTCTGGCTGAATAATATTCTATTACACTCTATGATTTCTTTTATTGTTTTGATTTTGGTATCATACTTAGGAAATCATTCTGTAATCCAAGGTCTCAAGAATTTACTGTTGTGTATTTTTCTAAGAAGTTACTAGTTTTAGCTCTGACATTTAGGCCTTTGATCACTTTGAGTTAATTTTCATGTGTGTTATAAAGTGTAAGGTTCCAACTTCATTCTTTTGTACATGAATATCCACTTATTCCTTCACTGCTGCTAAAAAGACTCCATTGAATTTTGTTGGCTCCCTTTTCAGGAATGAATTGATCATAAATGGAGATTTTATTTCTGGACTCTGAATTATATTCCATTGATCTATGTATCTGTCTTTATGCCAGCACCGTACTGTCTTGATTTATTGTAGCATTGTAGTAAGTTCTGAAATCAGGAAGTGTGAGTACTGTACTTTGTTCTTCTCTTTTTTTTCCTTCAAGATTATTTTGGCTGTTTGGAGTCTCCTATATTTCCATATGATCATTTTCAGCAACAAAAGCAGTTGACATTTTGAGATGGATCGCATTGCATCTGTTGATCAGTTTGCGGAACATCACAATCTTAACAGCATTGTCTTTCATGAACCTGAGAGGTCTCTCCTTTTATTTAGGTATTTAATGTCTTTCCACAATATTTTGAAATTGTCAGTGTATAGATCTTAGCTTCTTTTTTCAATTTATTCCTACATATTTTATTCTTTTTGGTATGATTGTAAATGGCATTTCTTTCTTAATTTTGGTTTTAGATTGGTACCCTTGATTTTAGTAAGTTGACTTTATATCCTGATATACTCTTACACCATCTATGATATAGTGATAATCTTATTTTTTTTTTGATAATTTTATTTCTTCTTTACCTCCTTTTGTACCTCTGATTTATCTTGTCTAATTGAATGGCTAATATCTTTAGTACAGTCTTGAATAGTTGCAGAGACAGTCGGCTTCCTTGATTTGTTCTTGATCTTGGCAGAAATGCCTGTAGTGTTTCCCCACCTAACAAACCGGCTTTAGAACTAAGGATGTGTGTGTGTGTTTTATGTTGTGGAAGTATCCCTGAGCTCCTGTTTGCTTGGATTCTTCTTTGTTAATATTTTATATGTTTTCTCTTGATATTCGTAAGTTATTTTGGCCCATATTTTCTTTTAATGTCGTTTATCAGGTTTAGATATTAATATTTTTTTCATAAAAATTACAAGAGAATTAGAAAGTTTTCCTTCATTTTTAATGATCTGGAACAAGTTATGGAGCATTAGCTCTATGGGTAAAAGCAGTTATGGCCTTCTGTGACTTCTCTCCTAATATTTCCTTCAAAAAGGACAAAGGAATGATCTAGATAAAATCTAGATAAAATCCACATCCTAGTTTATCTTAAAGTCAAGATACCAAAAGTTCCCGATATCTGTAAGAAAACCCCCACACTTGCCCAGGAAAGGCGGTTGGTTCTTCTTGCTCTTCAATAGTAAAATTAAGGTAGGGACGCCTGGGTGGCTCAGTCGGTTAAGCGTCTGCCTTCAGCCCAGGTCATGATCCCAGGGTTCTGGGATCGAGTTCCGCATTGGGCTCCTTGCTCAGCAGGGAGGCTGCTTCTCCCTCTGTCTGCAGCTTCCCCTGCTTGTGCTCTCTCTCTCTGACAAATAAATAAAGTCTTTTAAAAAAATAGTAAAATTAGGGGTGCCTAGCTGGCTCAATTGGTAGAGCACACAACTCTTGATCTCAGGGTCATGAGTTCAAGCCCCATGTTGGGCATGGAGCCTGCTTAAAAAAAAAAAAAAAGTAAAATTCAACACTATTGAAAGAGCCTCAAAATGAAAATGACATTTACATAGATCACCAACTGATAAGATTTTGCCATATCCTCTTTACCACATTTATTGAGGTATTTGAAGGCATGTCTTAGGTATCATGACTTGACCCATGAATCATTCACCAAACATCTCCTAAGAATAAGGGTGTGTTTTCTTATTTTTTAAAAAGCTTATGTATGTATGTATGTATGTGTGTATGTAATCTCTACACCCAATGGGGCTCAAACTCACAACCCAGAATCAAGAGTTGCATGCTCTTTTGACTGAGCCAGCCAGGCTCCCCAAGGATGCGTTTTTGGGGCACCTGGGTGGTGCAGTCCATTGAGTGTCAGACTCTTGATTTCAGCTCAGGTCATGGTCTCGGGGTCCTGAGATCAAGCTCCGAGTCGGGCTCTGCGCTCAGTGCAGAGTTTGATTATCCCACTCCCTCTCCCTGCTTGCTCTTGCTCTCTCTCAAATAAATAAAATCTTTTTTTAAAAAAGTGTGTTTTTAAAGGTTTATATAATATTTTTCACAGAGAAGAGGTTCTGTTTTACATAATTGCTAAGATTTTTCTCAGGAATTATTCTTTCTACATTTATTGACATAATCATATGATTTTTTTTCTCCATTGTTCTCTTTCTATGTCGAATTCTATTTATTGACTGACTGAATTCTGAAGTCTAGTTCTGGTCATGGTGTGTTGATATATTATCCCTTTTCAATATTGTTAGATTGGAATTTTTAATATTTTATTTAGGTTTCATGAATGAGATTAGCCTGTAACCTTCCTTTTTTATTATCCTTTTTAAGGTTGGATATAACAGTTACATTGGCTTTATGAATATGTTGAGGAGAATGTATGCTTTCTCCCCACTTTCAGAGTTTTTGAAGAAATATGCCAGAAAAACCATCTGGGCCTTCAGTTACCATTGTAGTTTTGGTTTTTTGGGGTTTTTTTTGAGACAGAGGCAGGGAAGGGAGGGGCAGAGGGAGAGGGAGAAAGAGAATCTCAAGCAGGCTCCATACCTAGCGTGTGAGCCCCACACAGAGCTCAGTCTCACAACCCTGAGATCATGACCTGAGCTGAAATAAGAGTCACTTTTTTTTTTTTTTAAGATTTTATTTATTTATTTGACAGAGAGAGAGACAGCGAGAGAGGGAACACAAGCAGGGGGAGTGGGAGAGGGAGAAGCAGGCTTCCCGCGGAGCAGGGAGCCCAATGCGGGGCTTGATCCCAGGACCCTGGGATCATGACCTGAGCCGAAGGCAGACGCTTAATGACTGAGCCACCCAGGCACCCAGTCACTTTTTTTTTTAAAGATTTTATTGATTTATTTCAGGGAGAGAAAGAGAGAGAACACGAGCAGGGGGAGGGGTGGAGGGACAACCGGACTCCCCACTGAGTGGGGAGCCCAAGTGGGGCTCAATCCCAGACCCCAATATCGTGACCTGAGCTGAAGTCAGGCACTTAACTGACTGAGCCACCCAGGCACCCCTGTAGTGTTTTTTTTAAACTTACTTGGTTTGGGGCGCCTGTCTGGCTCAGTCAGTAGAGCATGTGACTCTTGACCTCAGGGTCATGGATTTGAGCCCCACGTTGGGGATAGAGATTACTTAAAAAACAAAATTTTTTTTTTTTTAAAGATTTTATTTATTTATTTGAGAGAGAGAATGAGATAGAGAGCATGAGAGGGGGGAGGGTCAGAGGGAGAAGCAGACTCCCTGCTAAGCAGGGAGCCCAACGCGGGACTCGATCCCGGGACTCCAGAATCATGACCTGAGCCGAAGGCAGTCGCCTAACCAACTGAGCCACCCAGGCGCCCCTAAAAAACAAAATTTTTAAAATATTAAAACTCACTCAGATTATGTAATGCTAGATTTGAAGTTTTCTGTCTGTTGATTTTGTAGAGGCTGTTTTGTAGAGATGTATGTGTTTCATCCAGGTTATTAACAAATGGCGTTTTCTCATGATGTCATTTTACTCCATTTGTGAGGTGTAGATGGCCCAAAAGTGAGGTCCCTGTTAGCTGGAATTCCTGCATTGAATATTGTTGCTGTCTCCTTTTACTTTTATTAGTTTTGAGAGAATCACATTAGTAACATTGCTTTAAAATACAATATTTGGCATTGTGGATCTTCTGTGTTATTTGTGGGCACTATCTTTTAAAAGTACTTTTATCTTATCTGTTTTCATTTTGTTGCTCTTTTTCTAGCTTCTTGCAATAAATGTTTAGATCGTCAATTTTCAGGTTTTCTTTTCTCATATGTATTTAAATCTGTTACATAAATTTTTTCTACTTTAACTACATTAGATATAAATGGATGCAGATGTTATAATTTGGTTCAAAATAATTTCTCTATGGAAATTTAGAAAATACTGTTAGATTCACTATTTTCTTTCTTTCTCCCAGCTTTTTGTCTTTAAAAATTACCAAGCCAAATGATAATATTAAAAATACATATGTAGTTAATTACCCTTCACATAGATTTAACTTTGGTTATTAACATTTTGCCTTTTTCTCTCTATATATGCACCTTCCTTCTTGGCTCACTTGATGGTAAGTAGCAGTTAATCATTAAATTTCACCTCTCAAACACTTCTGTGTGCCTCTCCTAAGAATAAAGGCTTTCTTCTATATAGTCACACTATTTTTTTTTTTTAAGATTTTATTTATTTGACAGAGAGAGCACAAGCAGAGGGAGAGAGAGAAGCAGGCTCCCCACAGAGCAGGGAGCCTGATGCGGGACTCGATCCCAAGACCCTGAGATCATGACCTGAGCCGAAGGCAGCCGCTTAACCGACTGAGCCACCCAGGCGTCCCTATAGTCACACTATTATTATCATAGCAATTCAGCCTTACCATCTAATATAGAGTCCATATTTAAATTTTTGAACTTTTTCCAAAAAACGCCATTTGTAAGATTTATTTCCAGGATTCATTCCAGATTCATACACTGCACTGCATTTGGGTGTTAGGATTTTTATCTTACTGTTATCCTGCCTTTTTTTTCACTTTGAGTTTGGTTATTTTGTAGTGTCCAGTTTCGTTTTCTTATGGAATGTCTGCGTTCTAGGTTTGAAGTTTTCTTCTTATAATTAGAATAAGGTTAAACATTTTTGCCCAGAATACTACAGAGGTGGTGTGTGATTATTTTTTTTAGTAAACTTTATTTTAGATTGATTCTAGATTTATGGAAAATTACTAAGATAATAGAGAGACTTCCTGTCTATACCTCTCCTGATTCCTACCATTGTTAACATCTTACATCATTAAGATGCATTTGTCAAAACTAAGAAAATAACATTGGTATTAACTAAACTCTTGGCTTCATTTGTATATTTCACAGGTTTTTCCATTAATGTCATTTTTCTCTTCCAGGATCCTTCCAGTCAGGGTAGCACATTGCATTAATTTGTCATGTCTCCCAGTGTCTCCTGGTTTGTGACAGTTTTTCATTTTTCCTTGTCTTTCTGGAATTTCCCTGCCAGGTATCCTTCAGAATACCCCCTAATCTGGGTCTGTTGTTTTTCTCATGATTAGACTGGAGATAGGGGTTTTTTAGAAAGACTGCAACAGAAGTGAAATGTCCTTTTCATCACATCATATGAGGGGTACATGATATCCATGTGGCGTCACTGGTGATGTTAACTTTTCTCCACTCCGAAGTTACTATTTTCCTTTTCCATACTCCACTCTTTATTTTTACTTTTTTAAGATTTTATTTATTTATTTGACAGAGAGAGACACAGTGAGAGAAGGAACACAAGCAGGGGGAGTGGGAGAGGGAGAAGCAGGCTTCCCGCTGAGCAGGGAGCCCAATGTGGGGCTTGATCCCAGGACCCTGGGATCATGACCTGAGCCGAAGGCAGACGCTTAATGACTGGGCCACCCAGGCGCCCCTCATACTCCATTCTTTAGAAGCAGCTCACTAAGTGTAGCTCATCCTGTGGGTAGGGGTGCAGGATTGGGGATTAAGCTTCTGTAGGGTAGAAAATCTATATATTTTATCTGGAATTCTGTATAAAAGATTTGTCTCCTCCCCCTTTATTTCAGTGTGGACTCATTCATATTTATTTTATACTTGGAGTTCTAATTACATGTTATGTTCTTTATTTTGCTTTGGACACTGATAGCTCTTTTGGATTGGTTCCTGTGTCCATTAATATCCCTATCCTTTTGGTTTTTGAGGATTTCTTTCCTGATACGATTTTCAGATTCATTTTGTTTTTTCCCCTTCCCTGGTCCTAGAATCAGCCATTTCTCCTAAGAGCCCTGGTTCCTTTTATTAGAAAATAGTATTTAGAAACCAACATCGGGGTGCTAGGTATACTCATTGCTGTTGGTATGCCCCTGCCTCTGGGCCCTCTACACCACCTAACCAGGCAATAAATGTGTGTATACATGTATATGGACATGTAACTGTAATTGTTTTAGTATCTATCTGTCTATATCTACATGAAGCTAAACATGAGCTCATACTGACGTCTCCAACTCCCATCCCATATTTCAGGGTGCATTCTAGCCTTCTTGTCCTGTTTATCTGTTACTTTTTTTCTCAGACAGTGAGAAAACTGGCTCCCACCATCCATCATCCATCCCCACGAGAAACAAATTTACTAACTTGGTAGTGCTTATGTGCAGTTCCTTTTGTCTTTAACTTTCAGTCAAAACATTGTTTTTTAAGGTTTGTAATTATTATATCATAGGGTACAGTTTGTGTAGTGTATTGATCAACTACAAGCACTTTTTAATTTCCCAATATATGTTGATAATCTAGTTGGTTTCTAGCATAACCTGTGATCGGGCAACATAATCTGTATGATTTTGATCCTTTGAAATTTGTTGAGACTTGCTTTGTAGCCCAGTTTCTGGTCTATTTTTTTAAGATTTTGTTTATTTATTTGAGAGAGAGAGAATGAGAGAGAGAGAGCACATGAGAGGGGGGAGGGTCAGAGGGAGAAGCAGACTCTCTGCCGAGCAGGGAGCCCGATGCGGGACTCGATCCAGGGACTCCGGGATCATGACCTGAGCCGAAGGCAGTCGCTTAACCAACTGAGCCACCCAGGCGCCCTATGGTCTATTTCTATAAGTAATTTGTCTGTGACTGAAAAGGAACTGAATTCTGCAATATTTGGCTTATAGCCACAAAGTTCTAGATCCTTTATTAAATGTTTATTATTAAACATTTAATATTTATTTTTTTATTAAATGTTCCACTCAGACTTTGGATTGTGTCGATATTTGGTTTATTTCATGCTGTGTTAATAGATGAACACAAAATTAATAACCCTTATTAAACAATCTTCCATGTGCTTTGTAGAAAATTAGAAAATAGAGACAGGTAAGATTTTTTTTAAATATTAAAATATCTTGGGGCGCCTGGGTGGCTCAGTTGTTAAGTGTCTGCCTTCGGTTCAGGTCATGATCCCAGGGTCCTGGGATCGAGCCCCGCATCAGGCTTCCTGCTCAGTGGGAAGCCTGCTTCTCCCTCTCCTACTCCCCCTGCTTGTGTTCCCTCTCTTGCTGTCTCTCTCTCTCTGTCAAATAAATAAATAAAATCTTTAAAATAAATAAATAAATATTAAAATATCTTACTCCTACCACTATAACACCTTAGTGGATATAGTACACACACGCCTCTACATGTTTTTCTTTTTACCAAAGGGACACCATAGTCTTACTGTTTTATAACCTGATTTCTTTATCAGTGATTTTTCTACTTACTGTTTCTATGACATTTTTATTTTATTGCATCTTCAAAACCCAAATTCTATTCCTATTACTCCATTTGGCCCAATTTGATTTGTCCAAATCAGTATCCCAATGCAAGACTGTGCATTCCATCTGGTTATTATACACTGAAATCCCTCTTAATTTAACACATTCCCTTTATTTATGATACTAACACTTTGAAGAGACAAGGCCACTTAAATTGCAAAATTTGCCATCTTTTGAACTTATCTCAATACTGTCCATGATACAATTTGTTTATTCTCTACTCTTTGTATTTTTGTAGATTGGGAATTATTTTCTGTCCTGAGAGATTCACATTAAATATTTTTGGCTGAAGTACATCACATAGGTGATTATGTGTATTCTATCAAGAGACACATGTATTGAATTGCACTGTTAGTTTTGGAATGTTAAAACTCGATTAAGCTAACAGTTTGATTCCTCCATTATCTATCTTTCATTTACTTATTATGTTTAATCAACATAATCATTTTTTCTTTTTTTTCACAATATTGGCCAAACACAAGTTAATACTCAGAAGCATGTGTTTTTTAACAAAAACGTAAATCTTTTAAATTTTCCTTACGTGTTTGGCCCAAGATTTGTGAGAATTATCTTGTATCTTCCCTGTCCCGTTCTTGGAATTAAACATTTCTTTAAGGGTTCCCTGATCATAATAGTAGGTATTTAGAGATGACAGTGTAAATGATCAGGGTGCTTATTGCTACTAGCCTTTTTGACATTTTTTCTATTTCCTGAAAATTAACCTGTTTCAGATTTTTGTCCTTTGTAGGATTGATTTTGATCAATATTTTCTTATGTTTGTCTTTCACTTTTATAGTATCTTAATTTTTTGTTTGTTCTCCCCTCTTTTCTTGATTAGTTTAGCTAGTGTACATTCATATGTTGATTTTTTTTTTCCCAAGAGATACCTTTTTGTTTTTCTGTTTTGTTTTTTGGGTTTTTTTGTTTTCTTAGAGAGTGGGGGTGGGGGGAAAGGGAGCGGGAGGGAGAATTTTAAGCAGGCTTCACGCCCAGCTCTGAGCCCAACACAGGGCTTGATCTTACAACCCTGAGATCATGACCTGAGCCAAAATCCAGAGTTGGACGCTAACCAGCTGAGCCACCCAGGCCACCCTCAAGAGATATCTTTTTTAATTTATGTGTTGATTTTCTTTTTCTAAACTCATTACATTCTGGGTTTTTTTGTTTTTTTTTAAGATTTTATTTATTTATTTGACAGAGAGACAGCGAGAGAGGGAACACAGCAGGGGGAATGGAGGAGGGAGAAGCAGGCCTCCCACCGAGCAGGGAGCCCAATGCGGGGCTCGATCCCAGGACCCCGGGATCATGACCTGAGCCGAAGGCAGACGCTTAACGACTGAGCCACCCAGGTGCCCCTACATTCTGGGTTTTTTATCTTTATACTTTCTGCTTTCCTTTGGCTTACTTTGATGTTTTTTCTAAACATTTTCATAAATTGTTTATTTAATTTGTGTTGAGGTGACAACTTTTCTCTGGGCACTATGGTTAAATATTGTACCTTCTGAAATGTAGTATTTTCATTTTTTGTCTGGTTATATTTCTCTAGTTTCACTGTTTATTTCCTCAGTATAATAAAGATACCGACTCTATTTTTGATTTTTGACTGCTGACAGCTTTCAAGCCCCATGTCTCTACCCGACTTTTGGGCAAGCAGATAAAAAGCCTGAGAGCTGCCTACTTTGGTGCCTGTGGAAAGTTCAAACCATGCAAACCTTATGCCCAGGAAACCTTAGCCCTGCCCCACACCCTAACTACCAAAAAAAACCCCCAAGTCATTCTCTTCCAAATCTCTCAAGTCCTCTTCAGACCTATTTGGGAACCACTCTGCTCTTTCTAGGAAGCCTTGTTATACAAGTAATAAATCTTTTCACATCTTCCTGATGTATATGTGTCATCATTAGTCTTGACATCCAAGTCAAAGTTTGTGTGGGTATCCAATCTGCCTCTGCTGGTGCATTTAATTAGCAGAGAGCCTTTAATTTTTTAGATGAAGTGCTTTTTGTTTTCTAATGTTGCTGTTATTTTCAGTGTTATTTTTTGAGGTCAGAGAATGTATCATGTCACCTGTTACACACATCCCCCAATTGAGTCATATACTCTTTGCCCTTGACTCATACCTCCCCTCATTCTGCAGTGATACTCCTGAGTCTTTTCCTGAATCTGGATTGCCATCTTCCAGCTTATATCTGATATTTCCTTTTAACAGCCCCAGGCACTCTGGTATCCCAGGACTTTACCCCACATTTTAATTTCTTGATTCTCTCCAGCATCTCCAAATGGAAGGAATTTCTTATTTCATTCAAGTACATATCTGTGATTGTCTGAAAAGGCATCACAATACTGGGAAGTACAAGGATGGCTGGCCTTGAAAATAAAGAAAAGGAAGAAAGGATATGAAAAAGGATATGAACCAACACAGAGTTAGCATATTTAGAATGGAGAAGGAATAATAAAACTCAACTGAAGATAAGTAAGAACAATTATTTAGCACCTTGATATATCAGAACCTTATAATTCAGTGATGAAAAAAAAGAGGGACTGGGTGCCTGGGTGGCTCAGTCAGTTAAGCATCTGCCTTTGGCTTAGGTCATGATCCCAGGGTCCTGGGATTGAGTCCTGCGTCAGGCTCCCCACTCAGCGGGGAGTCTGCTTCTCCCCCTGCCTCTGCCTGCCACTCTGCCTACTTGTGCTCTCTCTCTCTGTCAAAGAAATAAATAAATTCTTAAAAAAAAAAAAAAGGGAAAAAGAAGGATTGTAGAGTCTGCTCTTGGGGAAATTTAGGGAAATGTAAGTAGAATATCAAATAAGGAAACTAATGACACCATAATTGGAAACAAAGGGATGGTGGAAGTAATGAAGTGCTAGAACATAAAAAGAGAGACATGGATATGCTTAGAGTTAGCAGGTGCAGCCTTTCTAATGGATAGGACATTTATCCTGAGACTAAAGGATGAGAAGAATCAGCTTACAAAGTGCCCAGGTCCAAGGAGTCTTGTCATACGAAACAGTCTTTGGAAAGCATCAAGTGAAAGAGAAGATTGTACCATATCCTAAGTGCTGAAAAGAGAGAATGTGAAAGGGGGCACCTCAGTGGCTCAGATGGTTAAGGGTCTGCCTTCGGCTCAGGTCGTGATCCGGGGTTCTGGGATGGAATCCCACATCAAGCTCCCTGCTCAGCGGGGAGCCTACTTCTCCCTCTCCCTCTACTGTTCCCCCTGCTTGTGCTCTCGCTCTCTCTGTTAAATAAAATCTTTTTAAAAAAAAGACTGTGAAAGGAGATGGGGCAAAGGAGTCGGTGTTTGGACATTCCAAGAATAAAGAGAAACACTAGAGAAACTTAGGATAAATTCTTAACCTTTGATCTGCATTTAAATCAGTGGTAGAAAGATTCAAAATAAAGATGCCAAGGTTTTTTCCCTCTTAATTCTAACTTAGTTGGTCTCTGACAGAACCAGGATATCAGATTTATAACAAGCTTGCCGAAGATTCTGGCCCACACCTAAATTTCAGTAACTTCACTATCTCACATAATTTCACATACATCTCTGAACTCTTGGCCTTTCAAAAATTTCATAACCATATTTTACAATTCAATAAGCCCTTCATTTATTATGATTGTTGGTTCATATTTCTGTCGTAGAAGTTCCATGTTCTTTAGTATAAGAAATACAAATATTTTTTTGTTTTCTTCTTTTGTTTCAGATTTGGATTTACATTGTGAGGTAATCAGCTATGTAGAAATGCCCACTTATGAGAAAGATATATCTTCTACACAACATCAGAGCACATACAACAGCGAGAAACTCTATGAATGTAAGAAATGTCAGAAGAAATTTAGTAGTGGCTATCAATTTATTCTACATCACAGGTTTCATATTGGTAGAAGACCCTATGAATGCAAGGACTGTGGGAAGAACTTTCGTAGTGGCTATCAACTTACCCTACATCAGAGATTTCATACTGGTGAGAAACCCTATGAATGTACAGAATGCGGGAAGAACTTTAAAAGTGGTTATCAACTTACTGTACATCAGAGATTTCATACTGGTGAGAAAACCTATGAATGTAGGGAATGTGGGAAGGCCTTTATTTATGCCTCACACATTGTTCAGCATGAGAGAATCCACACTGGAGGGAGGCCTTATGAATGTCAGGAATGTGGGAAGGCCTTTAGTCAAGGTGGACACCTTAGAATTCATCAAAGAATTCATACCGGTGAGAAACCCTATAAATGTCAAGAATGTGGGAAGGCTTTTAGTAGGCGCTCAAACCTTGTTGAACATGGGCAAATCCATACCGATGAGAAACCTTATGTATGTGAGAAATGTGGGAAGGCCTTTAAAAGAGGTCATCAGCTTACTGTACATCAGAGTGTTCATACTGGTAAAAAACCATATGAATGTAAAGAATGTGGGAAGGGCTATACCACTGCCTCATACCTTATTCTACATCAGAGAATTCATAAAGGCGGGAAACCATATGAATGTAAGGAATGTAAGAAAACCTTTACCTTGTATAGAAATCTTACTCGACATCAGCGTATTCACACTGGTGAGAAACTTTTTGAATGTAGGCAGTGTGGGAAGGCCTATAGTACTGCCTCAAAACTTTTTCAACATCAGAAAACTCACACTGGTGAGAAGCCCCATGAATGTAAGGAATGTGGAAAGGCTTTTAGCTTATATGGATACCTTCATCAACATCAGAAAATTCATACTGGTGTGAAACACTTTGAATGTAAGGAGTGTAAAAAAACCTTTACTTTATATAGAAATCTTACTCGACATCAGAGTATTCATACTGGTAAGAAACTTTATGAATGTAAAGAATGTGGGAAGGCCTATAGTACTGCCTCAAATCTTGTTCAACATCAGAAAACTCATACTGGTGAGAAGCCCTATGAATGTAAAGAGTGTGGAAAGACCTTTAGCTTGCATGGATATCTTAGTCAACATCAGAAAATCCATACTGGTGTGAAACCCTATGAGTGTAAGATATGTAGGAAAACCTTTACTTTCTATAGAAACCTTACCCTACACCAGAGTATTCATACTGACGAGAAACCTTTTAAATGTAAGGAATGTGGGAAGACCTTTAGACGTAGTTCACACCTTACCGCACATCAGAGTATTCATGCTGATAAGAAACCCTATGAATGTAAGAAATGTGGGAAGTCCTTTAAAATGTATGGATATCTTACACAACATCAGAAAATTCATACTGGTGGGAAACCCTACGACTGTAAGGAATGTGGGAAGGCCTTTAGTCGTGCTTCAAACCTTGTTCAACATGAGAGAATTCATACTGGTGAAAAACCCTATGTGTGTAAAAAGTGTGGGAAAGCCTTCAGATATGGTTCAGCCCTTAAAGTACATCAGGGAATGCATTCTAAGAACATAGGAATGTGACAATGCCTTTAGGCATGGCCCAGACTTTTTTAACATCAGGCAGTTCACACTGGTGAGAAATTATTGAATATTAGTCTTTATAGGTATGTCTTCACCAGGTGAGAGAATTCATAATGTAGTTCTTATCACTTTATGAAGATTTCAGTGTCACTCCCCTTTTAATGGAATGTTTGACTTTAAACAATAGCAAGTTAAACCCTGAATAGCCAAAGCAATCTTGAAAAAGAAGAATAAAACTGGAAGTATCATGATCCCAGACTTCAAGATATACTACAAAGCTGTAGTAATCAAAACAGTGTGGTACTGGCATAAAAATAGGCACACAGACCAATGTTACAGAATATAGAGCCCAGAAATAAACCTACAGCTATATGGTCAATTAATCTTCAACAGAGGAGCCAAAAACATGCAATGGGAAAAAGTCTCTTCAACAAATGATGCTGGGAAAACAGGACCACTTTCTTACACCAGACACTAAAAATAAACTCAAAATGGATTAAAGACTTAAATGTGAGACCCAAAACCGTAAAAATCCTAGAAGAAAGTACAGGCAGTAATTTCTCTGACATGGGCCATAGCAACATTTTTCTAGATAGGTCCCCTGAGGGAAGGGAAACAAAAGCAAAAATAAACTACTGGGACTACATCAAAATAAAAAGCTTCTGCACAGCAAAGGAAACAACCTACAGAATTGGAGAATATGTTTGCAAATGACAAATCCAATAAAGGGTTAGCATCCAAAAAATACAAAAAACTTACACAACTCAACACCAAAAAAACAATCCAATTTAAAGATGGGCAGAAGACATGAACAAACATTTCTCCAAAGAAGACATAAGATGGCCAACAGACACATAAAAAGATGCTCAACATCACTCATCATCAGGAAAATGCAAATCAAAACCACAATGAGATATCACCTCACACCTGTCAGAATGGCTAAAATTAACAACACAAGAAACAGTGTTGGCAAGGATGTGGAGAAAAAGGAACCCTCTTGCACTGTTGGTGGGAATGCAAACTGGTGCAGCCACTGGAAAAAAAAAAACAAACCAGTATGGAGGTTCCTGAAAAAATTAAAAATAGAATTATCACAGGATCCAGTAATTCCACTACTGGATATTTACCAAAACAATACAACAACACTAATTTGAAAAGGTGTATGCACCCTATATTTATTGTAGCATTATTTACAATAGCCGAATTATGGAAGCAGCCCAAGTGCCCATCAATAAATGAATGGATAAAGATGTGAAATATATATATATATATTTGCCATAAAAAAGAATGAAATCTTGCTGTTTGCAATGACGTGGATTGAGCTAGAGGGTATAATGCTAAGTGAAATAAGTCAGGCAGAGAAAAACAAATACCATATGATTTCACTCATACATGGAATTTAGGAAACAAAACAAATGAACAAAGAAAAAATAGACAAACCAAAAAAAAAGACTCTTAACTATAGAAAACGAACTGATGGTTACCACTCTGGGGGCTGGACGAGGGAAATAGGTGAAGGGGATTAAGAGAACACTTATCATGATGAGCACTGAGTAATGTATAGAATTGTTGAATCACTATATTGTACACCTGAAGCTAATATAACACTGTATGTTGACTGTACTGGAATTAAACTTTTTAAAAAAATAATGACAAATTAAAACAAAAAAATGGGAACCTCAATTTTTTCATGCCTACAACGTGCATGGAATTTTCAATTAAGTTTGTTAGTTTAGGGGTGCCTGGGTGGCTCAGTCAGTTAAGCATCTGCCTTCGGCTCAGGTCATGATCCCAGGGTCCTGGGATTGAGCCCCACGTCAGGCTCTCTGCTCAGCCGGAAGTCTCGAGGACTTCTCCCTCTCCCTCTGTCGCTCCCCCTGCTTGTGCACTCTCACTCACTCTCTCTGTCAAATAAATAAAATAAAATCTTTCTTAAAATTTTGTTAATTTAATGAACGGCTAAAAGCCTTCCATAATAATCAGTGGCTGTGTTACAAATTACCCCAAATCTTAATGGCTCATTACAACAGCTCTCACAGTTTCTGTGGGTCAGAGATTCAGGAGTGACTTGGCTGAGTACTTCTGGATTGGGTTTTTCATGAGATTTCAGTCATCTGAAGGATCGGGTCCAGGTGGCTCACTCACATTGGCTTCTGGCACAGAGAAAGAGTGTCAGGAGAAAGCCATCCTCATCCACAGTGGACCTGATTTACATGAGGAAATCCTGGTCTGCCTTCAGCTCAGGTCATGATCCCAGGGCCTTGGGATCGAGCTCCGCCTAGGGCTCCCTGCTCCTCAGGAAGCCTGCTTCTCCCTCTCCCACTCCCCTGCTTGTGTTCCCTCTCTCTCTGTCAAATAAATAAATAAAATCTTTAAAAACAAAACAAAACAACCGACAAAAAAAACCCCAATTTATACTGAGGACCAGTGGTTGTGTTTTAAGAAATATATCCACAAATTCTTTGAAACTGCACCCTTCAAAACTGAAGCCTCTCTCTTGCTGCATTCCAGGCCACCTGAAAATCTGAGTAAGTATGTCTGCTTCTCACAGTTTCTGTGGATCAGGAATTTGGGAGCAGATATGCGAAGGAGTTCTGGCGCCAGGTATCTCATGGATTGAAGATCTCAAAGAGATGGATGGGGGTTGGAGGATCTGCTTTCGAAGATGGCTTCATTTTGTGGCTGATAAGTTCATCCTGGCAAGTTATTTCCTCTCCAGGGGGACCTCTCCATGTGCTGCTTGAGTGTCCTTGTGACAGGATAATTGGCTTTTTTCAGAAGTGATCCTATAATCTAGCCTTGGCAATCACTTCTGCCTCATCCTCCTGATTAGCAGTAAGTAGGTCAAGTCCAGCCCACATTCACCAGTCGTCCTTCCATATTAATCTTGTCTGCTCCAAAATTATGTTAACTTTCTTTTATAAGTATTTAACTGGTATATAATTTTTATCATCTTTTTCATTGCCACTTTCTCCTTAAGCTTTAGATGTGACCCTTTTTTTTTTTTAAAAGATTTTATTTATTTATTTGACAGAGAGAGAGACAATGAGAGAGAGAACACAAGCAGGGGGAGTGGGAGAGGGAGAAGCAGGCTTCCTGCAGAGCAGGGAGCCCAATGCGGGGCTCGATCCCAGGACCCCAGGATCATGACCTGAGCCGAAGGCAGACGCTTAACGACTGAGCCACCCAGGCGCCCCTAGATGTGACCCTTTTAACACCTACACCCAGATTTTTATTTTTATTTATTTTTTTAAAGATTATATTTTTTAAGTAATCTCCACACCCAAAGTGGGGCTTGAACTCACAACCCCAAGATCAAGAGTAGCACGCTCCACCTACTGAGCCAGCGAGGTGCCCCTATTTTTATTTTTTTTAATTAATTTTTTTTTGATGCAGTGTTCCATGATTCACTGTTTGTGTATAACACCCAGTGCTCCATTCAATACGTGCCCTCTTTAATACCCATCACCAGGCTAACCCATTCCCCAACCCTTAATTTTTTTTGAACAGGAGGAAAAAAACCCAAAGTTTTATTTTGTGCAGTGGAGGCTCAATAATGAAATTGAGACCTCCTTAATTTTTAAATTGATGTTTAATGGAATTAATCCATTTAATTTACCAATGATTATTGACAAACATGAATCATTTTTAGTTGCCTAATGTTCTTTCTGTTTTTCTCTTAATTTCTTGTTTTCTTTCACATTTACCTATTCTTTCTTGATCCATTTTTTTTCTTTTATCACTTCAGAAAATTTTTACTCTTGGTTTGATTCTGCAGGCTGTTAATATAGAAATATAACAAGCATTTTAACTTAAGAAAGTCCAAATTTAATTAATACTTACAGTTTTCCACACACCTGACATTTGTTAGAATTCTTCAATTTCAGGGACACCTGGGTGGCCCAGGTGGTTAAGCTGGACTCTTGATTTTGGCTCAGGTCATGATCTCAGTGTCCTGAGATGAGCCCCAAGTGGGGCTCCTCACTGGGTGTGGAGCCTACTTAAGATTCTCTCTCCCTTACCCCCTGCCCCTCTCATCCTGTACCCGCGTGTGTATTCTCTCTCTCTAAAAAAAAAAAAGCTTCAAATTCAACCTGGCACCTCCACCTACTGCCAGGTGGTGGCTGTCGGTGTAAAAGGCACCCTATCAATGGTTGTAAGGCCCTTTCGGCTCCCCAACCAGATATCACCCCAACCCGGATCTGGGCAAGCCTGTGCAGGGGAGAGGAAAAGGCAAGGATGATGGCTTCAGGTAAGCAGTAGATGCTGCCATCAGCTTGGTGTTGGACCAGATCAGCTCGTGTCTGGACCTCCTGGAAGAGAACCTCTACCTCCATGTCTGTCTCCAGGAGCTGCCTGAGTCCAACTGGCAGACATGCCTTGAGTTCCAGCCCAGCTCGGGGAGGCCCCTAGGCTCTGCTAGCCCCCAGCCAGGCCCCAACCCTTCCTCTCTGGGCTAGGCTTTGGCCCTGGGCACTCAGCACCTGACTTAGATACCTTTTCAGGGTCAAACCTACAGGTCCTCTGGTAGGTCTGCCTGCCTGGGCCACCCTTCTGGTACTCCCCTTGGCATGCCTGGGCCAGCCCCCATCACATGGCGTCCCCTCCTGAATGTAACGTTAGTTAGTCATTTACTTAACACTTCGTTGGACACGCTAGACCTTTTCCTATAGTATAAAAGTTAACATTTGCATACATTACTGAACAGGTTGTCTTTATTTCAGAGGACACAACAGACTCAGCATCCCACGTTCAGGGGCTCCACCCAAGCAAGCACACCATGGTCTTCGGGGCCACATCGCTGATTCTACAGGGCAGGCCCTCACACACACGCCTGAGGCCTCCGAAGAGAAGAGCTCCGCAGTCCCCTTCTCAGAACTCCCTGGTCCGGGACCAGCCGGACTCGCCTTCGCTCGGCAAGGACAGCCGCTGCATGCGCCCTTCGCCTCAGGTTCCGGCCTCCAGCAGGTCGGTGATTTGCGCTTGCGCACGCCCAGGCCGCGCGGCCACTCCCAGAAGTCTCCGGGGCTCGGGAGCGGAGCTGGCCGCTTTACTTCGGGACTTTTACGACGCTGCGCTCCGGGTCCCACGGTGCGCGTGGTGACTGGGACCTCGGGCTCTTTTTGTGTGTCTCCTGTTGGGCGCCGCGCGTGAGTGGCCCCAGTGTGAGGAAGACGTCCTTGTGGGTCGCCGCGGAAAAGGCTGTGCGGACGTAGCGTGGAGCCCGCGTGGACGGCGAGTGGCGGTGAGAGTGGGAGCCGGGGGCGCGGGTGCCGGTCCCCTCAGGCCTGTGGGTGCTCGAGCCGCAGAGGAGGGTGCTTGTGTCCCTGTGAGAAAGACGGGAAGCGTGTGTTTGTGGGAGGCGGAGCTGGGGTGCAGAGGTAAGACTAGGAGGGGTGCGTGGTTGCCCTCGTATGATGGAGACGTAAGGTGCGTGTGCTTCGTCTGAGCTTTGGTTGTGGTGGCTCTGTGGTGAGTGGCTCTGGGACCGGTGGCTCTGGGTTCGCTGCCGCTTTCTCCACCTTCCTGTCAGCCACGTATGATTACCACCTGGCGGGAAACCATATACTGAGCCCTCCATGGAGGATTTTGGTAAGAAGGTATAGACCAGCTGTTAGGATGGGAGTTTTAGATCATGAATTACCCCTGAGACAGGCTTCTAGGAACGTGTGGATAGGGAGACTCCAAGAATGGTATTCCTTCCCGGGACTGTCCTTCTTGGGAGTTTTCTGGGATTCATTTACATACTTGAGAATGTCAGCATTCTCTTAGCCCCAAAGGAAGGAACCACATGTGAACAGTCTTTCTTCATTATGGTTAATATGTATGAGGTCACAGCGGATGTAGCCATGGAGGGTAGAACATAAATGCTCAGCACTGTAGTGACTCTGATTATTCCCCTTCAGGTTTCTGTAGTTAAGAAGAAATGAAAATATGAGGTTGTGACGTGTGTTTACAATTTAAGGGACTGAGCCAGAATTCAAGTGTTCAAGACCAGAATTTCTTAACAAGGGTCCTTTGTATTTATGGGTGTAGATAATTGCTGCATATATTTGGAAACTTTCATTTTCCAAGGGTGTATGTAATTCAAAAAATTTACACCTGGTTTTATCTAGCATCAAAAATTGTTATGCGTTGGTACAGTTTTGCACAAAATTAGTGATCAAGATAATGGGAATGGTTGACAAAGCCCATGACATCAATGAGAGATTATTATGCAGATGATACAATTTCTGTTTATAAAAATTAGTCATTATAAGGAAAGAGACTGTTATCTAATGAAACCATTAATATTTGTGGAGATAGTATTCAAGAAAATTTTAGGGGTGCCTGGGTGGCTCAGTTGGTTAAGTGGCAGCCCAGGTCATGATCTCAGGGTCCTGGGATTGAGCCCCATGTCAGGCTCCCTGCTCAGCAGAGGGTCAGCTTCTTCCTCTCCCTCTGCCCCACCCCCTGCTGTTATGCGTGCATGCTCTCTCTCTCTCAAATAAATAAATAAAATCTAGAAAAAAGAAAAATTTATATATGAAGTTCATTTTTAAAAATAAAATTTTGTAAAACCCTTTTGGGAGGATTGTATCCAAAATGATATTTTAATTGGTTATTCAGAGAAGAATGGAAGGTATGTAGTCATATTTATTGGACAGCTTCTGTGTACTCAAAAAACTTTTCTGCCTATTTTACATACATATTCTCATTAACCTGCAAAGGCCATTTCCCTTCTGTTAATGGAAAAATCTTTATAGTAAAATGTATCTGATTATTTCTGTGTAGTACAACTAAAGGCTATTAAAGAACAGGTAAGTGGTAGTTGTTTCAATCACTGATTTCTCATGGTAGGCCTAGTATGTACAGATTTTTTAAATTTTTATTTTTTTTAAGATTTTATTTATTTGTCAGAGAGAGCACAAGCAGGGGGAGGGGCAGGCAGAGGGAGAAGCAGGCTTCCCACTGAGCAAGGAGCCCGGTGCAGGACTCAATCCCAGGACCCTGGAATCATGACCTGAGCCAAAGGCAGACGCTTAGCCTACTGAGCCATCCAGGCATCCCAGTACAGATTTTTTTAAATGATGAAAATATAGCCTCTGCCATAACAGTGACTTAAAACATTTTAAATACTTTTGAATATCTTTTTGTTGTATTTATTATAATGGAATTAATGCAGACTTATTGCAAAAGAAATTAATGTCCTAAGAAATTTAAGAACAATATCTCACTGCCTAAAAATAATCACTTTTAATATTTGGTGTATGTGTTTCCAATTTATGTGTGAACATTTCTGTGTGGCTTTGTTTTGGCAAAACATAATTGGTGAAATAAAAGAGTCAGAGTTCTACTCTTAGTTTGAAAAAGAAATCTAACCCATTCATGGGTTTTCTTGTACCTCTGTTTGTTAGGGAGGAGGAAATGCCAGGGATCTCCTTCTTTGAAGAACATTCAATTTTCACCTTTTAGATATTAGGAATGTTGCTTAAAATCTTATTGTGGCACCATATTACTAAATAATACATCCTTTCATAATTAATAATTTAGGCAGTGGCATGTGCCTGTAGTTCCTGCTACTTGGGAGGCTGAGGCAGGAGGATCACTTGAGCCCAGGAGTTCTGTGCTGTAGTGCACTGTGCCCATCGGGTGTCTACAGTAAGCTTGGCATTGATACAGGAGACTACTGTGTTGCCTGTGAACTGGTCCAGGTCAGAATCAGAGCAAGTCAAAACTCCTGTGGTGATTATAATTAATAATTTACAGATTTAAGGTTACTTTCTGAGAAAATAGCACTAAATTCTAATTCTAGGTGTCTGGAAAGTACAAATAATATTCCCAAAGATAGTTTTTATAACAGAAAATAAAGAGTGTAATATAAATCCCCCTATTATGCAGAATAAGATTTACTCATTTGTTAAGATTGCATTTTATCACATCCTGATTATAGGTGTAGATATAGATAATATATATATATATTTAATATATACCCTTTATCAGTCCTCAGCAGCCCTAGAGAGCAAGAAGAACTCCATTCAGCATCATAAATACGCTTGTGTGTGTTTATATAGCTGCTGGGGAGTGAGGAAAGGGACATACTGTCTTTTCCTGTCTGGTAATCTCTCTGTCTCTCTCTCTCTCATTACTAATGATTTTATCAAGAAGAATTATATTTTTTCAAAGATAGGAACTGAAATTTTTAAAAGTAAAGAGAAAGCCCAAGTAGCACAAATTTTCTATGAGAAAAACATAATGCAGCAGAATTAATTTCCATGTATAATAATGGATTAAGGGTTATGTAATGACTTTCACTTTCAGTAGTGATAAATAATTTATATCAGCCATCTTATACTTTTTAGTGTTTATATAGATTGTCTTGTTTATTCTTCAAAACAGTCACATGTGGTAGGTAATACTCTTAACCTTTCTTTGCTGAGTTTGTAATAAACAGAGGCACTGAGGTAATATTAACCCTCACAGCTTAAAACTCATTTTCAATTCCTATAAGTCTGACAATAGAGCCTGTGTTCTTTTTTTTTTTTTTAAGATTTTATTTATTTTTATTTGAGAGAGAGGGAGTACATGAGAGGGGGGAGGGTCAGAGGGAGAAGCAGACTCCCTGCCGAGCAGGGAGCCCGATGCGGGACTCGATCCAGGGACTCCAGGATCATGACCTGAGCCGAAGGCAGTCGCTTAACCAACTGAGCCACCCAGGCGCCCGAGCCTGTGTTCTTAATGTCAACAGAATATCACCTCCTACATTATGCATACCATTTAAAACCTGTCTTCTTCACTGAGTTAATATTGTTTTCCATCATTTCATATGGATTATTAATGAAGCCACAATACCATATTGCAGACCATAATATGTTTAACCTGTTGGCTTCTGTGAGAAGGTTATGTTTTTAATTTTTGGTTATCAAAAATTATTGTCCAGTGAACATCCTTGTGCACATGCCTTACAGATTTCTAGTTATTTCCTTTAAAAATTTCCCAGAAGTGGAATTTTGTGGTTAAAAAATATCAGACTTTTTTAAGTGCCTACAATATGCTAAACCTAGAAATTTTTGGCTTTGGAGTATTACAATCCTGGATAGCCATAGTTGGCTTCCTGGAAAATGCTTATTATCTAAAATGAGGTAAAATCTGAATAGAAATAATTGTAAGGCAGTGTGTGGTGAAGACCACTGGAGAGATTTAGGTGACCTATTTTGTGAATACAGGAAAGACACACCAGTATATCTACAGCAACAGTCAGGATATAAACAAAATATACCAATTTTATGGAATATCTATGGTAATAAGTGTATTTTGTGCTGTGACTTTTATACTCACAGTTTTCTTTCTAATTTTGTTAGATGTAAAACTAATAGGATATCAATTCAGTTGCTGTCTGGGGGACATGATGGCTTAGCTGACAGGTTTAGAAACCAAATAAACCCTTCTGTCAAGAAGACTTCAAATAAAGTTATATGAGAGCATCATCAGTTCATACAAGACATTATACAGAGACTGCTTCCTATTTCTTCTAGACAGAACTCCATCATACCTGAGAAGAAATGATAGCATGAGTTCAGATAGTGGGATCCAAAGGAAACAGAAGATAAGCTGTTCAGTAAAATAGACTAACTTTAGATAACAAAGGACTTTCTTGAATTCTCCTTTTTGGATATCTTCCTGTTAATAAATAAAGAAAAAACACACATATATTTCAAGTTAATCTATGGTCATTGTTATAGTAATTATGAAGTACGCTTTAAAAAAAAAATCAAGAAGGGGTGCCTTGGTGGCTCAGTCAGTTAAGCATCTGACTCTTGATTTCAGCTCAGGTCATAATCTTAGGGTCCTGAGATGAAGCCCCGAGTCGGGCTCTGTGCTCAGCAGGGAGTCTGCTTGATTTTCTCCCTCTCCCCTTTCCCACTGTGTGCTTGCTTTTTCTTTCTCTCTCAAATAAATAAATCTTAATAAATTCATACATACATACATACATACATAACAAAAGAAAAATCAAGATCAAAATTAAAAAGAAAAGCACTGTTGTTGGATGGTCCCATAACCTTCCAGGCTTTTTTATCTATTGATTTCAATTGTCCGTTTCTCTGCCAGTTTTTCTCTACACTGATTGATATATTCTTAGGGTGTTTTTTTTTATTATATTGGTCAATCTAATTATTCTTGACAGTATATCTGGAATATTTCTCATATCCTTAAATATTTTTCCCAACTTCACATTTGATATCTACTTTGTATTGTGGTACAATGATGGATTGTGATATATTTAGTAAGATTTGCTAGACTTAACATACTGAACACTGATGTTCCATCTCCAGTGTCTTAACCAACTTCACTCAGTTCCAAAGCCACAAAAGAGTTTCTCACTAAAATCACGTAGGCTCTTTTCAGTCTCAGAAGATGAGAAGGGAGAGGATCAAAATAGGACTGCACTGCCCATTCTTGGGTCTGCATCTGTCTCACCAAAGTGATGCAGTGGCCAGAGAACTTCTGCTGACATTTGTAGGTCTGATTTTAGTGCAGATATGCTTCTGTTCTATGACTTTGTTCATCAGAGACCCCTGGGATTTGGGGAAGGAAATGGCCTTATCTAGAATCCTAATCTCCCCCAAATTATGTGTGATGGATAATAGGTTTGGAACCTGGAGTGGAAGATCCTAACATTAATTTATGTCCTGTTGGGAACACTAAAGCAAAATTGGTCTCAAGGTCTTTCTTTTCTCCCAGCTCTGGCTTTCTGGATCTGTGCTTTTCTGTTAGAGGAGTCGTGAGGACTGATCCGCTCTTGCAGGTCTAAAACCATGGCCCATGTAAGTTGGTGTTTCTCTCCTTCTTGAAATATGTGTGGTTTTTTTAGATCATGTGAGTATTTTCATTAATTTTTTTGAAGTTTACTACCAGCAGAAGTCCTGTCCAATAACCTTCTTCCCATCTTTTGTTCCAGTGAAATGTGATACTAGATGACCCAGCATCCTCTCTGTGACCTGTTGTAAACTAACTAGTGTTTATGTTATTACTGTGAAATTATTCAACCTGTCTTAAGTGTGCATTCTTTTATCAAGGGCAGTGATGGAGTAGTGGAGGAGATATGTCCTTTAAAGATTTATGTTACGTGAGGTTGTTCTATAGTGTGGACAGATGGATACAATGGTTGTATTCGACCATCCATGAGAAGACTTTGAAATTTTCCAGACTTGAGATTTACAGGTAGATAGGATAGAAATTTGGTATTGAATGACTTAAGTCTCAGTGTAGAGTAAAATCTCATAATTTGTGTGAATTAGTATATAATTGTGATTTGCAAACTGAGTCATAGACTTTGGGAGGAAATCTCTGAGATAAATATGAAGACTGTTCTGTTGTTGGATGAGACATACTGAATTTAGGTGATATCTGTATAATTCATCATCCTTCTTCAGTATTCTTTAACTCAATGTATTAGTTATTTATTGTTGTATAACAGATTACCCCAACACTTAGCAGCTCAAAGCAGTAAACATTTATCTCACAGTTTCAGTGGTTTGGTAATCTGGGCATGGCTTAGCTTGCTCTCCTGTCTGGATCTCTTACAAGGCTATCAAGGTCTTGGTGAAGCCTGAAGTCGTCTTAAGGTCAACATTGGGTGTATCTGCTTCCAAGCTCACTCACCTGGGCTTTGACAGGATCCAGTTGCTCATGGGCTGTTGACTGGAGGCCATTCTTGGTTAAGCAGGTGAGACATCAAAAGAGGGCAGGCAATGTGGAAATCATAGTCTTTCGTAATCTGTCAGAAGTAACATTTCATCACTTTAGTCATATTCTATTTATTAAAAGCAAGTCAGTCAGTTCAGCTCATACACATGTGAAGGAGAGTACGCAAAGGCATAAATACCAGAAGATGATCATTGGTAACCTAAGTAGAAGCTACCTACCATACTCAGCATAAGCTAGGTGTTCAATGACAGATGGTAGATGGCAACAAGAAAATTATATGTTATCATAAGTAGTAGGTGAACACAGAATCACAGAATTGGGGAAGACCTTATAAATATGATACATCCTACCTGTATAAATGATTAAATCCAACATATCCATAAATTATGTCATGTGCCAGAAAGTACATGGGTTTGTCAAAACGAGAAAAAATATTTATGGTAAGATTCCACATAATGAAGTATTTAATGCTTGAGGGAATTCTTAATTCTATATAAACCTTATTTTCTAAAATTGAGACTTCCTACTACATTTTGAAAAATATTTGATTAAATTTTCTCTTCTCTAAAAAGCAAAAATTTTCTTCAGCAACCCATGTTTACTGAGAGTTTATGTTACAGATAACAGCCAAACATGGTTGAATTCACTATTTAATAGTCAGTGGTTATTATTTTATCTAGTCTCAAGTGATTCAAATATTTAGGAGTATTTTGTCTATTCTGGCAGGCTTCCTCAAAAATATGTATATATTCTGCTTCAGTCCCCTCCTGTGTTACAGATTTTTAGCCTACATACTTGCTATATTGCTTTCTTCATGCAATGCAGTCTTTATCTCCTCTCCTTCCATCTTCAACAAAATATTTCTCTAATTTCTCTAGTAATACATGGGTTTGCCATTTCAGAGATCTATGACATTCAGGGATGTGGCCATAGACTTCTCTCAGCAGGAGTGGGAATATCTTGACTCTCTTTAGAAGAACTTGTACCGGGATGTGATGATGGAGAACTATGATAACTTGGTTTCATTGGGTATGTTTATCAGCGTCTAATGATTTAGGATAATTTAGAGTCTGTTCTTTAAGATATGTATTTTTTTTCCACTGTGATTTTTAGGGCTGCTTTTAGGGAACTAGTTATATTTTTTTGTTATTTTTTCCCAAAGAAATGGTTTGAGCTTTGTCAGTTTGGAAATTGCCCCTCCATTAAATATTGTTGGGGAAGAAGGATTTTTCTTTACCCTTCAGGATTCTTCTAGCTGGTCTAAGAATTAAACTGACATGAGAGAGTAACAGGAGGAAAAAAAGTTTATGTGTACACAGAGTCCTCAAATGAAGAAATCAGGCAGTTTTTATACTTTTTAGACAAGGAGACAACAAATCTATGAAGAATTGACAGGACAAAGAAAACTTACGTTCAGAATTTCAATTAGTAATCCTTTTTTTTTTTTTTTTTAAAGATTTTATTTATTATTTGACAGAGAGAGACATAGTGAGAGAGGGAACACAAGCAGGGGGAGTAGGAGAGGGAGAAGCAGGCTTCCCCACAGTGCGGGGAGCCCGATGTGGGGCTCGATCCCAGGACTCTGGGATCACGACCTGAGCCGAAGGCAGACGCTTAATGACTGAGCCACCCAGGCACCCCAATTAGTAAGTAATCTTAACCGGAATTTGGGCTGTGGTAGTAAATTAGTAAAAAGTAACAAGGGTAGTTAACACAGCCTTCTCAGCTTTAAGTTCTCTATATTTGTTATAAGGATGTCTCTTTATCTCCTGATACAGGGAGGGTACCTTCCATTAGGAGATTTATTTCCTGCTTTCTGAAGACAAAGTGGGGATCATAGTGTTCTTCTTGCATTTAACTTTTTATTTTTTTAAGTAGGTTCCACGCCCAGTGTGGGACTTGAACTCATGGCCATGAGATTGAGTTTCATGCTCTACCAACTGAGCTAGCCAGTCGCCCCTGCATTGAACTTTTAATTTAAAATAATCAATAAAGGGGGGGTGGCTCAGTCAGTTAAGTGTCTGTCTTCGGCTCAGATCATGATCTCAGTGTCATGAGATCGAGCTCCATGTCAGGCTCCGTGCTCAACGGGGAGTCTGCTTGAGTTTCTCTCCCTCTCCTTCTGCCCCTCCCCAACTTGCACGTGCTCACTCTCTCTCTCAAATAAATCTTAAAAAAAAAAAATATATGCCGGAGCGCCTGGGTGGCTCAGTCATTAAGCGTCTGCCTTTGGTTCAGGTCATGATCTCAGGGTCCTGGGATCGAGCCCTGCATCAGGCTCCCTGCTCAGCAGGAAGCCTGCTCTCCCTCTCCCACTCCCCCAGCTTGTGTTCCCTCTCTCGCTGTCTCTCTCTCTGTCAAAAAAATAAAATAAAATCTTTAAAAAAAAAAAAAAAGCCAAAGTAGCACATTTTGGGATGGTCTGTCCTTGGCCCCTACAACATCTTTATCTTCCCTGTCCTTCAGTGATATTCATACCCCCTCTGGTCTTAAGTTGCCTCCCTTCCTTTATGAATAAGGTCTTGTTTAGAATTCTCTAGTGCTTATTATATAACCATTGTTAAAGGATTCACGTTTCCTATTTCTTTATGCTCAGAATGTCTATAGATACTCAATTTTATTATCTACTTGAAGGTTAATCAGCTTGACACAGGGTCCTGAATTGCTCTTATTGCCCTAAAAGAGCCTCTGTAGTTTAAATAGCAGTGGATTAGATAAATGGAACTCATTGAAAACTGAGACATACACATTTCATTTTATAAGAAATTCTGTTTTGTGATTGGAAGTTGTAATCTATGAACATTACATTAAAATGGAATGAATATCTTATAGCTAGCTCTTCTTGTGTACTCTTCGTAAAACAACAATATCAGTAAAAATGTTACTGTTCTTAGTATGTAATAGACAATGCTCTGAGCACTTTACATATATATATATATATCAACTTGTTTGATCCTCCTAACAGCCCTGTTCACATTTTTCAAGTGAGAATACTGAAGCGCTGGGTTTAAGTGACTTTCCCAAGGTCAGACATAGCTGGAAGGTCAAAGACAAGAATTGAACCAAGGCTCCACATTTTGTATTTTAAACGATGGTATTATGCATACTCTCAAGAAAAAGAGGATTTATGAGTGTATTTTAAAAAACAAAAAAACCCTTATTATATTTGATTTCTTGTTCTTTAGTTCCTTTACCCTCTCTTCTCAAAAATCTTATTCAATCATTTTGACCTTTAGTTTATTATTATAATTTTAACCAAGCAACATTTTGTTCTACATCATGTGGCATTTTTTTTTTCTTTGTAAGCAGGACATTCCATTTCTAAGCCAGATGTGATTACATTATTGGAGCAAGGAAAAGATCCCTGGATGGTTGTGAGGGAAGACACAAGAAGATGGTGTACAGGTAAGTATGAGCAAGTCAAGCTATGGGAATATATCTGTGTAGGTAAAAGCTAAGTGGTCACGGAGGAGACACACACTTGAAATGTTGGTTGGAAAACTCCATTAACATTAGAGAAAATACCTGTGATCTAGAGGGGAAATATATGCTGTGCATGAGCTACCCAGTGAATTTCATCTTCACCTCATTAACTATTCCCTTTTGTTACTCTTTTCATATTTCCCTCCCAGTTCGGTAATGGGCACTTTCGTTCTTCCTCATGCACCATTTTATCTGTATTTTGGACTCAGCTGCTCTCCAGATCCTCTCGTGCACTTAGATTTGTATATGTGGTTTCACTGTCTAAAAATAAATACATTTCTATATCTGGCTAATAAAATGGAGTTTATAGTATATTAGGGAAAACATAAAATAAACATATAAACAAATAAGTAGGTAAATAACCTCACATGATGAAATATAGTATAAAGGAAACTAAGGACAGGACAAATTTCGGTAAGGTAAGATGGTCAGGAACATTTTCCTGAGGAGGTAGGATGTGCAGGGTAAGGTCCCAGGCTATTTGAGTGTAAGAGGAAGAACATTCCAAGAAGAGCAAACAACAAATGCAAAGGCCTGAAGGGGAACATGAGTGTTGTGTGTTCAGGAGCAGCAGGTAGATCAGAGCAGAGTTACTGAAGAGTGACTAACAAAGCAAAGTCAGTATGTTATGGGGGATCAAATATAAGGTGTCATGATTCATTAAGAGTTGTAATTGTTGGGGCGCCTGGGTGGCTCAATTGGTTAAGCGACTGCCTTCGGCTCAGGTCATGATCCCGGAGTCCCTGGATCGAGTCCCGCATCGGGCTCTCTGCTCAGCAGGGAGTCTGCTTCTCCCTCTGACCCTCCCCCCTCTCATGTGCTCTCTCTCATTCTCTGTCTCTCAAATAAATAAATAAAATCTTAAAAAAAAAAAAAAGAGTTGTAATTGTTTTCCAAGATTATTTGTAGAGCTATGATTTGGTTAAATTTTTTATATCCTTTATTTTCAAAAATTAAACTTTTTTATTAATTATGAGACTTATACAGAAATCTAGATAAAATAACTATTAAGTGATTAGTTATTCACTTCCTCTCATATACTTTTTATATATTTCTTAATTTTTATTTAAAAAAATTTTATCCTAATATTAATCTATTGGGAGTTTTTTTCTTTATAGGTTAGTATTCTGAAATCATTTTTCTTTATCTCTATTCCTGAACTCTGTCACTTCATTTGTCAGTTTTTCTAACTCTGATTTATGTTGTTTTTTCATTTCACATAGCATTTTCTTAAAATCAGAACACTTAATATTGTTAAGATGGCAGTACTACCCCAAATCCCATCAGCTTATTTGTAGAAATTCACATTCTGATCATAAAATTCATATGGGTATGCAAGGGATTCGGAATAGTAAAAAAAAATATTGAAAAAGAAAAAAGTGGGATTCATATTTTCCAATTTCAAAACTTACTACATACCAAAACTTAAGGGATGCTTTGAAAACACTACTAAGAAGGAAGTTTATAGCTGTAAATGCGTATATTAGAAAGAAAATTCTCAAATCAACAACCTAACTTCATTACCTCAAGGAACTAGGTAAAAAAAAAGAATGAACTAACCTCAGAGATAGTAGAAGAAAGAAAATAATAAAGAATAGAGCAGAGATAAACACAGTAGAGAATAGAAAAACAATAGGAAAAAAATCAATGAAACCAAGAGTTGCCTTTAGAAAGATCAACCAAAGTGAGAAAACGTTAGCTAGATTGACTAAGAAAAGGGAGAAAAGACTCAGCTAAAATCAGAAATGAAAGAGACTGTAAACAATTGTATGCCAACAAACTGGGAAATCCAATGAGATCCTGACTTAATAGAAAATCTAAACAGACACACTAGTACAGAGATTGAATCAGTAATCAAAAATGAATAGACACATGCAGAGATGCTCAACATCACTCATCATCAGGGAAATACAGAACTATACCTGTCAGTTGGCTAAAATTAACACAGGAAATAGCAGGTGTTGACGAGGATGTGGAGAAAGGAGAACCCTCTTACACTGTTGGTGGGAATGCAAACTGGTGAAGCCACTGTGGAAAACAGTATGGAGGTTCCTCAAAAAGTTAAAAATAGCACTACCCTGCAATCCAGCAATTGCACTACTAGGTATTTACCCAGGGGATACAATCATACTAATTCGAAGGTATACATGCAACGTGATGTTTATAGCAGCATTATCAGCAGTAGCCAAATTATGGAAAGAGCTCAAATGTCCATCGACTGATGAATGAATAAAGAAGATGTGGGGTGGCACAAACAATGAATCATGGAACACTACATCTAAAACTAATGATGTAATGTATGGGGATTAACATAACAATAAAAAATTAAAAAAAAAAGATGTGGGGTGTGTGTGTGTGTCTACAATGGAATATTACTCAGCCATCAAAACGAAATCTTGCCATTTGCAACGACATAGATGGAGCTAGAGAGTATTACGCTAAGTGAAATAAGTCAGAGAAAGACATACCGTATGATTTCACTCATATGTGAAATTTAAGAAACAAAACAAACGAACATAGAGGAGAAAGGAAAGGAAAACCAAAAAATAGACTCTTAACTATGGAGAACAAACTGATGGTTACTGGAGGGGAGTAGTTGGGGGGGATGGGTTAAATAGGTGATGGGTATTAAGAAGGGCACTTGTGATGAGCACTGGGTGTTGTATATAAGTGTTGAATCACTAAAATCTACACCTGAAACTAATATTACACTGTATGTTAAATAAGTGGAATTTAAATAAAAACTTGGAAAGAAAAAAAAACCTAACAAAAAACCCTGCTAAACAAAGAATTAACACCAATTCCCCTCACACTTTTCCAAAACAATGAAGAGGAAGGAACACTCCCAGACTTACTCTGAGGCCAGCATTACCCTGATACCAAAGCCCGGCAAATCCAGTGCAAGAAGAAAACCACAGGTCAGTGTTCCTGATGCATATTGAGGCAAAAGTTCTCAACAAAAATACTAGCAAACAATTCAGCAGCACATGAAAAGGGTTATATTTATTTCTGGAATGCAAAGATGATGCAATGTATAAAAAGCCATGCAATACACATTAACAGAATGAAGGGGAGAAAAGCCACACGATTATCTCAATGTAGAAAAACCATTTAACAAAATGTAATACTTCTTACGATAAAACACTCAAGAAACCAGGAATAGAAGGAAACTGCCTCACCATAATGAAGGCCAACTATGTTATTCCACAGCTAACCTCATACTCAGTGGTAAAAGACTGAAAGCACTGGTTTTGCTGCATTCATAAGTTTGGTATGTTCTGTTTTCATTTTTATTTATCAAGATATTTTCTAATTTCCCTGTAATTTCTTTGTTGTCCCATTGGTTATTTAAATGTATGTTATTTAATTCCCACATGTTTGTGTATTTTCTAGTTTTCCTTCTTCTGATTTCTAATTTTGTTCCTTTGTGATTGGAAAAGACACTCTCATTTCAGTCTTTTAAATCTTATTGATAGTTGACTTGGGTCTATGTGGTCTATCTTGGAGAATGTTCCATGTGTACTTGAGAAGAACATGTATTCTGTTGTTGTATGTTGAGTACACATGTATGTCTCTTAGGTCCAGTTTGTTTAGACTGTTTAAGTCCTTTGTTTCCTTATTGATCTTCTGTCTGGTTTTTCTTTCCATTATTGAAAGTAGAGTATTGCAATTATATTTTAGCAAGTAATCAAAGCAGTAAAACTTAGACTGTACATTCTGTCCTGCTGTTTGTGGGCAGTAGTTTAATTCTCAGTTTAGTTCTCTAACGTTTTGCTTACAATGCTTTGTGTCCTCCTCATGCACATATGATTCAGGTTTAGGCTAAGCTTTGAACTGGTTTGTATCTGAAACTAGGGAATCTCTTTTTCAGAATGTTCCCCCTCGAGAGTTCCTCCCTTTCTTTCCAATTTGGTAGTGTTCCTTGCCATGATTCTTGCAGCAAGAAATATGTCCAGGCTTTTACAGCCCATTTTTTGCCCCAATTTAACTGGGCCCCTCCCTTGTGGCAAGATTGTGAGTGATAGAGAAAATAGCAAGTAACTCACCCTAGTGTAGTTTACTTTTTTTTTTTTTTTAAAGATTTTATTTATTGGGGCGCCTGGGTGGCTCAGTTGGTTAAGCGACTGCCTTCGGCTCAGGTCATGATCCCAGACTCCCAGGATCGAGTCCCGCATCGGGCTCCCTGCTCGGCGGGGAGCCTGCTTCTCCCTCTGCCCCTCCCCCCTCTCATGTGCTCTCTCTCTCTCTCTCATTCCCTGTCAAATAATAAATAAAATCTTAAAAAAAAATTTTTATTTATTTATTTGACAGAGAGAGAGCACAAGCAGGCAGAGGGAGAGGGAGAGGGAGAAGCAGGCTTCCCGCGGAGCTGGGAGCCCGACGTGGGGCTTGATCCCAGGACCCCAGGACCATGACCTGAGTCGAAAGCAGCCGCTTAACCGACTGAGCCACCCAGGCGCCCCTAGTGTAGTTTACTTTTTAAAAGTTTTCACTCCTCTCCACAGTCCTCTGCTCTGCTCTTTTTTTAACTTAATTTTTTTTAAGTAGGCTCCACACCCAACGTGGGGCTTGAACTCACAACCCTGAGATTAAGAGTCGCTTGCTCTATCTACTGAGCCAGCCAGTCACCCTTCCAGAGATACCTTCTTTGGTTTAGTCTGATTACTGACCTCAAGTGTTTGGGTTTTTTTATTTTGCCAAGCATTTTTAGTTGATATCAGTCAGAGAGGGAGACGACTATAAGGGATTTACACCATTATGATAGAACTAGAACTTCTTCAATTAAAGAGTTATTTAATGGTGAAATTATTTTTCATTTATTTTCTCGTATCATTGTGGACTCATTTTTTTATTATATTGTTTATATTTATTACAGTCATTTTTATACTACTGTTTTCACAGTGTTGGTCAGTCACACTTCTGTAAGTCTGACATTTTCATTTCTTTCATTCTTTTTGGCATAAGATTTCTAAGCTTACCTTTTTTGCCCTGTTCCAAACTGTTTAACCATGCTGGATCTATATAAATGACATTGATATTTAGAAATGATAATTTAGGAGTTAAAGAATACTCATTATAACTATCTTTTTTTACAACATTTTCTATTTTATTGCACTTGGTCTGTTTAAGCTTTCTCTTCTTAGTGATTTTTTTGAGGAATTTTGATGAATTTTTCTAGAAGTATTAGTGATGTATTCAAAGTATTCATAATATCAATAAAATTCATTTTAGTTTTGCATTTCCCCCTTAATCATTTCTTTTTTTTTAAGATTTTATTTATTTGACAGAGAGAGACAGCGAGAGAGGGAACACAAGCAGGGAGAGTGGGAGAGGGAGAAGCAGGCTTCCCGCTGAGCAGGGAACCCGATGTGGGGCTCGATCCCAGCACCCTGAGATCATGACCTGAGCCAAAGGCAGGCACTTAACGACTGAGCCACCCAGGCGCCCCTCCCCTTAATCATTTCTTTCTTATTTTTTTATTTTTACCACTTTTTGTTGGTTTGGCTAATGTTGACTTCTTGATTTTTAAAGCACCAGCTCTTTAGTTTACTTGTTAAGACTACACTTTTCAACTCATTACATTGTGCTCTTAATTTGTTTTGTTTTTTTTTCTTTACTGTTTTTTTTTTAAGTTTTGGAATTGGCTCCTTTGAACTCATTTATTTCTTCCCTTTTAATGGCAATAATTACTAAAGTCTTTGAATTCTCTGAATGCTCAAACTGAATGCCCCAAATTCAGGTATGTACTTATTTTCTCTGTTGTACCCTTTCAGTTTTTTATTTCCATACTTGCCCAGTATTTATTCTGGAGAGGATATTTCCATTTCCTATCAAATGTATTTTGGTTTTCTGATATTGTTACTAATTCCTATTGTTACTTGTTTTTGGAGAGAAAGTGTTTGTATTATCTCAGAGTTTAGCACATACCATACTCTACTCACAAGGTAGTATTTCTTGCCCCCAAGTGTCTTCCCACTTGTTCAGCACATATAAATTTAATCAAGATATTCCTTCATATTGGTTGTTATTCTGCAGGCTACGTCTGTTCATTCTTTTTCACATATTTCCTGAAACTCTTTTTCCAGATTCCTTTACTGTATAGTTCAATTTCACTTTTCCTCAAAGTACCCAAATGCTCAGAATTCCCTGTGATTTTCATTAGGGTGTATACCTAGTCCCTGTCTGAAAATTCATTGACAGACTTATAGGAGTTAATAGAATGGTCAATCTTGGTTAAAAGGGAAAGTGAGAGAGGACCTGAGAAAAGATATGAAGGAATAAAACAGATGGAACATTTGTAGAATGTGTACTTAATAAGAAAAAGCTCAGTGAAGATAAACAAACAAGAACTCTCATTATTTTATTTAAAATGAGATCAAAGAAATGCACACATGGCTATGCATTGGAGGGAATGACCACAATATTTATATTTTAAGGGGAAATTTTAATTGCAGATTAAAAGATTTAATTGCAGATTAAAAGATCCAGTATAAAAAATAGTTTTTAATATATCTATATTTTATATGGAAACTGATACTGGAGAGAATACATTAAATTATAGTAACATGTAATGAGTTATGCAGACACTATCAGTAACTATGGCAAACTGTACAGCTGATTTTAGAGTTCTCTAAAATATTCATCTCTAATGGGTCATGTTTTTTATTTTTTTTAATGTTTTTTAATTTTTAAAGAAATGTACTATAAAACAGTCACTTATTTTGTCCAGGAAAACAAAATGTTTTTCTCCTTTCTTTTAGATTTGGAGTCAAGATATGAAATAATCAGCTGTGACAAAGTACACATTTATAAAAAACATTCGTCTTTTACTCTACATCAGAAAATTCACACTAGAGAGAAACCCTATGAATGTGACAAATGTGGGAAGGCCTTTAGTCGACATACAGACCTTACAGTACATCAGAGAATTCATACTGGTGAGAAACCCTATGAATGTGAGCAATGTGGAAAATCCTTTAATCGTGCATCCAACCTTCTGCAACATCAGAGAATTCATACTGGTGAAAAACCTTATAAATGTGAGGAATGTGGAACGACATTTAGTCGTAGGATAGACCTTAGAGTTCATCAGAGAATTCATACTGGTGAGAAACCCTATGAATGTGAAGAATGTGGGAAGGCCTTTAGTCGTGCCTCACATCTTACTCAACATGGGAGAGTTCATACTGGTGAGAAATCCTATGTATGTAATGAATGTGGGAAGGCCTTTAGTCAGGGTGGAAGACTTAGAATACATCATAGAATTCATACTGGTGAGAAACCCTATGAATGTAAGGAATGTGGGAAGGCTTTTAGTCAAGCCTCTCACCTTGTGCAACATGACAGAATTCATACAGGTGAAAAACCCTATGAATGCCATGAGTGTGGGATGACCTTTAGCCGTGGTATAGATCTTAGAGTACATCATAGAATTCATACTGGGGAGAAACCCTACAAATGTAAGGAATGTGGGAAGGCCTTTAGTCGTGCCTCAAATCTTGTTCAACACAGAGAATTCATACTGGGGAGAAGCCCTATGAATGTAAGGAATGTGGGATGACATTTAGTCGTGGTTATCAGCTCATTCCACATCAGAGATTGCATATTGGCATAAAACCCTACGAATGTAATGAATGTGGGAAGGCCTTTAGTCATGCTTCATCACTTATTCAACATGAGAGAATTCATACTGGTGAGAAACCCTATAAATGTAAAGAATGTGGGAAGGCCTTTATCCATGGTGGAAGCCTAAGAATGCATCACAGAATTCATACTGGTGAGAAACCCTATGAATGTAAAGAATGTGGGAAGGCCTTTAGTCGCACCTCAAACCTTGTTAGGCATGAGAGAATTCATACAGGTGAGAAACCATATGAATGTAAGGAATGTTGGAAGGCCTTTAGTCATATTGAAAGCCTTAGAGTGCATCATAGAATTCATACTGGTGAGAAACCCCATGAATGTAAAGAGTGTGGGAAGGCTTTTAGTAGCGACCATCAACTAATTGTACATCATAGATTTCATACTGGTGAGAAGCCCTATGAATGTAAGGAATGTGGGAAGGCTTTTAGTGTGTATGGACGACTTACTCGACACCAGAGTATTCACAGTGGTGAGAAGCCTTTTGAATGTAACACATGTGGGAAGTCTTTTAGGCTTAGTTCAAGTCTTAAAGTACATCAGAGAATTCATACTGGAGAGAAGGCTTATGAATATAAGGACTGTGGAAAGGCATATATATGCAGTAGAGAATGCATAGTACATCAACTTTATAACACTGAGAAACAGTGTGAATGAAAGGGATGTGGGAATGATTTTAGATATGATTCAGTTCTTATAAGGCATTAAATAATTTATACTAGTGAGAACTCAAAATGTAAATAATGTTTGGAATTTTTTCATTATGATTCAAATGTTCATATTAAGAAATTTATAATGTATTTTTATATAATATAGAGAAGCCTTTATTAGCATTTCTCTATTTATGGATTGTCAGAATATTAATAATGGAGAAAAATTTAGAGAATGTGGAAATGCCCTTGTTTTTTATGCTTTATTTATAAAAGCTCTCCAGCCCTAGTTATTGTTAAATTTGAGGAAATTCATACCACAGAAAACCCCTGTTGACCTAACGAGTATGCAAGAACCATAGTGATTGCCATTTGATTCTTTACAGCCTGTATGACATCGGGCAAGATATTATATCCCTATGGGAGTCATTTGTAAATGGTGATAATAGTACTTGCATTATAGTGCTGTTTTTGGAATGTAGAAAACTTGGAAAGCCACCTTAAACATAGTCTCTGTTCAGTAAGTATTAGATACTATTTTTTAGATACTATTTTTAATATTATTATTTGTATTATTAGTGAACTATTAAGAGATCAAGTCAATATGAGTGTAATGAACTTAGAAAAGCTTTATTACTTATGTAATTATTTATGCCTTTTTGAATTTTAAGTAATTTTTTTTCTGGGCAAAATCTAGTAGAATATGAAAGTCATGAGGATTTAAAACATGAGTTTTTTGGAGGACTGACACATTCGTTTACATACTGTGGATGCTTTCATACTTCTCTGGCAGAGCTTAATAGTTGCAATGGCTGCTGTATGGCTCACAAAGCCTAAAATATTTACTGTCTGGTTCTTTTTCTTTTTTAATGTTCAGTTAACCACTGTATAGTACATAATTAGTTTTTGATGTAGTGTTCAGTGATTCATTACTTAAGTATAACACCCAGTGCTCATAAGAGCACATGCCCTCCTCAATACCCATCACACTATTACCCCCTCCCCCCACTCTCCTCCCCTCTGAATCCCTCAGATTGTTTCCCGGGGTCCATGGTCTCTCATGGTTCATCTCCTTCTCTGATTCTCCCCCTTTGGCTTTCCCTCCCTTCCCCTATGGTCCTCCGTGCTATTGCTTATGTTCCACATATGAGTGAAACCATATGATAATTGTCTTTCTCTGCTTGACTTACTTAACTTAGCATAATCCCCTCTGGTTCTTTACAAAAAAATTTGCCAGTTCCTGTTTTAGAGTAATATCCCCACCATTTTTTCAGTACTTTGGATTTTTGTAGAGTACAAGAAAGTTGTCTTACTGAATGGCCCCACCTTCTGGGTTTTTTAAATTATTTCCTTGTGGGTCATTTATCCTTTCTTCTATCTGTAATAGTTTAAATTCAAAGTTAAAATAAGAGGTTTCAGGGCGCCTGGGTGGCTCAGTTGGTTGGGCGACTGCCTTCGGCTCAGGTCATGATCCTGGAGTCCCGGGATCGAGTCCCGCATCGGGCTCCCTGCTCGGCGGGGAGTCTGCTTCTCCCTCTGACCCTCCCCACTCTCATGTGCTCTCTCTCTCTCTCTCATTCTCTCTCTCAAATAAATAAATAAATAAATAAATAAATAAATAAATAAATAAATAAAATAAGAGGTTTCATTGAGTCAGTGTTGTGAACATTAAAAAGCATACAATGTTGAGTTTTCCCACTACTAATGATGCTGGATGTTAACACTGGTTATAGTGGTGACTGCTAGATCTCTCCATTGTAGAGATCCATTTTATAGTTATTAATTTGTATGGTAATATTTTATCACCTCCTTTTACAAATTGATCATCTCATGTACAAGTTCTGAATTAAATAGAAAATTGAATCAGGTCCTATTCAAAAAGGAATGATAATGAAATGCTTATACACCAGAACTTTGGTATGTTTTCAGTGTTATACTCATTGGAAATTTAATACTCTTCAATACATGGAGAAAACTAAAAATAAAGACTAGAACTTTCTGTTCTCAGCTTTATCTCCAGATTGTATCAATTGTCTGCTACTTAGTAGGCATTGATAAAATAATGAATAAGAATTCTACAAAGCTAGAAATTAAAAATGACATAAATTCTAAGCCAATATAAAAAAGCAATTAATAAATCTAAAATTACTAGAGCTTATTGATTATTAATCAAATTCTAACAGCTTTGGGTTTTTTCTGGGAAAAGCAATGAATACATCTAGAAGTAGAGTTTAGTGATTTAGAAATGAAACTGAAGTCTTGAAACAATGTTTTTTAACTTTAAATTTTTTCTGTTAGAAGTATCTTTTTTTTTTTGAAATGTGGATATTTCTTTTTTTTTTTTTTAAGATACTATTTATTTATTTGACAGAGAGAGAGCACAAGCAGGGGGAGTAGCAGGCAGAAGAAGCAGGCTCCCCACTGAGCAGGGAGCCTGATACGGGGCTCGATCCCAGAGCCCTGGGACCATGACCCGAGCTGAAGGCAGACACTTAACTGACTGAGCCACCCAGGCATCCCTGTTAGAAGTATATTAACATCAAATAGGCTTTGGTAAATCTGCTCAAGGTAAAAATAAGAATGATTATATTATAGTATCATTAGTAAGAAAGGGGATATAATCTTAAATATGGAAGAAGAATTTTAAATTATAAGAAAATACTTCAATTTATTCCAGCATATTTAGAAATCTAGAGAGAATGTATTATATTCCTAGGAAAAATGTAATTTCTCAAAATCAACCTAAGTTGATATCAGACACTTTTTAATTAATTTAAAGATTTTATTTATTTGACAGCGGACAGCGAGAGAGGGAACACAAGCAGGGGGAGTAGGAGAGGGAGAAGCAGGGGGAGTAGGAGAGGGAGAAGCAGGCCTCCTGCTGAGCAGGGAGCCTGATGCGGGGCTCAATCCCAGGACTCTGGGATCATGACCTGAGCCAAAGGCAGACACTTAACGACTGAGCCACCCAGGCACCCCTAATTTAAATTTTTGAAAATGAAAAGAAAATAACCTTTTTCTTTTAAAAACAGCACTATGGGGGCACCTGGGTGGCTCAGTCAGTTAAGCATCTGCCTTCAGCTCAGGTCATAATCCCAGGATCGAGCCCCATGTCTGGCTCTCTGCTCAGCAGGGAGCCTGCTTCTCCCTCTCCCTCTGCCACTATGCCTACTTATGTGTGCATGCACTCTCTCTGTCAAATAAATAAATAATCTAAAAATAAAAATAAAAACAGCACTATGGCACATATTCAGGTAAGAGTTAAGGAATTATTTCTAACAGAGTCTTTCTAGCTCATTGCTACATGGATTATATAATTATAACAAATCTCTAATAGGTCCTAAAAATCAAAAGCAAAATGAGTCTTCCATGTGAAATTAAGCATAGAAAATCTAAATACATTACATACCAATTGAAACAAAGGATCTACCAAAAGAAATATGAAACTAGAAAGCATTAATTTAGAATATCTAAGAGTTAATTTGTGGTTTCATTATAAATCTTGATGAATGACAACACAATTGATCTGGTACTTTCAAGATTAGAAAAAAGCAACAAATGACAGGTTGTGGGCCAACCACCTATTTTTCTAAATAAAGTTTTATTCAAACAGCCATACTTGTTCATTTACATATTATCTAAAGGTGCTTTCTCATTTCAAAAGCAGAATTGACTAGTTGTAACATAGACCGTATGCCCCATAAGCTGAAAATATTTACTATTTGCTCTTAACTACTGGCCTTTAAGAAACAGTTGGCCAACCTGTGATCTAGGTTCATTAGTTTTTCTAATCTTTATTTAACTTTAGGAATGAGTTGAATTATAGATAACTGATTTCTTCAATACTAAATGGAAACTTGCCCCCACTGCCACATTTTACCATTTTCTAAATCAGGATGCTATTTACAATTGATAACTACTTTCATTTCCTTTCAGGCAGATAAATGTCTTAAGTTAGTCATTTAAAATAACTTCCTCTGTATTTTCTGGCATTGTCAAGAAAGTGCCAGCATCAAATCATACTAGTTTTGATGAAATACTCTGTTTTTCCACAATTAGTGTTCAATCCTATAAAAGAATCAGTACCTTCCAAATAAGAATGATTGTGGAAAATCACACCCAGTGTCAACTAATCATCTATGATGTCACTGTGATTGTCCCTTATAATGAACACTTCTATGTCCATTTATTGCAGATGGGGAATCCAGTATCCTATTCAGTCATTCATCATCTGACAGTTAACACCATTGTCCCATACAAGTTTAGGTTTGAGAATTAAATACAACACAAGACAGTAATTTGAGTTGTATAGTAAAATATGTCATTGCGATAGGGCAGCATGTTACTTCTCCAGGTTACTGTATATGCATGTTGAATATAGAGACATATCTCTACCCAGCGTTTTGAAAATTATGCCCCCAGGCACACCATTAGTACTTAATAGTACTTTTTAAAAAGTTACTATGCTTAAATAAGTTAATGAAATACTGAATACTAAATCTCTACCTTTGAACAATGAAAAGCTTATTATCAACCAAACATGATTAGAGATCTGTGGTAAAGAACATTTTAAAATGTTACCGGAGGGTGCCTCGGTGGTGCAGTCGGTTAATTTTCTGACTCTTGGGTCCTGAGACCAAGCCCTGCATCCGCTGGCTGTTTCTCCCTCTGTCCCTCCCCCACACTTGCGCTCGAGTGTGCCCTCTCTCTCTCTCTCAAATAAATAAATCTTAAATAAGTAAAATGTTACCAGGGAATCCCCATTCCTAATGCCTATGAATATTTCCAGGAAATGTTGCCAAATCCAAGGGGAGTGACTCTAAGGTTGGAATTATCAGTCATTATTTCATGTTATTAGTGATGATTGGATGGCAGACAGCTCACATTATGAACCACAATTATCTTTGTTTTTCTGAATGTACAGCTCTATTTTTCTACAAACTGACATATCTTTTAGCCCAATCTTTATGTACATATACCTCAATGAATTTAAATCTTGCCTTTTGACCATGATACAATTGTTGACAATTTTTTTTTTTTAAAGATTTTGTTTATTTGACAGAGAGAGACAGCCAGAGAGAAAACACAAGCAGGGAGAGCAGGAGAGGGAGAAGCAGGCTTCCTGCAGAGCAGGGAGCCTGATGCGGGGCTCGAACCCAGGACCCTGGGATCATGACCTGAGCTGAAGGCAGATGCTTAACCATCTGAGCCACCCAGGCGCCCCGACAATTTTTCATCGTGGAAAAAAAAAGTGAATAGCTTTGCTCCTATATACTAGTGTTACTAGTTTTACCAAGGCATAGGTTGCATACATTTTCAGCCTTGGTATGTATTGCTAACTTCTTTATTTTTGATGTCTGACATCTGACAACTCAAGTCAAAGGTGAAGTATGTCTTACGTTTCTCCTTCTAGTATGTGGTTTAGTTTTTAGGGTTCTTTTTAAGATTATTTATTTTAGAGAGGGAGAGAGAACATGGGGGAATGGGAGGAGCAGAAGTAGAGGGAGAGGATCTTAAGCAGAATCCCCACTGAGCGCAGAGCCTGAGGCCAGGCTCAATCACAGGACCCTGAAGTCATGACCTGAGCTGATATCCAGAGTCTGACGCTTACCAGCTGAGCCACCCAGGTACCCCAGTTTTTAGTTTTTCTAATTACTAGTGAGTTGAATATTTTCCACATATTTTTATTAGCCAGCCATGCTACTTACTGTGATTTTTCTAGTTCTTTTACCCATTTATTTATTTTTTTCTCCTGATGCCTTAAAAAATACTCAGTATCCAAATCCTTTGCTTTTTTCCCAGACTTATGTTGATTAATGATGTTTTTTACTGTGTTCAGTACCCCTCATACAAATATTTTAAATTTTGATATAGTAAGTTTTTGGTCCTACCAAATATTCTTTTTTTTTTTTTTTTAAGATTTTATTTATTTGCGAGAGAGAGAATGAGAGACAGAGAGCATGAGAGGGAGGAGGGTCAGAGGGAGAAGCAGACTCCCTGCTGAGCAGGGAGCCCGATGCGGGACTTGATCCCGGGACTCCAGGATCATGACCTGAGCCGAAGGCAGTCGCTTAACCAACTGAGCCACCCAGGCGCCTCTACCAAATATTCTTATTTCTATTCATAATTTTATTAGACTATTTACTTTTCTAAATAATCAGTTATCTGAAAGTCAAAATGAAAATTCCTTTTCTTAATATTTATATGGATTATTTACTTTCATTGAAATAGCTTTGCCTTTGCTTAAAGCCAGTTTCCACTCTTTTAATCTATCAGCATTTCATTAAACATTATTCAGCATTTTTCTAAATAATTGCTCTATTTATATTGCTAATAAAGCAAATCTTAGATTTAACAAATGAAGTGTCTTTAATTATATAGTGATCAGTTGCAAATGTAAGTTCTCTTAACATCTGCTGAAAATCAGAAATTTAATGTTTTTAAAAATCACCCCAAATCTGTAAATGTTGAGACAACATTCACAAAAGATTGAAACATTCATAAAACTTAGTGAATTTACAGTAATTTGTTTTCAAACATACTGCCATAGATTTGATTATTTTTTCTCTATTCTTATGTATTTTTATTTATATTCTAATACCTTCCCAGTTTTTTTTCCTTGGTCTTTTTTCCCATTGGGAAAAGGTTTTTTTGTTTTTTTTTAAAGATTTTATTTATTTGACAGAGAGAGACACAGCGAGAGAGGGAACACAAGCGGGGGAGTGGGAGAGGGAGAAGCAGGCTCCCCGTGGAGCAGGGAGCCCACCGTGGGGCTCGATCCCAGGACCCTGGGATCATGACCTGAGCCGAAGGCAGGCGCTTAACGACTGAGCCACCCAGGCGCCCCAGGGAAAAGTTTTATAGTTTATAGTTTCAGCATTCTTACCTGACAGACAAGGTAGCAGGATCTAAATGATCACCTAGTTGTTTCTTGGTCAGATTATTGGGACTGGTCAGAGTCCATGTGATCCTGAACTCCTTTAGGTCTTTTTTCTTTTTTCATCTGATAATACATTTTCAAACCATGGTAAAGTACACATAATATAAAATTTATGTTAAGACAATAAAACTTACTGTCTTAACATAAATTTTTAAGTGTACAGTTAGTGGTATTAAGTACATTCATATTGTTGTACAGTCATCACACCATCTATCTCTAGAACTCACCATCCTGCAAAACTGAAATTCTGTAACCATTAAACAATAACTCCTTATTCCCATCTCCCCCTAATCCATGGCAGCCATCATTCTACTTTCTGTCTCTAAGATTTGAACAGTTTTTGGTAAATAGAATCATACACTACTTGTATTTTTGTGACTAGTTTATTTCTAGCATCCCTGCTTTCTTTCAGTTACTGTTTGCATGGAATACTTTTTTCCAGCCTTTCACTTTCAACTTGCTTGTGTCTCTAGTAAGTCTAAAGTAAGTCTCTTGTTCAATAATCTTTTTATTCATTCTGCCAAACTGTCTTTGATTGTAGCTTTTACTCCATTTATATTTAAAGTAATAACTAATAAAAGACTTATTTATATCATTTTGCTATTTGTTTTCTATTTGCCTTATAGTTTGTCCCTCATTTTCTGCATTATTGTCTTCTTTTGTGTTTAGTTGCTATTTTGCAATGAAGTATTTTAATTTCCTTGTCACTTATTTTTTTTGTATTCTAAAGCTATTTTCTCTGTGATTACCATGGAGGATAACACTTAACATAATAACATTATAACATTCCAATTTGAACTTATACCAGCTTAAAGTTTGGGTCTCTTTTAATAATAAAGATTGACTGATTAACTTGTAGGATATTTAAGGCATAATCAGTTCTTTTTTTTTTTAAGGTATTATTTATTTATTTGACCGAGAGAGAGACAGTGAGAGAAGGAACACAAGCAGGGGGAGTGAGAGAGGGAGAAGCAGGCTTCCCGCGGAGCAGGGAGCCCAATGCAGGGCTCGATCCCAGGACCCGGGGATCATGACCTGAGCCGAAGGCAGACGCTTAACGGCTGAGTCACCTAGGCGCCCCAGCATAGTCAGTTCTTATTAACTAAAATTTTGTGTGATTTTCCCCCACTATTATATTAAATATGCCAGTTTGCTTTTTTAAATGTTTTGCTTCTTATTAAAAGTAATAGTTCTTTTAAAATAATTGATAGATATTTCAACTCCTGAGAGATGAATGATTTAGCCTGTTGTTATATATTCTCTTAAGGATGTTGGCAGTTTTTTTTCTTTTTGGAATGCTATTGAATCCTATATCTATTTAGTTATTGTTTGTGACATGCCTCATACTGATGACCTTTTGGACTTCCTTCTGTGTGGTTATTCTGAATGGTCATCAGTGTTGATCCATTTTTCCTTTTCTTAGTACAATTCTTTTTTTTTTTTCTTAGTACAATTCTTATTGCTTTCATGCCTGCTAGGAATTCCTCTATTTCCCTCCCTATTTACACAGATTAACACAATTAGAAATGGTTATCTTGGGGCGCCTGGGTGGCTCAGTTGGTTAAGCGACTGCCTTCAGCTCAGGTCATGATCCCAGGGTCCTGGGATCAAGTCCCGCATCGGGCTCCCTGCTCTGCGGGGAGCCTGCTTCTCCCTCTCCCACTCCCCCTGCTTGTGTTCCCTCTCTCGCTGTGTCTCTCTCTGTCAAATAAATAAATAAAATCTTTTAAAAAAGAAAAGAAAAGAAAAGAAATGGTTATCTTCACTTTCTTAACAGACAACTGATGATAGGGCTCCTGGCTGGCTCAGTCAGTAGAGCATGCAACTCTTGATCTCAGGGTCATGAGTTCAAGTCCCATATGGGGCATAGAGTCTACTTTAAAAAAAATTAATCAAGAGGCGCCACAGGATGGCTCAGTCAGTTAAGCATCCAACTCTTGGTTTCAGCTCAGGTCATGATCTCAGGGTTGTGGGATCAAGCCCCATCTTGGGCTCCGCACTCAGCGGGGAGTCTGCTCAAGATTCTCTCTCTCCCTCTGCTATTCCCCCCACTTGCTCACATGCTCTCTCTCTCTCTCAAATAAATAAATAAATCTTTTTTTTTTTTAAGATTTTATTCATTTATTAGAGAGACAGACAGTGAGAGAAGGAACACAAGCAGGGGGAGTGGGAAAGGGAGAAGCAGGCTTCCCGCAGAGCAGGGAGCTGATGCGGGGCTCGTTCCCAGGACCCTGAGATCATGACCCGAGCCGAAGGCATTTGCTTAACCAACTGAGCCACCCAGGTGCCCTAAATAAATAAATCTTTAAAAAAATTAATCAAGTCTCTTGGCTAAACAAAACCAAATTAAACTTGCAGTCTGGGGCATTCACTCCTCAGATATTAACTAATTAATTAATTAATAGACAACTGATGAGAACAAAAAAGTACCTGTTTGTATTAACACTCTAACTTATTGATGTGAACAGTACAATACATGTAACTTACTATACATGTTTATATCATAACTATTTTATACATTTTTATATTAACTTTTCTCTAACCCTCTCATTTTAATGTTATCATTTTATGCCTGATTATTAAAATATTGTTGAGGTGCCTGGGTGGCTCAGTTGGTTAAAAGGAAACCTCTGCCTTCGCCTCAGGTCATAATCCCAGGGTTCTGGGTTCAAGCTCCGCATGGGGCTCCCTGCTTGGCAGGGAGTCCGCTTCTCCCTCTCCCTCTGCTCCGCCCCACTTGTTCTCTCTCTCTCTTTCAAATAAATAAAATCTTATAAAATAAAATAATAAAATATTGTCATTTTGTACTAAAATGGAACTTCACCTGAAGCGGTCCCATTACATTGACTCCTTTTTCTTTAGCACTGTCCATGACTTCCTTGAAAGCATTACGTTTTTTGAAAATGTGTTTAGACCTGTCCTTTTGCCTGTTTGCTTTCAATTTTGCCCTGAAACAGGGAATCAACCTCTCTCCTTATATAAGCTAGAGAACAACATTAGAAACCAAAGTTTGGGTGTTGTGTGATGAGATGTGAAACTGGGGAGGGAAATGGAAGAAGATGACTAGGTTTTTTTCAGATGCTCTGGAAGTGAACCTGTTTGTCCTCAATTCCAGGATCTTGGTTGAATTCAGTAAGTCTTTCTACCAGTAATAGTCTCCAGGAAATCACTGAGTCCCACTGTGCTTAGTTGCATTTAGCCAAACTTAAAACTATATCTTTGGCTCCCATAGTAAGCAGTCTTACTTATAACCTGTGTGGAATTCATTATATTCCTCCTTTGAGGTAATATTCCAGTTGTTATTTGGTGTAATGACCATTCAGATGAGGGACTCCATTTATTGCTGCTGGGTGTAGCCACAGAACAAATTATAATCAACAGGCTGACACTGGAATTTTCTAGCAGTTTCTGGGTAACTTTCTTGAAAGCATTTGCTCAGATCCTTTACTCCTTTTCTTCCCTTTCTCTATGCTATTGCCTGCATATGGACATCACATATTTGTCATATTCATATAGTTTCTCCAGACTTTTATGTGATAGGGAAATACACTACCTGTCTGGCTGGAGCCGCTAGTTACTTTGTGGAACAAGGCTAGATAGGAAGTCTCATGAAAGAAAATAAATGTTCCTAATTGTGTTAATCTGCTTAGGCTACTATAACAAAATACTGTGGACTGGCTTGAAACAACAAATTCATTTTCTCAGTTTTGGAGGCTAGAAGTCCATGATCAAGGTGCCAGTCAATCTGGTTTCAGGCTAAGTACTTTCTCCTTAGGTTGCAGATGGCCACCTTCTTGCTATGTTCTCACATGGCAGAGCAAGCTCTCTGGTATCTCTTATGAGGGCACTGGTCTCATTATGAGGACCCCACCCTCATGACCCCCATCTAATTCTAATTACCTCTCAAAGGCCCCATCTCCAGATACCATCACATTGCAGTAAGGGCTTCAACATATGAATTTGGGGCTGGGGGCACAAAACATTCCATCCATAACACCAGTCCTTGAAAAATACAAGTATAGCAGATTTGCAAAAGTAAAATCAGTAATTCACCTGATATTTTTTCAGAATCAGGTTTCAGAATCATGATACCTGATCATTCCTTAAGGTTCCTTTTTTGTGCAGATCTTTGAGGCAGGCAGACATGAGTTGCAGAAGTCCATGAAAGCATACATATATTTATCAAAGGTGATATACTAGAATATTCATAGTAGCCCCTTATATTAGAGTCTAAAGTTGGAAAGTACCTGAATGCCCATCAACCGTAGAACGGATTGGGGCACCTGGGTGGCTCAGTCGTTAAGCGTCTGCCTTCGGCTCAGGTCATGGGCCCAGGGTCCTGGGATAGAGCCCCGCATTGGGTTCCCTGCTCAGCGGGAAGCCTGCTTCTCCCTCTCCCACTCCCCCTGCTTGTGTTCCCTCTCTGGCTGTCTTTCTCTCTGTCAAATAAATAAAATCTTTATAAAAAAAAAACCAACAAACCGTAGAATGGATAAATTCTGGTATATTTACACAATAGAATAATATACAGCAATGACAATGAATCATCTAAAACTAGTCAGCATTGTATATGAATCCCCCAAAGAAGAATGTTGTTGAGAAAAAGAAACCAGATACCAGACTATGTAATATATAATTTCAATTATGTTTTCTAACAGTACAGATTGGGAAACTAATTTATGCTCTAATAAATTAGGACAGAGGTTTCCTTCAAAGGTAGTGACTGGAGGAAATCATGAAAGGGAACCTTGAAGGTGCTGGTAATGATGTTACTCTTAACCTGGGTGCTGGTTACAAAAGATTGTTTAGCTTAGAAAAATTCATTGCACTGTTCCCATGCATGTGCATGTTGGGTGAGAATCTGTCTTGGACCCTGAACAACTCTGCATATTATTGCTGAATGTTTTGGGCTGAACTGTGCTCCCCCTCTGCCAAAAAAATTTTTAAAAATCACGAAGCCCTAACCCTCACTACCTTAGAATGTGACTGTATTTGGAGATAAGGCCTTTAAAGAGGAGTTTAAGGGGTGCCTGGGTGGCTCAGCTGGTTAAGTGTCTGCCTTCGGCTCAGGTCATGATCCCAGGGTCCTGGGATTGAGCCCCACGTCAGGCTCCCTGCTGCCTGCTTCTCCCCCTCCCTTTGCCTCTCTCTCTCTCTTCTTTAAAAAAAAATAGGTGATTAAGTTAAAATAAGGACCCTTGGGGTGAGCTCTAACCCAATCTCTGTGATGTTTTTATAACAAGAGATTTGGACACAGAAATGACCATGTGAACACACAGCAAGAAGGCAGCCATCTGCAAGCCAGAGAGAGAGTGTCATCAGAACGAATCAACTCTGGCACCTTGATCTTGGACTTCTAGTTTTCAGAACTGTGAGAAAATTAATTTCTGTTGTTTAAGCCACCCAATCAGTGATATTTTGTTACGGCGGTGCTAGCAAACTTACACTGTGTATACGAAAACCACAGATCTCTAACTACCTTTTATCAGGACATTCTCAGGGGTGTGCTTGCAGCAAGTAAGTTTGAGACATAAGGAAATGTCTCACTCTAGGCAAAGAGGCTTGCTCATAGGCTGTTAGAAAGTAGCGTGCTCTTGGGCGCCTGGGTGGCTCAGTTGGTTAAGCGACTGCCTTCGGCTCAGGTCATGATCCTGGAGTCCCGGGATCGAGTCCCGCATCGGGCTCCCTGCTTGGCAGGGAGCCTGCTTCTCCCTCTGACCCTTCCCCCTGTCATGTGCTCTCTGTCTCTCTCAAATAAATAAATAAAATCTTTAAAAAAAAAAGTAGCGTGCTCTTTAGGATCAGTGTTCCTCACCTGTAACATAACCCACCACCTTGTGGGTAGGCATCTGTCTAGAGCCACCTGCTTCCTGCCTCTGGGACTTTGGGGGCATGGAGAACTGACACAAACAAGAAGCTCAAGTTTCTTGGTGTGCCATGAGTAAAGTCCTTTGTTTTCAACCAGAAATCTCGCGTCTTCTGCCAGCTTCCATGGAACAGTAATAGGCTAGCTCAATAGCCATCACATAGGGTAAAATCTCAGCCTCTTCAGAAACCTTGACAGTGCATACTGTAAAAAATATATACATTTTTAGGTTCATGAGAGAATAGTCTTGACTTCTATCTCGCAAACTGACTTATTTGAAAAAGCCCCTCTCTAGTCCAAATATGTTGAGCAAGTCTGGATAACAGCCCTTCCTTCAGCACCAGGGACTGCAGTCTCTTTCTGGAGTGGAGACAGAAATTAGCCATGTTCTCTCCTTCATGCATATGCCATATTCATTCTCCCTCAGAGTTTTCACAGAGGAGACTCACAGCTTCCCTTATAACAAGGAAAGGTTCTGGGGATCCACATCAGGACCAAGAATTTCTTGAGTATAGCTTAATCTGAGTGAGTAAGAGACTGAATTTACTTTCTTGGTATTCCAAGTATAATAATTTTTTTAAAGATTTTATTTATTTATTTAAACAAACAAAAATCAATTGTGTTTGTATACATGAATAATGAACTGAAAGAAATTAAGAAAACAATCCCATTTGCAATTGCATGAAAAAGAAAATACCTAGGAATAAATTTAACCAAGACTTAACAACTGAGCCACCCAGGTGCCCCCAAATATAATATTTTTTGCTCTTAACCTCTCTGCATATGATGTTAGTGGCCTCTTGGGCCTGAGGGGGCAAAAATCCACTCGCTTTTTCTACAGCTTTGTTATCCATTCATTTCCCAACACTTCCAGGCCATTCTTACTTCTGTCAGGAAATAGAACTACTGCTTGGAGATTATACTGTAACTGTTGTTAAAATGATAATTGAAATCGATTAAAAAAAAAAAAACAGAGGGAAAGCAAATACTATTAAAAACACTAGACCATGGAGCACCTGGGTGGTTCAGTCGGTTGAGCATCTGCCTTCGGCTCAGGTCATGATCTCAGGATCCTGGGATTGAGCCCCGTGTTGGGCTCTCTGCTCAGTGGGGAGTCTGCTTCTCCCTTTCCCTCTGTCCCTCCCCCAGCTTGTGCTCTCTCTCTCAAATAAATAAATAAAATCTTAAAACACACACACACTAGACACGTTTGAAAAATGACAGACCTTAAAGCAGTTAACTGGTTTGATAGACCTGGGCAGGGAGGGAGGATGAGTAATTTAACAATTAGAGGAAGTTAAAGAGAAGAAAATTTAGATGTACAGAGATAGAAACTATGAGAGGCCATGAGGCAATATCATTGAATGAGAAGTGCCAACTTACTTGTAATCAGAATTCCAGAGAATCCATAGAGTGAAGGAGGAGAGGAGGTAAGAAGAATGTTAACAATTGAGAATTTCCCAGTACTGAAGAAACACATGAATCCTCAGATGACACAATAAAAAAAAAAAGATTGTTGCCAAACATTTAAAGAACTAACACCTTCTCAAACTCCTCCAAAACATAGAAGAGGAGGGAGTACTTCCAAGCTTATTTTACAAGGTCAGTGTTACCCTGATACCAAAACCAGACAAGGATACTACAAGAAAAGAAAATTATAGGCAAATATCCCTAATGAACACGGATGCAAAAATCCTCAATACAATATTAGCAAATCAAATTCAGCAATACGTTAAAAGGATCATACCTGGTGATCAAATGGGATTTATTCCAGATTGAAAGGATGGTTCACCATCTACAAATCAATGTGATACACCACACTAACAAAATGAAGAATAAAAATCATATGATCACCTCAGTAGATTCAGAAAAAGCATTTGATGAAAGTCAATATTCATTCATGATAAAAATTCTGAACAAAGTGGGCATATAGGGAAAGTACCTCAACTTAATAAAAGCCATATATGACAAACCCACAGGTAACATTGTACCAAACAGTGAAAAACTGAAAGCTTTTTCTCTAAGATCAGAAACAAGACAAAGGCGCCCACACTCACCACTTTTATTCAACATAGTATTGGAAGTCCTAGGTTAGAATCAGTAAGCAAGAAAAAGAAATAAAAGTCATCAAATTGGGAAGGAGGAAGTAAAACTGTCTCTATTTGCAAATGACATGTATAGTAAACCCTAAAGACCCCACCAAAAATCTGTTAGAATAAATGAAATTACTAAAGTTGCAGGATACAAAATCAATATACAAAAATCAATTGTGTTTGTATATGTGAATAATGAACTGAAAGAAATTAAGAAAACAATCCCATTTGCAATTGCATGAAAAAGAAAACACCTAGGAATAAATTTAACCAAGGAGGTGAAAGACCTGTATATTGTAAAGTATAAAACAGTGATGAAAGAATTGAAGACACAAATGAAAGATATTCTGTGCTCATTTATTAAAAGAATTAATATTGTTTAAATGTCCATACTACCCAAGGTAATCTACAAATTCAGTGCAATCCCTTTAAAAATTCTAATGGCATCTCTCAAAGAAATAGAACAAAGAATCCTAAAATGTGTATTGAATCACAAGAGACTGAGTAGCCAAAGCAATCTTAAGAAAGAACAAAGTTTGAGGCTTCACACTTCCTGATTTCAAACTATTACAAAGCTACAGCCATCAAAACAGTATGGTATTGGTATTAAAATAGACACATAGATGACTGGAATGGAGCCCAGAAATAATCCCATGCTCTATGTTCAATTTATGACAAAGGAGCCAAGAATATACAATGGGGAAAGGATGGTTTCTTTAATGATGCTGGGGAAACTGGACAGCCAAATGCAAAAGAATGAAGCTGAATCATGATCTTATACTCTACCCAGAATCAACTCAAAATGGATGAAAGACTTGACATAAGACTTGAAACCATAAAACTCCTAGAAGAAAACATAGGAGATACGCTTCTTGGCATTAGTCTTGGCGATTTTTTGGATTTGACACAAAAGCAAAGGCAACAAATGCAAAACTAAACAAGTGGGATGTATCAAACAAAAAAGCTGCACAGCAAAGGAAACCAACAAAATGAAAACGCAATCTACAGAATGGGAGAAAACATTTGCAAATTATATATTTCTAAGGGTGTAATATCCAAATTATGCAAAGAACTCACAACTCAATAGGAAAAAATTCAATTTAAAAAGTGGACCGAGGAACTGAATAGACATTTTTTCCAAAGAAGATATATAATTGGCCAATAAATGCATGGAAAGGTGCTCAACATCATTAATCATCAGGGTCATGCAAATCAAAACTATAATGAGATATCCTGTCACACCTGTTAGTATGGCTATTATCAAGACAAGAAATAACAAGTGTTGGGGAAATAACCCTATGAGTGTGGACTGTGCACTGTTGTTGGAAATGTAAATTGGTGAAGCCCCTATGGAAAACAGTAAAGAGTTCCTCAAAAAGTTAAAAACTACCATAAGATCCAGCAATTCCATTTCTGGGTATTTAACCAAAGGAAACAAAGTCATTATCTTGAAAAGATAACTGCACTCCCATGGTCACTGCAGTATTATTGTAGTAGCCAAGACATGGAAACAACCTATGTCCATCCACAGATGAATGGATAAAGAAAATGTTACACACACACATACATATACACACAGAGGGATATTATTCAGCCACAAAGAAGGAAATACTGCCATGTGCAACAACATGGATAGACTTTGAGGGCACTATGCTAAATGAAAGAAGTTGGAGAAAGACAAATACTGTGTGTTTTCACTTATATGTGGAATCTAAAAAAAAAAAACAAACAGAATAAATTGGTGGTTGTCAAAGGCAAGGAGTCAGGAGTGGGTGAAATGGATGAAGGTGGTCAAAAGGTACAAACTTCCAGTTATAAGTAAGCTGTGGGGAAGTAATGTGCAGCATGGTAACTATAGTTGACATTATTGTATATTTGAAAGTTGCTAAGAGAATAAATCTTTAAAGTTCTCATCACTGGAAGAAATTTTGTAATTATGTGTGGTGATGGATATTAATTACACCGATTTGGTAATCATTTCACAATATATACATAAATCATTGTGTGTACACCTAAAACTAATACAATGTTATATGTCAATTACACCTCAAATTTTACGTATTTTAGAGCACATGCACAAATGGGGGGAGGGGCAGAGGGAGAGAATCTTCAAGCAGACTCCCCGCTGAACATGGAGCCCAATGTGGGGCTTGATCTCACGACCTATGAGATCACAACCTGAGCTGAAACCAAGAGTTGGAAGCCCAACTGACTGAGTCACCCGGGGCCCCTACATCTCAATTTTTAAAAAGCCCACAGTGATGGGGGTGAGTCAAAAGGATACAGGAGCCAACTGAAAAATCTCCTAATAGTTAGCACTGAACAATTTAAGCAACAAAATACATAACATCATGTTGGATTATAACCCAGCATATAAAGTAAATATCCAGAAATACATGATATAAATAAACGATTTAATAAATAAATGGGGGAGAATAAACAAATCTCCTATGCAGTAGAAGTCCAAATAATGTATGTAGATTCTCCACCCTTAAGGAGGTGCATTATAACTCTCCAATCCTTGCATGTGGGTTGTGCATAATGACTTCATTCCAAAGAACACAGTATGGAAAGGGGAAAAAAGAGTAACTTTACTGGGGTGCCTGGGTGGCTCAGTTGGTTAAGCGACTGCCTTCGGCTCAGGTCATGATCCTGGAGTCCCTGGATCGAGTCCCGCATCGGGCTCCCTGCTCGGCGGGGAGCCTGCTTCTCCCTCTGACTCTCCCCCCTCTCATGTGCTCTCTCTCTCATTCTGTCTCAAATAAATAAATAAAATCTTAAAAAAAAAAAAAGAGTAACTTTACAACGGAGAAATCTGACATGCTACCTCAGCTAGGTGATCAAGTTAACTTCATCAGTGAAAATTTATGTTTGTAGTATTATACTTGATATGATTTGGTGAAAATGGTGCTTTGCTTCCGTGGTCTTCCTCCCAAAAACCCATTAACCCATGATTATGAGAAAAAGATCAGTCTTTTTCTGAGGGACATTCTACAAAATTCCTAACTAGTATTCCTCAAAACTTCCAATGTCATCAGAAGCAAGGAAAGTTTGATAAACTGTCACAGCCAGAAGAACCTATGGGAATATGACAACTAAATGTAACATGGTGTCCTAGATGGGATCCTAGAACAGAAAAAAGGACATTAAGTAAAAACTAAATCTGAATAAAGTTATCAGATTAATACTTTATAATGTGTCAGCATTGGTTCATTAATTGTGACAAGTGTACCATAATAATGTAAGATAACAGTAGGGGAAACCTGGTGTGGGATTTATGGCAACAATCTATGCGATCTTCACAACTTTTCTGTTAAAGTTTACCAACAAAAATTCAGCATGCTCATAATAGAAGTTTTCAGCACACTAAAAATAGCATGCATTTCCTCAGCTTGATAAAAAGAATGTAGGAAAAACATACAGCTAACATCATATTTAATGGTGAACTTTGGAACACTTCCCCTTAAGGTTGGGAATAAGGTAAGGATGCCTGTTCTCACCACTTGTATTCAGCATTGTATTAAAGGTCCTAATCAGTGTGACACTGTAATAAAAAGAATAAATACGAGAAAAGATGAAGTAGAATGTTTTTAAAGCAATTACACATTGAAGGATTTAGATCTTAAAAAGCTAAATAGCTAAGTAAACAAAACTGATAGGACAAGGGTATAAGACAAATCTCCAAATTGGTCTCTCTGCCTTGACTGATAGCAGGTGTCCTCTGCTTATGGATATAAAACTTTTATTTGCAAATAACATGTTTGCATTTGAAGAGAACTCTATGGAATATTTTTAGAATATTAGTGAGTTTATCAACTTCACAGGATATAAGGTTAGTATACAAAATTCTATTGAATTTCTGTATTCTCCCAACAAACAATTGGCAAATGAAATGAACAATACCATTTACCATGACCTCAGAATCATCAAATTCTTGGGCTTAAATCTGCCTAAAAGGTGTGCATGATCCCTATTTTGAAAACTAACTGACTATTGTTAGGATAAATTAAGGGAGACCTAAACAAGTGGAGAGATGCTATGTTCATTGGTAGGTTTGATATTCTTAAAATGTCCATTCTTTCTAAATAGATCCATAAAATTAATGCAACCCCTTTCAAAACTTCGAGCAGCCTTCCTTGAAGAAATTATTAGTTGATTTGAAAATTTATATGGAAATGCAAAGGATCTAGAAGAGACAAAATATTATTTAAATGAAAAGCAAAATTGGAGGACATTACTGGATCTTACCACTCTCTACAGTAATCAAGGTAATGTGCCACTGATGTAAGGACAGACAAATATATATCAATGGGACAGAATACAGAGCCCTGAAATAGTCAATTAATTTTTGACAGAACCAGTGCAATTCAATGAGAAAGGAAAGTTTTAGCAAATGTTATTTGGAACAATTTAGCTATTTCTATGGAAAAAAGATTGAAACTTGGTGTCTACTTCCACCATACACAAAAATTAATTTGAGATAGATCAAAGACCTAAATGTTAAACCCTGAACCATAAAGTGTCTAGAAGAAAACATAGATGGACATCTGTATCACTTTGGTTGGAGAAAGGAAAGTTTTCTTGAACAGGACACACTAACCATATGCACTAACCATAAAAGGAGAAATGAGGGTGCCTGTGTGGCTCAGTCATTAAGAATCTGCCTTCAGCTCAGGTCATGATCCCAGAGTCCCAGGATGGAGTCCCACATCCGGCTTCTTGCTCAGCGGGGAGTCTGCTTCTCCCTCTACCAGCCCCCCTGCTTGTGTTCCCTCTCTCGCTATGTCTCTCTCTGTCAAATAAATAAAATCTTTTTAAAAAAAAGTGGAAAAAATGATATGTTGAACTTCATCAAAATATAAAATATCTGCTCATCAAAAAACACTGGCAATAGACAAGAACATCTTTAAATCAAAATAAACCCAATTTAAAGGGAGTGGGGGACAAATGATTTGGACACTTCATAAATGATACATAAATGGTCAATAAGCACTAGAAAAAGGGGTCAACACAATTTATCAGCATTAAGTCACAATGAAATACCTGTGCCCACTAAAAATAAAAGAATGTGACCACATGAAATGTTGGCAAGTATATAGCCCAACTGGAATGCTCATATATGGCCTGTGGGAGTATAAAGTGATACAACCTCTTTGGGAAAATATTCCTTTTTTTTTTTTTTAAGATTTATTTGTTTATTTGAGAGAAAGAGCGAGGGGAGGGGCAGAGGGAGAGGGAGAGAAGCAGACTCCACACTGAGTGCGGAACCTGACTCAGGGCTCGATCCCAAGACCCTGAGATCATAGCCTGAGCCGAAATCAAGAGTCTGATGCTTAATCAACTGAACCACCCAGGTGCCCTTTGGGAAAATATTCTTAAGAACCTAAATTCCTTGGGGTGCATGGGTGGCTCAGTCGGTTAAGTGGCTGCCTTTGGTTCAGGTCATGATCCTGGAGTTCCGGGATTGAGCCCCACATTGGGCTCCCTGCTCAGTGGGAGTTTGCTTCTCCCTCTGACCCTCCCCCCTCTCATGCTCTCACTCTCAAATAAATGAATAAAATCTTAAAAAAAAAAAAAAAACCTAAATTCCATCCTGAAGTGTGTACCCAAGAGAAATGAAAACATATCCACAGTATTGTCCAAGAATGTTCATAACAGCCTCACTCATAATACCTCTACCTGGAGATAATTCAAATATCCATCAACATGAGAATAAACAAATCATGGTATGTTCATACAATAATTAAAGAACAAACTACTGATATGCACAATATAGATGCATCTCAAACGTACTGAGCAAAATAAGCCCCAAACAGGAGTCTACATACTTTATGAATCCATTTATATGAAGTGTAAGAACAGGAAAAACTAAAGGCAATAAGAGTGGTTACCTTGAAGGAGGGAGTTGGAGAAATGACTGGAAATGGACACAAAAGAACTGGAAAGGTCTATGTGGAAATACTTTACCTTAGCCTGGGTGGTTGTTATAGGGGTGTATACAATTGTCAAAACTTGGTGAACTGAAAGTTTAATATCTGTACCTTTTATTGCATGTTAATTACACCTCAATGAAACAATAAAAACAAAATACACATAAGGAGCCTTATACTTTATTTCAAAGTTTGTGAAATACATTTAGATTACTGCATAAAGTCAGAAAACGATCACTAGAATGAACCCTAATGGTATTTTTAAGATTATACCAATTGACAATTCCTTTAAAAAAAATAAAAGTAGAAGTACCATATGAGCCAGCAATTCCACTTTTGAGCATATACCAAAAAAAAAATAATAAGATTTTGAAGAGATATTTATGCACCCATGTTCATAGCAGCATTACTCATAAAAGCCAAAAGGTGGAAGCAACCCAAGTGCCCATCAACAGATAAATGGATAGATAAGATGTGGTATATACATACAATGGAATATTATTCCATCTTAAAAAGGAAGTACATTCTGACACATGCTACAACATAGATGAACCCTGAAGACATAGACACTATGCTAAGTGAAATAAGCCACAAAAGGACAAATACTTTAAGTTTCCACTCATATGAGGTACTTAGATTCATAGACATAAAGTAGAATGGTAGGTGCCAGGAGTTGGGGAGTAGAGAAAATGGGAAGTTATTATATAATGGGAACAGAGTTTTAGTTTTGCGAGATGAAAAATCTTCTCTGGACAGATGCTGGTGATGGTTGCACAACAATGTGAATGTACTTAATGCACTAAACTGTACACTTAAAAATGGCCAAAATAGCAAATTTTGTTATGTATCATTTACCACATTTTAAAATAATTTTTTAAATTGTATCTGTTGATAAAAATAAGTCAAGCTCAGTTTCTTCACCAAATTTTAACAATTGTATACACCCCTGTAACAACCACCCAGGCTAAGGTAAAGTATTTCCATATGGCCCTTTCCAGCTCTTTAAACTAAACATTTAATACCTTTCATCTTGTTTTTCCCTCTTCTGGAAATAGAATATTTGAGGAGATATTTTATGGGGGGGGTTGTATAGGAAAAACTCAATATGTTTTTCTTTACTCACAACTGACAACATGTTTGACATTAGATGTGTGGGGTTTTTTTCCCCACACAGACCAATTCTCAAATATGAACTTGGTGTCCTATAATTCAATTCAATTATGACACTAACTAGAGTCAGCACAGATCCCACAGGTTAAGGGCTCAGTCCCAGAAGACTGCCCTCCACTTCAGACCCTAATCAGAGGTAGTTGGTACCCAGGTTACCCAGAACTGTCTGACTTGGATAGAATTTGCAGGCTCCCACAATCCCCTCCTCAGATTCAATAATTTGCTACAACAGCTCACACAACAAAAGAAAACAGTTTACTTACGATTGCTGGTTTATTACAAAGGATATTTTAAAGCATTCATATGAACAGTCAGATAAAGAGATACATAGGGTGAGGTGTGGAAGGGTCCTAAGTGCAGGAGCTTCTGTCCCATGGAGTTGGGGTGCACCAGCCTCTGGCGTGTAAATGTGTTCACCAACCTGGTAATCTCCCTGAGCCCCATACTTTTGGGAATTTTTTTATGGAGGCTTCATCATGTAGGCATGATGGATCATTAACTCTATCTCCAGCCCTTATTTAGAGGATGTGAGACGTGGCTGAATGTTCCAAGCTTTTATACATGGCTTGGTCTTTCTAGTGACCAGCCCTTTCTAGGAGTCCACCAACAGTCACCATATTAGAACAAAAGACACTCCTATCTCCCAGGAGATTCCAAGGGATTTAGGAGTTCTGTGTCACAAACAGGTCCAAGACCAAATATTAGCAGGAACCAGAAGCAAAGACTTTATATGTGTATGTGTGTGTGTATATATATTTTTTTCTTATTATTTTACATGAGGGAATTAACTCATATAGGTGTATGTTTTAAATCTTTAGACTTACTCAACTTATTCTGACCTTGCAGACTGCTTCTCTGTGTTCTTGCTCCTTCCCTGGAAGCTTGCAGCTTCTCAAAGTTTTGGTTCTTCCCTTTTCTCCTAAACCCTTCTGCCTTGCACTTTGGCTTTTTTCTTAAGCTTCCAGGCATCTCGCCTAAGCTCTGGCTCCTCCTTCAAGGGCTCCCTGGCTCCTCTAACCACAAAATCTGCTTCTTCTGCTCTTCTGTCTTATGCCTTTGCTGAGCATGGGGTCTTTCCCAGAACTTATTAGCTTCTGTACATTGTCAACTCCATCTATTCCCTTTGGCTCTCAGACCTCTCCCCTGAAATCTGTCTCCTGCTCCAGGGTTTCTTCTCCATATTCCCAAGCTTCTGATCTCCTGGGCTACCAAAACTTTTTCCTCAGAATTTGTCACCTCCCTCAGGAGTCTGATTTCTGATGCCCAAGATCTTCTCTTGGGCTTCCAAACACCTCCTTCAAGCTCTAGCTTCTCCCTTGCTCTTGCAGACTCTCTCCTTGAGCTCTGTTCCCTCTCCCAAGGTACCCTCAAACTCCCTTGAGGTCCCAGGCCCCTCCTCTAGCCTTCAGTTCCTTTCCTATGTTCCCAGTACACTAAAATAGGCATACTCAGAATCTCATTTGGGCCTCTCAATGAGCCTCATTTGCACATGATAAAACTGAGAATTAGAATAAAGTAAACAATTGAAAAATTAAAAAAAACCAAAAACAAAAAAACAAAACCTGAGGCTTAGAGAGGTGAAATCACTGGCTCAAGATTACATGTCAAATTGAAAGGCAGGGATTCGGGGCGCTTGGGTGGCTCAGTCGGTCAAGTGTCTGCCTTTGGCTCAGATCAGGATCCCAGGGTCCTGGGATTGAGCCCCATGTTGGGCTCCCTGCTCAGTGGGGAGCTTGCTTCTCCCTCTCCTCCCCACTCACTCTTGATCTCTGTTACTATCTTCTGTCTGTCTCTGTCTCTGAAATAAATAAATTAAAAAAAAATTTTTTTTAAAGGCAGGGATTCAAATCCTATTTGAATCCTAGACCTCCTATTTTCATCTACACACTTAAGATAGCTACATCTCCCATTAAAATAGCTACCCATTAGAAAAAGAGAACTATATTCCAGGAATTGTGTTAAGTGTTTCACTGAGGTAGGCATCATTATCACCATTTTACTTTGAGGAAACCAAAAGCTAAGATTAAAGAGCTAATAAATGGCAGAAAAAGAACTGGAATGAGAGTTCTTCCAAATTCAAAATTGGCATTCCATCATTATTTCATTCTATTTCCGTATTATGTAGATGAGAACACTGAGGTTTAGAGACGTCCAGGAATTTTAGATCAAAGTTTGTGAAGGGGCAAAATTATGGGTCTTCTCTGCTTCCTCTCAGATTAATGCTAAATAAATAAAAGCCCCACTGTACCATTCTCCCCCTAGGAACCTTTGAGGAAGGAAATACAAACCAAAGAAAAGAGCCCATGGACAGACTTTTCTATCAAAAGTTGATCAAAAAAATAAAAAGATCAAATGCTGGCCCCTACCATCCAAAGGATGTACCCCACTGACTGAAAAAGCAATTGGCCCTGTTAGGACAAAGGTTATCTGTCTTCTCATGGGGATTCTAGGCTTGGGGAGGAAGAGAAATAAGCCAAAATATTGTTACAAATGAGAAATGTCATTTTATTCAGCACAAGGTAGCAAGTTTCTGGAACTGAATGAGTACAAGTCCTTGTCTAGCCGCACCTTGAAGTGGGGAAAAGGGAAGGAGGCTTAAAATCCATTGCCAGGCTTATTTCCCACCAAGACCCCAAAGTCCTAATGTTAGGCCAAATCATAGAGTAGGAGTAGGGATGTTGGGCGGCTTGTCAATAAAGTAAGAATTGACTTGTGGTAGGTTTTTCCAGGCAAGTTCTAGGAATCCATACTGGGCGATACCCACAGGTTGGATAGTATGCACCCTGCTCTTCCCAGGCAAAGGTACAATGTTATGGAACTTGAGAGGACTTGCAGGGGCATGGGAATGACCCCAAAACAAGCCACAGAACAACCGTTCACCAGGTACCAGATCCTGAGTTTTCAGGGCCTTTTTGTACATGATCTCTTGGGGTTGGAATTCCTCTTTCTGCAGCAACTCTAGTAGAAGCCTCTGGATTTGAGGGGACTTAAATTTGTACAGATCCATGAGTTGGTAAAACTGTTCCATCCAAGCAGTGCTGTCTTTTGCATATTGTTGCTGCATCATCTGCAAAACATGGTACAGTGCCACAAATGTCTCCCATTGAGGCACCTCTTCCTTTTTTTTAGAGATGGGCTGTGCCTTCTTCAACTTGGGCAATGTGAGGGGTCTGTCTTTTCCCTTAAAAGCCCTCAGATCCTTCTGAAACATCAGTGCTAGAGTTTGTTTGTCCACAGAGGCATGGGCACCTGTGAAAATCTCTCTTGCAGCAGGATAGAAATGTTTCATTTCCATCTCTTTGAGAGCATTGGATAGTTGCCTTACCCGTGCACTCCTGTAAGGTTCTCCTAAAAGATGCCAATTTATAGCCTTTGGGACTCGAATCCTCTTGGTGGTTGATGGTAACACCGGTGAAGGTATGGACAGTGTGTCCCTCTTTGCCTTGTGAAATTTGAGGAGCTTTCCCTTATCCCTCAAGGCCTGGAAGTCCTTCTGGAATATCAAGTCCAGGGATTTTTTATCAACAGAGGGATAGACAGTTGGGGGAGCATCTTTTCCGATTGGATAAAGGTGCGGTATCTCCTTAACAGCAGAGGATAATTGTTGTGCCTGCTTCTTCCTGTAGGACTCAGCTAAGAGATGCCAATTGAGAGCTTCTGGGGTTTGAGACCTCCTGGTAGCTGATGGTAACACTGGTTCAACAATAGGGAATGGCTCTAGCCGGCTCTCTTTTTCTTTTCTTCTAATTGGAGGGATCACTTTTAAGTGCACTGGACTCAAAGCATTCTTATGTTGTTGTGATATGTCTGTGTGACTTACCTCGAGGTTCTGCCTTAGGTGTTTAGCAGTGGCTTTAAGATTGCACAGATGCATCCATTTCATGTATCCCTTTGAAGTGAAGTCTCTGAGGAGCTGGTGCAGTCTATGGAAACTGTCCCTGGAAAGCTGCTCTCCTGCTTCCAGTCTTATTAAGGCATTGTTAATCCAGTCCTCATCTGAGAAGCTTGCTTCTGAGTAGCATGGCCTTTCAGCTGGTATAGGAGTAAGGGATGGGGCTGGGGCTGGGGCTGGCCCTGGGACCTGGCCTTCAGTTTTTCTCACTGGAGAATCATGGTACTTAAAGAACCACTTCCACCTGTCACCTTTGGGCCAACGTTCAGGTTTCTGTGATTTCATGATAATATCTGATAAGTGGGACTCTGGCCTGTGGAGGCCTTCTGGAATCTGGGTCTCTAAGCCTATTCTCAAACCCCTCGCTTTCTCCAAGAGCATATCCTCTTGTCTTCCCCAAGAACTTGTCATAGGGTGTGCTCCAAGAAGTTGATTTTCCTGTCCTTCCAAATCCAGATGAACTCTCAACACTTCCAGGGGCATTCTCTCTTTTTCCAAGGCTACTGGGAGTGGTATTTTGAAAGGGCTCTTCAGAACTGTTGGCCACATGACCTTATCCGTACGTGTGGGATCTCTCTTTCCATCAAGCAATCTTTCTTTCTTAAAAGGAATTTCCCTTCTAATTGTACCTTCCCTTTTCTCAGCAAGAGCCTCATCTTCTATTGCTAGCTTCGATAAGCTCACTTCTTCCTTGGAGAGCTCTGTTTTCAATTCTCTCTCTTCTGAGCGTATCACCTCCATAAGTCTGCTCTCCTCGTCCTTCTGCCTTTCCTCCTTTTCCTCCTCCTCCTCCTCTCTTTTCTCTATCTTCTCCATTTCCTCCTCTTCCTCCTCACTCAGGCTCTTCTCCTCCTCCTCATTTAGGCTCTCCTCCTCCTCACTCAGGCTCTCCTCCTCCTCACTCAGGCTCTCCTCCTTCTCCTCACTCAGGCTCTCCTCTTCCTCCTCATTTACACTCTCTTCCTCCCCCTCACTCAGGCTCTCCTCCTCCTCCTCAGTCAAGCTCTCCTCCTCCTCATGTGGGCTCTCCTTTTTCTTCTTACTCAGCCTCTCTTTCTCTTGAGTCAACCTCTTTTCCTTTTTCCTTCTTTGGGTTGAACTCTCTTTCTTATGCTTCTTATCCAAGTTCTCCTCCAATTCCTCTTCACTCAGGCTTGCCTTCTTTTTCTTCTTCCTAATCAAATATTTCCCTTTCTCTCTCCTGGGCAAAATTTCTTCCTCTTCTCCTTCCTCAGTGATGCCCTCCTCCTCTTTCCCCTTCGTTGTTGGACCTTCCTTTATTTCCTCCTCAATCAAACTCTCAGATAAGCCTTCAAACAGGATATCTCTGATATTCTCTAATAAGTACTTTAGCTGAGTTTTTTCTGATTTATTCTTCTCAATTCTCCTTAGAAGTTTCTTTAGCTGCTTTTTTCCTAACAGATTTTGTTCCTGGACTTCCTTTAATATACTTTCTACCTGGACTTTATCTAATAGTATCTTTCCCTGGACCTTCTCTAATAACCTTTGGTTCTCCTCCAAGCTGTCTCTATCAGTCAGTGTTTTCTCTTTGGTGGCCAGTCTGTCATCTTCTACTTTTCTCTCTTCCTGATCCAGCTCCTTCTCTTGTTTCATTATTTCTCTCTCTTCCTTAAAAACTTCCCACCTCTGGCCATCCATTCCACTCTTCCCCATCATAGATGATCTTTCTTCCTCAGGTATTTCTGTTTCTTCCAGTGGTACTATACTTCTTTCTCTAACTATTTTAGGTAGGATCCTCAACAAGTAACTCTCTCTCTTCCTTATATCTTTTAACCTGGAACTAGCCTCTTTTTCTTCGGAACGAATCCCTTTCTCCATATTCAGTTTCCTCATTGCCTGTATTCTCTCCTCTTTGGTTCGTTTCCTTTTTTTCTTGGCAACACCCATCTCCTTGGTCCTAATGTCATAGGCCAGTTCCCTCTCTTCCTGGGACAATTCCTCTTCTTTCATAATTTCTTTCTCTTCCTCAGTTTTTTTCTTTGTCTTAGTTATGCCAATTCCCTCCCTGGCTATTGCCTTTTCTTTCTTATCAATACGCCTCTCTTCCTTGGCCAGTTTACTGTCTTTCTGGGTCAGTCTTTTCGTCAGTACTTTCTCCTGGGACGTTTTCTGCATTTTACCAGCGTGTTCCTCCTCTTCTACAGACAACTTCTCTTTTTCCCAGGCCCATTGTTTTCTTTGATCGCTCTCTTTTTCCTCTTTCCGACGCCATATTCTCTCTTCCTGGGCCTGTTTCTGCTCTTTTAGGGCTAGTTGCTCTTTTTCATGGATCTGTTCTTTTTCATCAATGGATTTCTTATCTTTCCCAACCCATTTCTCCTCTTTCTTAGCTTGTTTCTCTTTTGGGGGGAACACTGTCTCAATTTCCTCTATCTTTTTTTCCTCTTCTGGGATCAGTTTCATTTTTTCTCTGGCCCGTTTTTTTTTCCCCTCAGTCTGTTTCTCCACTTTTCGAGCCATTTTCTCCTCTTTCTGATCCTGTCTCTTTTCTTTCCAGGCCTGTTTCTTTTCTTCCTGTGACCACTTCTCCATTTCCCTAGCCTGTTCCTCCTCTCCTAAGTCAGCTTTCTTTTTTTCCCAGGCCCATTGCCTCTTTTTCTTGGTTGTTTCCTCCTCTTTCTGGGCCCTTCTCTCCTTTTCCACAAGCTTTTCCTCTTCTTCTAGGCCCAGTTTCTTTCTTTTCCGGGCTAACCATCTGTCCTTGGCTTCTTTCTCTTCTTTCTTAGTCTGGTATTCTTTCTCCTGTTTCTCAATTTGTTTTTTCTTTTCTTGGATTTGTTTCTTTTTATAGGCCTCTTTTTTCTCCTTTCCTAACCATTTCTTCTTTTCTGGAGTCAATTTAATTTCTTGCTCTACCAAGCTGCCCCTTTCTGATGCCTGTTTTCCTTCTTCCACAGACAGTCCTTCCTCTTCACTAGACAAATGTTCCTCTTCCTGGGCCAATTTCCCCCTTTCCTGGATCTCTTCCTCAACATGTTTCTCTATACCCTGGATGTGTTTCTTCTTTTTGTGGGACTTTTTCTTCCTGCCTTTAACTTGTTTCTTTAAGTGCAGGATTAGTTCCTCTGCATCCCAGGCCAGTTTCTCTTCTTCCACACCTGGCTGCTTCTCTTCCTCAACCGGCTCCTCCTCTTCCACTCTCAGCTGCTCCTCTTTCTCACCCAGCTCCTTCTCTTCCTCACCCAGCTCCTCTTCTTTCTCACCCAGTTCCTCCTCTTCCTCACAAGGTTCCTCCTCTTTCTCACCCAGCTCCTCCTCTTCCTCTCCCAGCTGCTTCTCTTTCTCACCCAGCTCCTCCTCTTCCTCACTCAGCTGCTCCTCTTTCTCACCCAGCTCCTCCTCTTCCTCTCCCAGCTGCTTCTCTTCCTCACCCAGCTCCTTCTCTTCCTCACCCAGCTCCTTCTCTTCCTCACCCAGCTCCTCTTCTTTCTCACCCAGTTCCTCCTCTTCCTCACCCAGCTCTTCCTCTTCCTGGGACAATTGCCTCTCTCCCCAGATAGGCAACCCCTCTTCCTGGGGCCATATGCCTTCTCCATGGGCCATCATAATCTTCTCCAAGTCCCACTTACCCCTTCTCCAAGTCCCACTTACCCCTGCTCTCCCCTCCTTCCAGGTAACTCTTTTTCTTTCCTTTAGTTTCCCCCCTTTTCTGGTCTCTTTCTTTTCTCCTAAGACTAACTTCCGCTCTTCCTGGGTTAATTTCTCTTGTGGGGAAGCCACTATTTTTTCTTCCCAAGCTATTTTTTCTTCCTGATGGGTCAGTTTCTCCTTTCCCTGCATTAATTTCTTCTTTGGCATACTCAGTTTCCTTTCTTCCTCAGATGTTTTCCCTTCTTGCTTGGCCAGTTTCCTTTCTTCTTTTTTAAATTTCCTTTTCTCTAAGGCTAGTTTATCTAAGAAAGCAACTTTCGTTTTCTTCATTTGAGAAAATGCCTTGTCCTTCTTTAATGCTTTTTTGCCCCTTTGTCCTCTCAATTCTGTCCCTTCTTCCTCCACAACCTCTATATCCGCCTTTTCAGTTATAATGGATGGTTGTTCTACCACTTGTTCATCCAATTCTGATGAGTCCTTTAGAAGGGGGCAGATCTCTTGGAAGAGTTCCCAGTTGGGCTCTTGGGGACCAAGCATCACCTGAGCCAAGTCCACCAATTCTTGACCCAGATCTCTTAACATTCCTGGATGGGAATTTGCTATCCTTGAGGTGACAAGATAGCAAATGTCATCCCGCCAAGACCTGGTATCTGATCTACCCACGCGTCCAGGCATACCAGCCAAACCTCGGTCACTCTTTCCATGTTTCTTCCTTGTATATTTTTCTTGCTCAGTAATCTGCATGACTTTTTTCTTGGGCTCTTCTGCAGTTGTCTTTGAAATATCCTTCAAGTCTTTTTCCTGTTTCAACTTCGCAGCTACTTTTTCACGGCTTTTTTCCAGTGCCCTTTTCCAAAGCCTACTCATAAGTTCTTGTCTTTCCACCTGAGGGAACACCTCTCCATAATCTTTCATGCCACGTTGATCTATGGCCTTCATAACCTCTATGACCTCCATGTGGCTTCCTCCTTCTCCTTCGTGTCTTTCCACCTGAGGGAACACCTCTCCATAATCTTTCATTACACGTTGACCTATGGCCTTCATAACCTCTGTGACCTCCATGTGGCCTCCTCCTTCTCCTTCGTGTCTTTCCACCTGAGGGAACACCTCTCCATAATCTTTCATGCCACGTTGATCTATGGCCTTCATAACCTCTGTCACCTCCATGTGGCCTCTTCCTTCTGTGGCTTCCATCACAACCTCCTCTGACTCAGCATCCTCTTGAGATTTGGCTGGGCTGAAAGTACTTAATCGCAGTTTAGGCTCTAAGGTAACATCCCTGGTGTCAATCTGCTCTGATTGCCTGGCCTCTCTTTGTTCATCTTCATCCTTTGAAGGCACCAACATAGAGCTAAATTTTATAAACTCTGCCTGTCTTAGCTTTCTGGAAACTCTCAGGTCCTTTTTAACTGCAGAGATATTGGGAGAAAAATAGTTAAGAAAAAACAGAAGTTCTGAGTGATATCCTTTGTAATATCTAGTCCAATGAACAGCCATAAGAGGTACAAAGGCAAAGGGGACTGAGGCTTTATGGTACAGAAATGCTTGCCATTTTATCCCAGCTTTCATATCCTAAAGAAATAAGACGTTGGTATTTGTTGTGGTATATGTGTTTCTTTCCCAGGAAGGTTATTTTCTGTGGAAAAGAATCTCTTTATGTAATTATGTTCCCACTGGTATCATTTTGGATACCCTGGCCTTACTGACCCTGTCTTTTGGTACCCTGAGGTGGGACCCAAATATACCCCATATATTACCCCATACATACTAAACTCTCTTCTTCTGCATGGAGCACTGGGTGTTATGCACAAACAATGAATCATGGAACATTTCATCTAAAACTAATGATGTAATGTATGGGGATTAACATAAGAATAAAAAAAAATTAAAAACAAAAACAAAAACATACTAAACTCTCTTCTTTTTGCTTGAACATATGTCTTTCTTTTCTTTGGTTTGGTGATCTCTTCAGGTATGACTATTTGTTTGACAAGGGTCTCAGGTTTACCAGCCATTGATATGTCTAAAAAAAAAGTAGGTTGTTGGTCTCTATATGACAAAGTCAGGTTTTCATTTAGCTGCTGCTCCACCTGAGTAAGCAGGCACTGGATATCTTTAGCTTGGATCCCCAGCAGCTGGTCCAGAGAGGTTTCTCCAATAAATTCCCACCTACAAAAGTCAAGGAAAGAAGGATGACACCAAGCCAGTGATAAAACAAGATTTGATGAAGGAGGAGGAGGAGGAGTGAAGGAAAGGAGAGAGACAGGGAGGAGGAGAAGGAGAAATTACAATTGAAGAGACAGGGATAAAGTAGCCATTAGGACAGAGTAGTCTGAAGTAAAGGATGGGTAAAAAGAAATAATCAAATATAGCAAGGAATAGAATTGCCAGATACAAGATGCTTTTTTGGTTGGAAAATTTGTGGACTTGAGTCTTGAGGAGTCTTAAGGAAGTGAAGAAGTGACGGAAGGGCAGGCTAATCAATGGTTAGAAGAAGAGGGGTAGGCACCGGAGAAAAAAAGCAAATAGAAAAAAAAGAACATAGTGTGTGGGGGGGGAAGAATAGAAAGAGAGTTGTGTAAAAAGGGAATAAGTTGTATAAAAAGAGAATAAGAGAAAAAGGTTAGGAACTAGAAGAAACAGAAGGGGGAAAACCACTACCCAACTTACTGCATTTCTTGGAACGTGTCTCGTTTCTTCAGCAGGCCTACCAGCATAGTCTTAGTTTGGATGCCTGTGACTCTTATCATAAGGTATAAGGCCTTAGCCCTCACATTTTCATCACTGTCCATCAATCCCATAGCCAGTGGCACAGCAAAGAGATGGCTCAGGACACCTAGCCTCTCCAACCCCTCCCAGGCTAGCTCACGGATGCATGGATTGGGATGAACTCTATCTTCCATTAGGCGACAGGCAGCCTCAGAGCACAATCTTGGAGATACCTGGTAAGTGGCAAAAATTTGTGCCAGGACACTAATATATGTCTTGTATTGATCTATAGAACAGTAAATTGTGAGGTTGAGGATGGCCTCGATTAAATTATTTATAATTCCTTCATCAAATTTTCTTCCTGTCCAATTTCGGTTCATTATGCTTACTAGAACATCATAGAAAGTTCGTTTCCACTTCTTGGATTTATCCCTCTCTCTTCTCATTGAGATGTTCTCTTCTAGTACAGGCATAGGTGACAGTGTCTGGCATCTGATGAGTTTGGTCATGTCCCAGTCTTTATCTTGGTACAGATCATAGCGTAAGAAGATTGGGGTGCCATCAGGCCAAAGGCGGGCACGGATAACTGAGTTGGGGATGTAGCCATCAGGAGCAAAGGGCCATTGCCGCCCTTTACCAAAGAAGCAACATAATATATGGTAGGGGTTCAATCCATCCCAGCCAGCAAGCTGTAACTGAGCAGGAACCAAGTGTCGGGGATGATTATGCTTGGGGTCAAAAGCAATATTCTTATCCTCCCAAAAGTGTGATTTGGGTTCCACATGAATCAGAGTGGACATATGTCTCTCTTCCTCTACAACATGCGGCACAGTATTGTCAAAGGCAATGACCCGTTTGTTAACAAGGGCCTCTAGTCCCTGTAATTCCTGCAGCCCTTGTCCAAGGTAGACAAATTTGGGTACAAATACTCTTTCAAAAGAAAAGAAGAAGCTAGGCAGGAAGGGTTTAGGGACTTCTTGTATATCGTCTGCACTGCTTAGGATAGCTAGGTGAATCAGCTGAGCAGGAGGGAGCAATTTTAAGCAGGATACCAGGTAAAGACTCTGGTTGAAAGTCAAAAGCAGGTCACCCCGATTATTGGCAAAGCAGAGTGGGCCAAAATGCAATGCTGAATCCAACTCAGTTATGAGTCTACCATGGAAATCCCAGATCCGGACTGAGCCATCAGTGCCCCCTGTGACAAAAAGTTTCAGGGAAGAGCAGACATCAAATGAAGTGATGTCACACTGGTGCAGGCATTTTGTCTCTTTGTCTCTAACAGACCTTTGTTTTGATTCTGAAGATTTCAGAAAATCTTGGTAGTGCCAGAGACGCCAGCAGTGGTTCTCAGTGATGGCACCCACAGAACCTGGCAAGAGGATCACGTGTGTTAGGGGGCAAGCACAGAGAATTTTGCTTATGGGCTGCAGGATTACCTTGTTTTTCTGAAGCACAGCTTCTGTCAGGTGTATAGTATTATCCATGCCATAGGAACAGAGTAAGGAGATTTCCTGAGGACCTTCTAGGGTAGACAGTGCCAAAACTGCCCCAGAGTGAACAGTCTTTTCTATTCGAGCACAGCTATAGTGGGAGAGGATTCTCACAATGCCACTGTCATGCCCACAGAACATCAATCCTACTAGGCCCATACCCAAATGGGACTGCCCATAGGCCAGGCACCTTACTTTATCCCCAGAGTTTACTGAAGTGCATACCAGATACTTGGCCATGCAAGGAGAGCGCGTTGCATCAAACACCAGCACCTCTGAACTGCCTGTTGCCACAAAGAGCTCTTCTTTGTCTGAGTCATAGGCCCAAGCTACGGCCTTATCCATGACAAGTAGAGGCCAGGTGATAACCAGGAGATCTCCTGTTACTGGAGACAAGAAGCGCAATAAACCATCCTTAGTAGCACACAGGATCCGAGTCCAATTACGGCCACAGCAGACCCGCTGCACCTGCTCAGGAGCAGAACCACAGACATTGAAGAGGCTATAAAAATATGGTAGGTGGTGCAATGAGAAAGTGTGGGTAGTCTGGCAGAAAAAAGTGGTGTTATCAATAAACTGCAGTTGCTGCAAATCCTCATCAATATCCAGCTGCCGCAGCAAGTTCCCAAAGGCAAGATTCCATTCCCTTATAATGCCTTCTCGGCCTGCTGTTAGTAAGGTGTAGGTCTCTGGCCGGCTGTAAACACATATCACTGATGAAGAATGGGCTTGGAAGCTGTGGAGGAAGTTACCCTGGTCTAGACCCCAAGCATGGATCTCTCCATCCTTGTTTCCAGCATAGAAATAGCCCTGAGAGACACAAGTGAAGGAGCAGGTGATAGAAGAGCCACTGGCTGTGGGAGTGAACTTTTTTACCTCTTTCAGCTGGCCCTGACCCTGGTGGGTGAAGACCCTCACCTTATTCTCACAAAGAGCCAGGAGGGAGCCCTGGGGGCTGTTCAGGGAAAAGCCCTGTACAAACTCATGATCAGACATGAGCACTGTTTGTGCCATCTGGAGGCCCCTGCCGTTTGGTAAGATAAGCCAGGTAACCACAGCCCCCAGGGTACCAGAGAGCAGTATCTCAGCTTCTGAGTCATAGCAGAGGCAGCTGATGGAGAAACGACAGGGCACTGTGCCCAGAGATATGAATGCTTGATGGTGATCTCCGAAGAGCCGCAGGCGCATGTCACCACAGTAAGCAATTAACATGTGGTAGGAACCTGTGTGGACCATTGCTTCAATGGGTGGCACTTGATCCATCACAGGAAACTTCATCTTCTCTATCATTCCTCCCATTTCTGTATCTTTCTTCTGTACCCAAAGTACTGCCTGGAAGAGGATGAGAAATGAAAACCTGACCATGGAGGCAGATTATCTCCCAAGAGTGAGGGGTAGGAAGGGTTGAATGTTTAGATACCTGTTCCCCCTGTAAGACTAAGGAAAGACTGAACAGCTTGATTTGGGGAGTTTCCTGGTACTGGGATTCGGGTATGTAATAGAAACACAATGATTAAGGCTCTTTCTTTGGCCTTCAGTCTGCTTTCTGGGGAATATGAATTCTCTGGACCTGATGACTAGAGGTGAAAAAAGATCACTGCATCCAGGTCAGACTGGGTTATGGAGATGGATATTAAAATGAGCTAACTCAGAATCAATCTCATCATTCTGATATGAGGGCAGTTGAGGTATGATGCTTGTAAAGTGAATTAAGAAGGAAAAAAAATGAGGTAGCTTTACCTGTATTTGTTTTGAATGTGGTTCCACCCAGTTTAAGGACACAAAATAGTTGACATCGATGGCATAGAAAGAGATGAAAGGCTTGCTCTGGGGATGGTGAGGCTCCTGGTATAGAGTCTTAGGCCAGTCACTCAATACAATCACATCATTCTTTGGTTTTTCATCAGCCTGAGAGAGAAGAGTGGCCTGAGCTAAAAGGCCTGAGTACCCACTCACTCATTCATTTGGTAAATATTTATTGAGGATTAGTGGACATCTGTTGTTTTTTAGCTAACCAACATTTATTCACCCTACTACTGGAAAGTACTATTTGGGGGAGTCATCTCTCCCTCACCCTCACCCACATCTTAATTCAAAGTACCTCCCAGCCTTTCTCAACCAAGTTTCCATAAGAAGTAAGCCCTAATATCCTAAAGTATCAATTTTACATAAGGCATTAATTTCTCCCCTATGCATCTAGAATGCTACTAGTTATGTACCATCCTTAAGAGAAGTAAGAAAATAGCCCCTCAAATAATTTTGTTTTCCATGGTTTAGATGAGGAAAATTTGAGAAAGGCTGATATGTTCTATGGGAACATAGGGATATGATGCTGAGTAAAAGAGACATGGCCTTAGTTTTCAGAAGATAAGAGTCCAGTGGGGGAAACAGGCATTATATAAACAACTAACAAATGTCTGTCTGTACAAAACAAATAAGTACTTCAAAAGAAAGGAATACAATCCTATATGAGTATGACAGAGGAATCCAACCTTGGCAAATATCTCCCACCTGTCACAGTTGGAACAACTCTTCAAAGCTCCTGCCTATACACAAAGGACCAATCCTGTCACCATCACACTTCATGATACACTGCCTATGACTGCCTATGAAACTCATACTTCACAGACATAGAACGCCCACCATGTGGGCATTAGAGCTAGACCCTTTGGCATGCACCTTTCACTATTCTTATTTGCATCCAAGGAAAATGTGTGCTATTCACAACATGGAGTTAACTGTGCTTCAGCTCTAACATTCTGTGTTCTGACCCAGTGGGGTGTGTGTGTGTGTGTGTGTTGTATTAAGGGAGATATATGCCTTTTAACATGATACACAGTAGAATATGTACAACACACACTATCTTCTTGTGACATAGTATATATCTAGGATGTAAATACATGAACTTCCTCATACTAATTAGCCAAAACTGAGGCTCGTAAAATCTACTTTTGAGGTCCCTCATCTCAGCAGATGCTTGTGCTACACTGTGTCTTGAACAATGCTCCATGACTCTAACTCTCCGAGTTTCTCTGCATCCACAAAGGATTTGAGACTATACTGAGGCCATTATCTGCAAGTTACAATCTCTCTTCTCTTTCTATTTCTCATATTCAGATCTTTGTGTATACTGAGAGAATACAGAATACAGAGAACTTCCACTGTCATTGCTGGTTCAGTGACAGCAGCAGAGTTGAGAGAAAGGACACTGGTATCTGAGCTCTTAATCTCCCATCCCTCTTCATTGAATCTGAAAAGTCATTTACATACCCTTTATTCCATTAATCACCATTCCTCTTCTCCTTTCCAGACTTTATGCACACACAGTTCGCTCACTTACTCAACAGTATCAATGCTTTTCTCAGGAAGACTCTAAAAGACTAACACTAGGGCGCCTGGGTGGCTCAGTTGGTTAAGCGACTGCCTTCGGCTCAGGTCATGATCCTGGAGTCCCGGGATCGAGTCCCGCATCGGGCTCCCTGCTCGGCGGGGAGTCTGCTTCTCCCTCTGACCCTCCCCACTCTCATGTGCTCTCTCTCATTCTCTCTCTCAAATAAATAAATAAAATCTCTAAAAATAAAAAAATAAAAAATAAAAAAAAAATAAAAGACTAAGACTATCTTAAACCCAAGCCATGTATCTGTGCCTGGAAGTACTATTGCCAACTCTATATCAATCCCCCTCCTTCCTCATCCCCCTCCTTCCATCCCAACAAAACTCAGATCTTGTTTAGGATGATCATGGACCGAGAGATTCTGGCAATATAGAGTGGCTCTGTGGTACTCCAAGGCTGGCACAGCTCTGTACTTTCTGGCCTTTTCCTCTCTTCTACCTACTTGCAATAAAGCTGGTACCTGGAAGTGCAGGAACTATCTTGTAACCTTAAGATGATAAACTAAAATATTTTTTTAAAGATTTTTTTTTTTTTGACAGAGAGAGAGACAGCGAGAGAGGGAACACAAGCAGGGGGAGCGGGAGAGGGAGAAGCAGGCTTCCCGCAGAGCAAGGAGCCCGATGCGGGGCTCGATCCCAGGACCCTGAGATCATGATCTGAGCCAAAGGCAGACGCTCAACGACTGAGCCACCCAGGCACCCCGATAAACTAAAATATTAAGGATGGTGTGAAAAGAAAGAAAAAGAACATGGGTCCTTGACAACATGTAAGACAAAGGCACCTCCTGCTTGTTTAATCCATGTGAGTCCGTTTTTTGTTTTGTTTTGTTTTTTGGGGTTTTTTGCAGCAGAATGTCTTTTAATTATAATTGTTATCATCTGAATCTAGAAGGAAGAGTTGTTTATGGGTATGGGAGGGCTCTTCCAAAGAACATGCTCACATGTTACCCATGCCACAGGCTGCCTTGGCAGGGATATTTAGTACAAGCCCACTATGTGCATATCTCTTATACACATCACCTTTATATCCTTCAGGGTATTATTTATGAGGAATTTCAAGTCCTTCCACTGAGGAATAAGTCTCGGTGAAGGTGACATCTTTGTAATGTTCCAGTTCTTTATAGACATCATGGATTACAGAACCTGTGGAAGGTAAAAATGACTTAATCACAACATCTGATGTTAGACTGGAAATCAAGGAAATTGAGAGAGGGAACAACAGGAAAAGAGAGCGTATTAGAAACAGAAGAAACTCTCTTATTTCAGAAAGATCGGAGTGACAATGAACTACTGACACTTGCAAAAACATGGATGAATCTCAAAAACATTATAGTGAGGAGAAGCCAGACACCAAAGAGCACATACTATATGATTCCAATTTTATAAAATTCTAGAAAAGAGTCATCTAACCCATAGGGACAGAGCAAATCAGTCATTACCTGGGGCTGAGAGATTGGGAGATTCCTGAGAAGGAGTAAAAGGGAACTTCTTTTTTTTTTTTTTTTTTTAAGATTTTTTATTTATTGGGGTGGGGGGAGAGAGAGAAGGAAAAGGAGCAAGAGGGAAGGAGATACACCACAGAGCATACCAACAATTCTCTCTAAAGAAATCATCATATAAAATCTAGACCTGAGAGGCCAATGAGCTAAGGGTCACAAAAATCTCTTCCACACTCTTAGCATGCTCTGCATAGTTTATCTGACATTTGTTGTTCTCTAATGAAATTCCCAGCATACTGAAATTCACATTTAATATCCTGTTATATGTGTATATTAAAAATTCTAGGGGTTGGGTCACTTGGATGGCTCAGTCAGTTAAGTGCCTGACTTCATTTTGGCTCAGGTCATGATCTCAGGGCCATGAGATCGAGCCCCACCTCAGGCTCTGCACTGGGTGTGGAGCCTGCTTGGGATTCTCTCTCTCTCTTTTTGCCCCTCCCCCACTTGCTTGTGTGCATGCACAGTCTCTTTAAAAAAATCCTAGGGGTACCTGGGTGGCTCAGTAGGTTAAGTATTGGACTCTTGATTTTGGCTCAGGTCATGTCAGGGTCGTGAGATCAAGCCCCATGTCAGGCTCTGGGCTCTGCACTGAGCATGGAACCTTCTTGAGATTCTTTCTCTCCTTCTCCCTCTGTCCCTTCCCACTGCACTCTCTCCCTCTCTCTCAAAACAAAAAAGAGGCTAAGGAATAGGGGCCCCTGGCAGGCTCAGTCAGTAGAGCATGCAGCTCTTGATCTCAAGGTTGTGAGTTCAAGCCCCACATTGGTTGTAGAGCTTACTTAGAAAAAAAGTGCTAAGGAAGAAATCTACCCTCTACTTGCTAGAAGGGATGCTGCTCAATTCATGACTTGCTTAATAAAGCAAATTAGATTTTAAAATTGAAAAAAATACTAAGGAAACTACCAAAAAGAAAGAAACAAACAGAATGTATGATTTAGCCAGTTGAAGGAAGGGATAAGAATAAAGGAAATACATATACATACATATGTATACATAAGAATAAAGGAAATACAATATGTATTTCCTTCTATGATGAAACATAACAAGAAAAAAAGAGGTATGATAAATAGAAATAGAATGAGAGAAACAAGTCTAAATATGTCATGATAATAACAAATACAGACTAAACCCATTAGAAGACAAATTTTCAGTTAGATCTTTTAAATGAATAAAATATAGTTGCATGCTGTTAATAAGGACAAATCTAAAATGTAAGAACCTAGAAACGTTAAAGTATCATTATTTCCAAGGCCTTCTGTTCTGAAAATCACCTAAAAGCAGTAAGGAGAACGAAAAGATCTTTGCAAACACAACTTCAGTAGAACCAGGAGATAAGTATAATCTATAGATAACAAATTACATGTAAGGGCTGAGAAAAGCAGTGAAATCAGTGGCAATTATGACAAAAGAATTGGAAATAAGAAACTATGGAGAGAATTATGAGCAGAAAGAGGGACAAACAGAGGCACATCTAAAAAAACACCAAGAAAATAAAATTTCCTAAAGGTGAGAGACCCACCACCAGGTGAGAATCTATACTCCTACTTGTAACTACAACTGGAAGAAACTGGGAGGCAAAAGTAGAGGAAGCAGAGCTGCTAATGTTCTAACTCAGACAATGATGTGCAAAAAAAAAAAAAAAAAAAAGGAAATAGTACTATATTAATCCAAAAAGAACTATGAAGGAAAAGAGTAAACAAAAAATGAATATATGAAGAGCATTCAGTAGAAAACTGCTACAATGGATTAGATAAAACTTATAACTAAGTATTTTGTCATGAATGGGAAAAAATTAATTGCCTCTAAGATGGAAGGTCACAAAGCAAAAATGCAAGAATTCAGGAAAGAGTGAAACATCAGAATAAGATCAAAGGTGAATAGGCAGAAATGGAAAAAAATGAATTTGGATCCCTATCTCACACCATATACAAAAATTAGCCCCAGAGTACCTAAAGGTAAGAACTAAAACTCTAAAACCTTTTATTTTTTTAAGATTTTATTTATTTATTTGATAGAGAGAGATACACAGCGAGAGAGGGAACACAAGCAAGGGGAGTGGGAGAGGGAGAAGCAGACTTTCCGCGGAGCAGAGAGCCCGATGTGGGGCTCGATCCCAGGACCCTGGGATCAATGACCTGAGCCAAAGGCAGACGCTTAATGACTGAGCCACCCAGGTGCCCCTCTGAAACCTTTTAGAAGAAAACATAGGTATAAATCTGACCTTGGTGTAAACAATGGTTTCATAGAGATGACCTTTAAACCACAAACAACCAAAAGAAACAATAAAGATAAATTGGACTTCATCAAAAAATTTGTAGATCAAAAGACACTATCAAAAAAGTAAAAAGACAGATAGCTGCTTCCTGGAGACCACAGGTGTAGAAACAAGTGCCACACCTCAAGTCAGAAGGGCTTCTGAAGCCAGCAGGCTATCTATGTCTTCTTACATATAGTGAAAGGGTCATCCTTTGAGACCCCGACCAAGGAAAGGCTCAGCTACTGACATGCTGGGAACAGATGGACTACAGGCTCCAATTTACCTCTTCCCACAAATTCCTCAGCATCTCTCCTACATCCTGGTCAGCTTCTACAGCAAGTGTGATGTTGCTCATTTCCTCATCAACACAGCCTCATTGCTCAATGTACTGCTGCCTAATTTGCCCCAATTCCATGGGGTTCATCTCTTTGGCATCAACAAATACTGAGAGTTGGGGCTGGAGATGACACCAGACCAAAGGGCTGTAACATCCTTTCCTTCTCCATACTGTCTTTTGTATCTTGAAAGCCTGAGAACTGTACAACCTTTCCCAAATTACCAAGAAGAGAACAGTCTGGAAAATCCATAGGCCCAGCCCTGCTAAGAGCAGGTTTCTTTGAATCAGGAAATGTGGGAAAGATAAGGGCCAAATCTCTCCTCCACAGCAGGAAGCCATGTTTAGGCAGCTTGTTTGGTGATTAAGTTTTTCCAGATCTTCCACCCCCACTACCTTCCAGATGTTTTGCTATACATTTTCCTTACAATAAAAAAAAGTAAAAAGACAACCTAAAAATGGGAGAAAATATTTGCAAATCATCTCTTTGGTAAGGGTACACTACCTAGAGTATGTAAAGAACTGTTACAACTGAACAATAAAAAGACAAATAACCTCAATTAAAAATAGGCTAACAATTTGAAAAAACATTTCTCCAGAGAAGATATACAAATGGCCGATACCTACGTGAGAAGATGCTCAACATCATTAGTCATTAGGGTAATGAAATCAAAATCATAATGAGATACCACTTCACATCCATTAGGATGACTATAATTTTTTAAAAGATTTTATTTTTAAGTAATCTCTACATCCAACATGGGGCTCAAGCTCATAACCCCAAGATCAAGAGTCACATGCTTCACTGACTGAGCCAGCGAAGTGCCTCTAGGATGGCTATAATTTTTAAAAATGGAAAATCAAAGATGTTGACAAGGTTATGGAGAAATTGGAATCAAATTGTCAAAACTTGGAAGTAATTAAGATGTCCTTCAGTAGGTGAATGGATAAACTGTGGTACATCCAGACACTGGAATATTACTTAGGGCTAAAAAGAAGCCATGAAAAGACATGGAGGAACCTTAAATGCATATTACCAAGTGAAGGAAGCCAATCTGAAAAGGCTACATACTGTATGATTCCAACTGTATGACATTCTCAAAAAGTCCAAAACAATGGAGACAATAAAAAGATTATCAGGGTTGGGGTGTGGCAGAGATGAATAGGCAGAACATAGAGGATTTTTAGGGCAGTAAAAATATTCTATGATATTATAATTAATGGATATAGGTCATCATACTTTTGTCCAAACCCATAGAATGTACAATACCAAGAGTGAACCGTAAGGTAAACTATGGATTTTGGGTGATTATGATGTGTCAATGTAGGTTCATCCTTGGTAAAAATGTACCATTATGGGGGAGCCTGGGTGGCTCAGTCGGTTGAGCATCCAACTCTTGGTTTCAGCTCAGGTCATGATCTCAGGGTTGTGGGATCAAGCCTCATGTCGGGCTCTGCACTCAGTGGGGAGTCTGCTGGAGATTCTCTCTCTCCTCTCCCTCTGCCCCCCACTCTCTCTCTAAAATAAATAAATAAATCTTTTTCAAAATGTACCATTATGGTGAGTGATGATAATAGGTGAGTGATGATGATATGCATGTGTGGAGGCAGGGAGTATAAAAGAGATCTCTGTAATGTCCTGTCAAAAAGTGCTCTTAAAAAATAAAACCTTTAAAAAATACATCTTCACTCAAAAACTTGTACATGAATGTTCATAATAGCCCACAAGTAGAAACAAATCTAAATGTCCATCAACTGATGAATGGTTACACAAAATTTGATACATATAGAATGGAATGTTATTCAGCCATACAAAGGAATGAAGTACTGGTACCTGCTACAGTGTGGATGAACCTTGAAAATACTATGCTAAGTGAAAGCCTCCAGACAGTGGATAACTACACAAAAGCTAATTATACAATGAATTTCAAATGTGAAATTCTGAGTTATGTGGACATGAGTACTTGCCCTAATATTCCATATACTTTTCTGCAATGTCTCTAAATTGAAAACAAATTACAGCTGTACCAAATGTTAAGGACAGCAGTGTATAATAAGGATAGATAACAATAGGAACTGACTCCAAGGCCCGAAGAAGATGTTTGCTTCACACATTGAGATAGGAACCTTCAGAGGATATGCAGCTTTCCTAGAACATCAGTGGTATTTGTTTGTTTGTTTTCCCACAAGGAGGAACCCTTTACAAGGCAGATACTTGTGACTAGAGGGACTCAGGTGAAAGTTCTGGAGTGAAAAAAGTTTCTCCAGAGCTAAGGGGAACCCGCCTATACTAAGGGCCTACTATATGTAAAGCATTACACATATATCTGAATCCATCCTATCTTCCAATAGAGATACGAGAAGGGCATTATGGTAGGCAGAATGGCCTCATAAAGATGTCCATGACCTGATCCCTGGAACCTGCAAATATGTTAAATTACATGGCAAAAAGTTATGCAGATGTAGTTAAGGTTAGGGATTTTGAAATAGGGAGATTGTCTTGGATTATGGGTGGGGAGGGAAATGGAATCTTATTCCATGAATCCTTTAAATCAGAAAACTTTCTCCAGTTGCAATCAGAAGGAGGTGGCACAAGAGGAAGCAGAGGGTAGCTGGCAAAAGGAGAAGTCGGAGAGATTCTAAGGGTAAGAAGGATTTGATGTGCCATTGCTTGTTCTGAGATGTAGAGGCCCGTGCAAGAACTGGAGAAAGGCCTCTAGGAGCAAAGGACAACCTCCAGCTGAAAGCTAGCAAGGAAACAGACACCTCAGTTCTGCAATCTCATGAAACTGAATTTTTTTTTTTTTTAAAGATTTTATTTATTTATTTGAGAGAGAGAGACACAGCGAGAGAGGGAACACAAGCAGGGGGAGTGGGAGAGGGAGAAGCAGGCTCCCCGCAGAGCAGGGAGCCCGATGTGGGACTCGATCCCAGGACCCTGGGATCATGACCTGAGCCGAAGGCAGTCGCTCAACTGACTGAGCCACCCAGGC
>NC_138384.1:39561451-39576232 GCF_054177405.1 Leptonychotes weddellii
CTGAATTTTATCAAAAACCTGAATGAGCTTGGAAGCAGATTCTTTCCAGGGCCTTTAAAGATGAACCCAGAGCCAACCGCTTGATTTTAGCTTTGTGAAACTCAGAGCAGAGAAACTAGTCAAGCCTACCTAGACATCTGGCCTACAGAAATATGAGAAAGTAAATTTATGTTGTTCAAAGCAGCTAAGTTTATGGTAATTTGTTACAGCAGTGACAGAGAATTAATTCAGGCACTGACATTTTTTGAAAATGTACTTATGCAGTAAGTAATTTCCGTGTATTATCTCATTTAATACCAACAACCTTCTGAAGTAGTAGCTTGTTTTATTCCCATTCTGCAAAAGAAGTTAATTGGCATAACTACAGTTGTACAGCTAGTAACTAACAAAGCCAGGATTCCAACCCAGGAAGCATGACTGCAGAATGCGTCCTTTGAACTACTGAGCTACACAACCTTCCTAGAGTCCATGGAGCTCACAGAATGTATATTAAGTGTGTTCAAGGTGAAACAGCATTTAATTAGCTCAAAAGTGAGCCTGGTTGGTCTAGTTTCAAAAATGCTAATTCCAAAAACAACAAAAATTTGTTGAGATTCTACTTTAGAACATGGATTTTGCTATTGACTGGGTATCCTATGTTCAAAAGTCGGCACTGTCTTCAAGGAACTTCAATTGTTAAAATTCGGTAATTGCTGTAATGGAGCACCCAAAACTGCATGGGACACCACAGAAGGCACCAGTAGGAAATGCTGGCACTTACCCAGGAGTAGCATGAGGAGGTTGCCAGGCAGATGAAGCCTAGGGAAGATTTTTGTTTTTAACTCCAGAGTTTTCATTAAGTTCAGCAGACATAGATTATTCTGTCAAATTACTATAAAAGTTCCTAAATGCTTATTCTGAATTTCTGCATTTATCTGGCTGAGGACCTGGGCAAACAGCTCCCAAGCTGGTCCCAGAGTGCTCTGAGTACTGCTTTGGGGACTCCTATGGCTAGCTGAACAATTCCAAGCATTTTCTTAATCTAGCAACAGTTACTACCTCACTTCAATTTCCACCAGAGGTAAAGTTTAAACCCTTCAGAATCTTGTGTACAATTCTCAAGGACATGCATGGAAAGACCAAAAGGCTGGCCCCTGGAGAGAAGATTTTTTTTTTTTAATGAGATAATTAAACATGTTTAAATGTCAGGAGGAAGAAACCATTAAGAAGAGAAAATACAGAAAGAAAAGGCTGCTACACCAAGCTAATGTGAAGAGAAATGAGGGTTAGATCCCACGATCTCAAAGACTCTGTAAAATTGCCTCTGATAATTTAAGACTAGGAGCTCTGACTGGGAAAATGGAAAATGCCTGGCACTTGTGTGTCTAAATCCTGGGCTAACACTCCATTCCACCTGGTTTGCAGTGAGAGGCATTTCACTTTAACCAGTCTTGGCCTCAGAAAGGAATGCTCTTCTTTTTCCCTACTAAAGCCTTTAAAAAATAAAGGAAAATAATGAAATTCAAAGGCATTATAATGAAAAAGTGCAACATAAATTCAGGGTGCTATTATTTTTTTGAAGATTTTATTAATTTATTTGACAGAGAGAGACACAGCGAGAGAGGGAACATAAGCAGGGGGAGTGGGAGAGGGAGAAGTGAGCTTCCCACCAAGCAGGGAGCCCAATGTGGGGCTTGATGCGGGGCCGATCCCAGGACTCTGGGATCATGACCTGAGCCAAAGGCAGACGCCTAACGACTGAGCCACCCAGGCGCCCCTCAGGGTGCTATTATTGTGTGAGAAGTGAAGGGGCATGCTGACATTGAGGGAGCAGAGGACAGGCGCAAAGAGAAACTTCAGAATCAAATAGACTTATATTTATAATCCTACATTCTGCCACTTTGGTTTCCTTTTGCCCTTTAGACTTCTCAGACTGAACAAAGTCTTACCTCACATACAGCCACATGTCTTAATGAGCTCAGTGGGACCATTCTTCAAGTGGGGAAAACTTATTACTAACATCAGACAACATCATAGACTTCCTGATTTCCTCTCCATTCCCTCCTAGCTCACACACCTTTATCTTCCATAGAAGATAACATGCCCCTATTCTAGAAGAGACAGACTCTAGTCACAGTTTTCCATAGAAAGAGTGTCACTGGCTCCAACATCATAATGGCTCAGAGTCCCCCAATACCCCCCTATACACACTTATGTCCAGTGATACAGCACCAACATTACCAAGAACCTGGAAATAACCAAATGAATGTGCCAAGTGCTGGGAGGCAGGGGGAATCTTGCTCTTTGTTATCCTGGAGCCGAGTCACTACAGTGCATTGGGGTGGAGAGGGCTTAAAGACTGACCTTGTATGAGAGTGGCTTTCCGAGTCCTAGCCATTTCACCTATTACATCAGATGACTAGACACACTACTGTGTTGGGGGTGGGAGAGGGTGCAGGGGAGGAGTTTGGCCTTTTTATATAAACACACATTGTTGTGTGTTTACACACACCAGCAACAGCTCTAAGGATTGTTGCTGCATTGTCTCCCATAAAGCCTTAAACCAGGGCTGCCAAATAAAATAGTTAAATTTGAACTCGATTCTCAGTTAAATTTGAATTTCAGGTAAACAATATTTGGGACATACTTACGCTTAAAAAAAAAAGATCAGTTTTTTAAGTGAAATTCAAACTTAACTGGATGTCCTGCATTTTTGTTCAGTGAATGTAGCAGCCCTCCTTAAAAGTACTATTGTAGCTTTCTCCGGCCACATAGCTAGAACGTGGTAGGGCCAGACAGTCACACTCCAGGCCCGTCCTTAGCTATTATGCTCATCACCAGACAGGCGAGTATGTGCGCGTGAGGCTTTATGACCGAGGCCCTGCGTCAGCGGCCCACGTGCACAGCTGGCTTTGTGTGCTTCTAAAGGGTCTCCCTGTGCCCTATGTACGAGGGCAGCTCCCGAGCCCCACCAAGCCTGGAGAAGCCACAAAGCAAAACCTATTATAAAAACAACAGTGGTACGCAACAGAGCAGTCAGTACCCAAATATTTCTGTGGCTTCTCTCTGCACCACTCCTCACAGAGGCAAATAGGTGGGCGGGGCGGCCACGGAAAGGCAAACCTGTAAGAGTTCGCCTGGCCCGCACTGCCGCTCTCCCCCGCTCTGCCTTCGGTGTAGACGATTGAGGAAACTGATGTCTGAGCGCCCGCCCAGCCCAGCCCAGCCCAGCCGAGCCCAGCCGAGCCCCGCCGTCTAAGAAGGCCTCACCCCCGCCTTGCTGGGGCTAGGAAATGCCATTGCCAAGTCTTGGCGGGAAAGCTCGCGAGACTCATTCACCACGCTTGCGTGCGCGCACGTGGGTGAAGCTAGGACGCGCGGCGAGCAGAGGCTAGGCATTCGGATGCGCGTGCCCGTGCGCGCGCTGGCGAGAGGCGGTGCCATCCCAGAGGCCCTGCCCCGCACCGGACCCCACTTTCCACCTCCGGAGCTCGCGTGGCTAATCCTGCCTCCTCGGTGGAGGTCCACAGGCTGCCTTCCTGGGTCGCGCACGCGCTCTCTGCCTTCTTTCCCAACAGGATTCGCGGCTCCTTTCCGGTTCTGAGACGGACCCCCGAAGGGAGGGACTGGGAGAGCAGCGTGAAGGGGTGAGTAGTGCGGCATTTCCCTTGAGGCGGGAGACTTTGTCCCTCCAGGCAGGGGGCCTGGAACGACACTCAGGACGGCAAGTGGCTTCTACTCCCAGTTTGGGCCACGGAGCGAGACTGTATTCCCGGCGTTCGTGGTGCAGCGCTCCCTAGGCCATACCTTTCTCCATCTTTGCAGGGCACGTGAGGGCTGCCCACAGGATTTTCCAGGATGCAGCCATATCCTGCAAACTGCAGTTTCCAGTATGATCTCTTCCAAGTTTCGTGAGTTTCGCCTTTGCCTTCAACTGCTAGAAAAACTCCTGGAATATTTTATCAATATATCTTGCTTCCAGTTTCTTTTCTCTCGTTCTCTCTTGAACCCACTCTATTCAGACTTTCTGCACCCATCACTCAACTAAAACTGCTATTGTCAAAGTTACCAATAATCTTCATTTTGCTAAATCTAATGGTTGACTTTCAATTCTTACTCTACTTGACCTATTAGCAGCGCTTGACACAATCGATCGCTACCACCACCTTGATACACTTTCTTAGTTTCTATGACATCCTGGTATCTTGGTTTTCCTCCTACCCAGTAGTCAGTCATTCCTTCTCAGTTTCCTGTCCTGACCTTTTCGTGACCTCTTAATGTTAGAGCTCTTCAGGCTACAGTCCTTGTTCCTCTTCCTTATGCACACGCACTTCCTTGGTCATCTTATCCAGCCTTGTGGCTTTAGGTATCATCTATATACCAGTGATTGCCAGATTTATAATTCCAGCCTGAACCTGTCCCCTGAACTACAGACTCTTACATCCAATTGCCTACTAGATATCTTTACTTCAGTGCCTAATAGGAATCTCAATCTCATTTTGTCCAAAACTGAACTCATGAATTTCTCATCTTCCTCCTGCTATCATCTCCCCTGTTAATCTTCCTCAGCAAACTTGATGGTGCCTCCAGCTTTCTACCTGGTCAAGCCAAAAAACCTTGGAGTCATCCTTGACTCCTCTCTCTCACATTTATATCCAACCTATCAGCAAATCCTGATGGCTTTACCTCCAAATAGATCCAGATCTGCCAATACTTTTCACTTCTGCTTCTCCCTGTTTCAAACCCACTATCCTCTTCCCTCTGAATTACTGTATAACCTCCTCACCTATCTCCCTTCTTTGGTTCCTGCCCCCAACTTCTGACTCCCATCACCACAGTTTATTCATACAGCCATCAGAGTATTGTGTTTTTTTTAATGCAAGTTAGATTGTATCACTCCTCTGCTTAGAACCCAGCTATGGTTTCCATCTCATGCAGGGTAAAAGCCAAAGGCCTTAAAATGGCCCCAAAGCCATTATAAGATATAAGGAAAATCTATATGGTACCCTAGAACTAAGAGAGCGTACTTAAACAAGGACAAACTTGGAAGGATGGTCTCTCTCCAAGGCTGCGGTTCAGACCTTACTGGAGAAGGTATAGTTCAGCTCACTGGGTAGCAAAAAATTTTGCTGGTTTTCCCAGGATGGAGCTGGTCTGCAATCTCTGGGCAAACAGAAATGAACCCTTTGGAATGCATACTTTCCACAGATGATCAGCAACCAGTAACATGGGTGTGCAGAGGAAGCAGAGGCTTGCTGGGAATCCTCCAAGCCACAGGCCAGTAGCACAGAACAAGATCCACAGTTTGGGGCACTGGTTTCCCCATTAGTGCAGGAAGTTAATTGGAAGACCAAGCCAAGGCTGCAAGGTCACCAAGAGCCTGCATGTTCTGGGGGGCTGACTGGGGCAGAGCTCTTTTGGATGTCTTCACTTCTATACTGCTGACCTATTATATAGGAGCTGGTAACAGCAAGAGAGCCCCTTCTTCTAGTGTCCTTCCAGAGCCTTCCACTGAGAAGGCTTAATGTTGTGCTCACTGCAAAGGAGAGATGCTTAAAGGAATTCTGTCCATATGGCAGAGCATATATTGAAGGGTAAATTTGAAGCTGAGAGGCAGTCAGTTGACATTGTCTCTCTAACAAGACAAGTACTTTAGCATGCTCTCATGTCCATTTGGGCTTCTCCCATCCTTGCCCCCTCCATCCATGTTGATATTGTCCAATGGATATTCTCTTTATTTTATTTGACCTAGCCTATTAATGCAACAATAATAAGAAATAATAATTACCAAAATATTTGGTGACCCTTTTCTTCCTTTTCTCTTATAGCATCTCCAGGATTTTTCTTATTTTTTTTAAAGATTTTATTTATTTATTTGAGAGAGAGTGAGAGAGCACAAGCAGGGGGAGCGGCAGGCAGAGGGAGAGGGAGGAAGAGGGAGAGGGAGAAGCAGGCTCGGGGAATGTGGGGCTCGATCCCAGCACCTTGGGAACATGACCTGAGCTGAAGGCAGATGCTTAACTGACTGAGCCACCCAGGCGCCTCTCTTTTCTTATTTTTAATCCTTCTTCCAAAACTGTTTTCAAAGTGAGACTTTCTGTGACAAACTTTGTGAAGCCCTGTGTGCCTGAAGTTATTATTTTTTTTAAGATTTTATTTATTTATTTGACAGAGAGAGAGATACAGCAAGAGAGGGAACACAAGCAGGGGGAGTGCGAGAGGGAGAAGCAGGCTTCCCGCAGAGCAGGGAGCCCGACGCGGGGCTCGATCCCAGGACTCTGGAATCATGACCTGAGTCGAAGGCAGACGCTTAACTGACTGAGCCACCCAGGCGCCCTGAAGTTATTTTTTTTTTAAAGTCTTCATTGATTGCCAATTTGGCTATCAATTTGGGTATTAATTTATTTCCCATCAGTATTTTACTCTACAGTCTTCTTCCATCCAAGGGTTACTACAACTACATTTGATGTCAATCTGAACCTTATTCCTTTGTGGATAATTTGATCTTTGGAGTTTACTTTGACTTTCTTAAGTTTTACTGTGTGTCTAGATTTGTGTTTTTATTCTATTTCACACTCTATAATCTTTTTGAATTAGGGTTTTTACATTTTTTTTGGGTTCTTGGAAATTATCGTAATTATTTCTTCAAATATTTGTCTCCATTTTTATTTTTCCGTCCTAAAGCTCCTGTTATCTGGATGTGGGCATTTTTATTTCTGTCCCGTGTGTCTCATAGCCTTTATTTTATATTTTCTCTTTATACATTTCTGGCTGTTTCTTGGGGGAGCTCCTCAAGTTGTTCTTTCGACTTACTCATTTCTGAGCTATATCTATTCTACTGTCTCACCTATTTTGTTCTTTATTTCAGTTGCTCATTTTTAATACCTAAAATTTCCACTTGGTTCCTAAATTTATATTATTCTGTGTTTCATATTGCAGATATCTTCCCTGGATTACTTAAGAGTATTTATCTTGTATTTAAAATTCTCAGTTCTGCCTCAGGTGGTGTATGTTTTCCCATCATGTTCCCTCTTTTAAGGAATTTGTGTTCCTCAGGTATGTGGCTACTTTGGCCTGTGAGCTCATGTTCTCTTGGGGCAGTCATCCTTCCTATCTAGTAACGTGTACTGAGAAAGGGCTGGAAACTAGGGCAGTTCTGGTGAGTGTGAGGAAAGGAGAGGGATGAGACCCAGCGTGGAGTGCCACAGGCCCCAAATAACCACTACTGATTCCTATTTGCTGCTAGTGTAGTAGGAAACTATGTGATTAGGGTTTCTCCTTTAAACCCTTAGGGAGAAGCAGCATTGGCGTATTGACGTTTCTAGACTTTTTAAGCATACATTTACCTCATTTAATCTTCATAAGATGACCAGCTGTCCATCAAAATTCATTTTTCTCCTCTCATAGTATTGAACTGAGGCTAGGAAGCAACTGCCCAGCTAAGGCTGCTCAACCACTTGCATTTTAGTGAGGCCATTAACCATTCCTGCCAGTGGAAGTAAACAGAAATGATAAATGTTGCTTTCCGGCCAACAGCTTTGCCTTCTTCACTTCCTGTTTCCTGCAGACAGAGGACTCCAGGGCCCTAGCAAATGGTAGAACCACAAGATGGAAGAAGGCATGGTCCCTGATGGCTGCATGGATGACCAGGGATATCTGCCATGTATGCAAAAGAGAAATAGCTTTACTTTCATTAAGCCGTTGAAATGTTAGTTTTATGTTACAGTAGCTGGATGCAGATCTGCCCAGTAAAACTTCTCACTTCTACTGCTTCTTTCTCCATGGTTCAAACCTACTATCCTCTTTCCTGTGAATTATTGTAGTAACCTCCTGATTGACCTCTCTGCTTCCATTCCCTAAGTAATACAGGTAAATGTTATTAATATGCCCATTTTACAGATGCAGAAACTTGCCTTCGCTGGCAAAGCTAGGATTTGAATCTAAGCAATCTAATTCTAGACCCCCATACTGCTTTTTATTTATATTTTTTAAAGATTTATTTATTTTAGAGAGAGAGCATGAGAGAGCGAGTGGCGGGGGCAGAGGGAGAAAATCCTCAAGGAGACTCCCTGCTGAGCTCAGAGCCCACATGGGGCTGGATCCCATAACCCTGAGATCCCGACCTGAGCCGAAACCAAGAATCAGACTCCTAACCGACTGAGCCACCCAGGCACCACCCTCCACACTGCTTTTTAAAGTACTACTAGACTAAAGTCTATTTCTTCCCAACTGCATTTTATTGAAGACTGCACAGGTTATCAGACACATGCTGATATCTTTACATTTTTAGCCTCCAAATCCCCCAATAACTGACTTACAGTGAGCATTTGGTCCAATCCCAAGAGATCACAGGGGATTGTGACTATTTTATTTCTCTGTGTTTTGTGTTCTTTTATGAGATGGTCAGTCAGGTGCAGCCATCAGAGGAGACAGAGGAGAGGCTCAGGAAACCAGTTTACCATACTCACAGGTTCTAGAGACGGGAGGCAGGGCACACCACACAGGGCCGCTTGAGAAACACACCAAGGTATTTAGGAGGCAGAAGACAGGAATGAGAGGAAGGCTTAGGCCACCGTCTTGGTTGGGGTTTCTGACGGAAAGGCAGGGCAGGGCAGGATGAACACTAAGATTAACTACTTTGAATAATCTCAGCAGGTTTTGGACTTTAGGGGTGGTCCCTCATTGCCTGGCACCTGGCCCGGGGATGATTAAGCCAGAAGAATATTGCCTCCTCTTCTTTTGTTTACTCTCTCCATTTTTACCACATACCTATTTTTCAGCTGCATCAAGGTCTCCAATTATTGGCCTTTCTCCCTATTTATCAGCCAGCCTCCTTCTCACTTCATTTCCTTCTCTATCCAGACTAGATACCAGGAGCATTTGATTTATCCACTCCTTTGCCAGTATACTTAATCCTCATTGCTTCTTTTTCCCACTCAGTAAAACCTTCCACTGTAGATCAGTCCAGATGTGCACACTGACCAGGTGTTCACAGCTGCCCATTTTTTAAACACTCTACCTTGACTTGACCAAACTTTAGTGGGGTTTCTCTTCTCCCTGACAGCTCCTGAAATTTAATTTGACCTCTTTTGAGCAAGCACTAAAATGCAGAACATCTCCCTTAACAGCTCTTCCTGAGAATCAGCTATCAGCTGAACACAGGAAGAAATAATTCCTGTCAGATGAACCTGATCGTGCTTTCTGCCCACCTCCTTACTTGCCAGTTTCCCCATAAAAGTCCCTGTCCGCCCTCCCTATAAAAAAAGAAAAGAAAAGAAAAGAAAAGCCTTTGTTTGATTTGATCACATTTACTGCTTTTGCACCCATGCTTCTGAGCGCTCCAGGAGAATATTGTGCATCCCTGGAGATTGGTGCCTTACAAACTCAAGTCTTTTCTCACTCCCTGCATGCTCCCAGCAAATAACTTTTTACTTCACTCAAGAAAGTGAATGTATTAGATGGGAGCTCTGACAAAGATTCTTTGCTTGACCAAACCTTGTCAGACTCCTGAACCTTCTCCTTGGCCCATCTGCGCACTTTAAAATCCAGGTTTTTTTTAAAAGATTTTATTTATTTAGCTTAATGACTGGGCCACCCAGGCGCCCCTTTAAAATCCAGTTTTAGCAAGAACCCTGCTAAGTCAGTTTAGCAAAACCACCCCTCACCCTGGAAATATGATCACCCAACATTATCTAATGTTCCTCATCCTACACCACCCGCCAGGTGTTGTTTGATTGCCCTGGCCTGCCTTTAGGAAGAATCCCATTAGGTCAATTGGGCCAGAATCCCTTCTTCCCCCTGATGTTTCCTCTTAGTAATTTCCTGTTCGCTGACCCCCTTCCCTGCTCCTTGGTTATAAATTTGCACTTGGCCCTGTTGTACTCAAGCTGAGCCCAATCTGTCTCTCTCCCGCTGCAAAATTCCATCACAGTGGTCCCTATACCCATCAAGATAGTCTCCCCCTGCTTAATAATAAAATCGTGCCTTAACACGTGTTATTGAATATTTTTTTCTTAACTTCTTGTCACACCACAGTCTTACCTATCTTTTCTTATTCCTCTTATATGTTGGAAAGATACACCACTCCCTTTGTCTGAAACGAATTCTACCAGCTGAGCTCTGGATCCCATTGTTTTCTCAAGGACCTCGCATATACCAGTATCTCCAGTATTCTGCTTTTTCTCCTATATCATTAAGACCACCATCTCCACTGACTTGGCCCTATCAACATAACAAACGTGTGCGGTTCTCCCATATTAAAGTCTCCCCATCCTACCTTCTGATGAGATGCTGTTTTATGCCCTCCCCCCATTTCACAGTCAGTCCTATTGAGTTTACATTATATTTTATTCTTATTATTCATTCACTCCTCAACCAACTGCTGTTTGGCTTCAGCCCCAGTCACTACACTGAATCTGCTTTGGTCAAGGTAACCACAACCTTCTTTTTTTTTTTTTTTTTTAAGATTTTAAAGATTTTATTTATTTATTTGACAGAGAGAGACACAGCGAGAGAGGGAACACAAGCAGGGGGAGTGGGAGAGGGAGGAGCAGGCTCCCCGCTGAGCGGAGAGCCCGATGCGGGGCTCGATCCCAGGACCCTGGGATCATGACCTGAGCCGAAGGCAGATGTTTAATGACTGAGCCACCCAGGCGCCCTTTTTTTTAAGATTTTATTTATTTATTTGACAGAGAGGGACACAGCGAGAGAGGGAACACAAGCAGGGGGAGTGGGAGAAGGAGAAGCAGGCTTTGCCGAGCAGGGAGCCCGATGCGGGGCTTGATCCCAGGACCCTGGGATCATGACCTGAGCCAAAGGCAGACGCTTAACAACTGAGCCACCCAGGCGCCCCCACCACAACCTTCTTATTGCTAAATGCAGTGAATCCCCTTCAGTCCCTCTTCACACCTCTCTGTAGTAACAGACCCTGTTACTATCAGACCCTGACCACTATCTCCTTCAAACATTCCTCCTCCCGTGGCTACTCTGGTCCTACACTTTCTTGATTGTTCTTCTGCCTGTCTCTGGCTTTTCCCTCAAAGTCTCTGTCAAGGAAATAATGTTCCTTGAATATTGTCATGTTTCTGCATGTTTTGGTTTCTTGAGCAAAGGAGAATGACATTCTAGGGAATGTCTCCTTTTCTCCAGACCCTCATTCCAATGATATTAGACCTAGGGCCATCTGCTTCTGTTCAAAGGGTAATAAAAATTCTCTCTCAGAGCCAAATGCTTGCATTATAAGGTAGGGACTCTCCTTTTTCCCCTCCTGAGAAGTTATTTACATTGGGAGGGATTTGTTTACTTTAGGGAGATGGGTTTCTTTCCCTCTCTTACGAGGGAACGGTGGCAGATGGGTAGCATGTAGTCTGTATAAACTCAGATTCATAATTTTCCCATTTCTCTGTTGTGATTCAAAAAAACTCTTTTACATGAGCAGGATCCGTCTGGTTCCCATCATGTCACCTGTAGGGTACTGGCCATGGGGAACTAATGGAGTTATTGTTATAAGTAACAATAATAATGTCTGGTCTCTGATCCAGAAACCTCATGTTTGCTTTCAAAATAATATAAACAAATGTAGACATTAAAAATTTGTCTGTCTCCTCTGGTTCTACCCATTCATTAAATGGTGGTGCTCTTTAGAGTTACAACCTATACTCTTTTCTCTTTCTAGTTTATGCTGCTTGGATAATCTCAGCCATTTCCAGAAGTTCAGTTACTATGTATATATTGATGACTTCCCAACTTCCATCTCCAGCCCAGGCTTTTCTTCTGAGTTTCAGACACAAATTTCCCACCATTCACTGGACATTTCCATTTTCTTGCTCCATAGAAACCTCAAACTCAGCATGTCTCATACTGAGCACCTTTTCTCTGCCTTTCTTTCATCTCCACATAAAAACCCCTACCTTTTTCAGGAAAAACAACATGTGTTCAGGTTACATGAGAAGAAAACCTGGTTGTCATATATAACCTATTACCTTCTTCTTTTTTTTAGAGAGAGAGCAAGTGAGTACACACACATGAGCAGGGGCGAGTGTGGGGATAAGGGCAGAGGGAGAAGGAGAGAGAGAGAATCTTAAGCAGGCTCTACATGGAGCCCGATGCAGGGCTTGATCTCATGACCTGAGCCGAAATCAAGAGTCAGATGCTCAATGGACTGAGTCGCCCAGGTGCCCCAGAATGTGTTTTTTCATTTATTTACATCTTCTTTAATGTCCTTCAGTGATGTTTTATAGTTTTCACCATATAAGTTTTTCACCTCCTTGGTTCAGGTTAGTTTGTCTAAAGACAAGTAAGTAAAGAAAGAGTAAATTTCACTCTTTTTGGTGCTATTGTAAATTCAATTATTTTTCTAATTTACTTTTCAGATTGTTCATTGTTAGTGTATAGAAATGCAACTGGTTTCTGTGTGTTGACTTTGTATCCTGATACTTTGCTGATTTCATTTACTAGATCTAACAGCTTATTTTGTATATGGTGTCTTTAGGATTTTCTACATATAAGATCACATTATCTGCAGAGATAATTTTACTTCTTCCTTTTCAGTTCAGTTGCCTGATTGATCTAGATAGAACTTCCAGAACCATGTTGAATAGAAGTGGTGAAAGCAGTCATGCTTGCCTTGTTCCTAATCTTAGAGGGAAAGCTTTCAGCTTTCACCAGTGAGTATGAAGTTTGCTGTAAGTTTTTTACATATGGCTTTTATTATGTTGAGGTAGTTTCCTTCTATCTAGTTTTATGAATGTTCTTATTATGAAAGAGTGTTGAATTTTGTCAGATGCTTTTTTTGTATCAACTGAGGTAATCATATGGGTTTTTTTCCTTCATTCTGTTAATGTGGTATTTTCATTGATTGAGTTTTGAATGTTGAACTAATCCTTGCATCCCAGGAATATATCTCATTTGGTCACAGTGTCTAATCCTTTTAATATGCTGCTGAATTCAATTTGCTAATAGCTTGTTGAGGATATTTGCATCAATGTTCGTAAGGGATATCAGTCTATAGTTTCTCTTTCTTGTAGTGTCTTTATCTGGCTTTGATATAGGGTAATGTTGGCCTCATAAATGAGTTAAGAAGTGTTCCCCTTCAATTTTTTTGGAAGTTTGAGATAGATTATATTAGTTCTTCTTTAAATGTTTGGTAAAACATTTAGTAATTTGGTAATGTCCCCACTTTCATTTCTGATTTTAGTAATTTGAATCTTCTCTCTTTTGGGGGGGTGGAGGCTTGAACTCACAACCCTGAGATCAAGAGTTGGATGCATAACTGACAGAGCCACCAAGGTGCCCCTCCTCTCTTTTTCTTAGTCCATGTAGCTAAAGGTTTGTCAATTCTGTTGATCTTTGAAGAACCAACTTTTGGTTTCATTTATTTTTTCTGTTATTTTCTATTTTCTGTTGCATTTATATCTGATCTAATATTTATTATTTTCTTCCTTCTGCTATCTTTGAGTTTAATTTGTTCTTCTTTTCCTAGTTCCTTAAATTGTAAAGTTAAGTTGTTGGCATGATATCTTTCTTATTTTTAAATGTAAGAATTTACAAAATGGGGAGAGGAACAAGATGGTGGAGGAGTAGGAGACCTGGATTTCTTCTGGTCCCAGGAATTCAGCTGGATAGGGATCAAACCATTCTGAACACCTACCAACTCAACAGGAGATTGAAGAAAAGAATAGCACCAACTCTCTGAACAGAAAAGCGACCACTTTCTGGAAGGTAGGACATGTGGAGAAGTGAATCCGAGGCGATATTCAGGAGGATAGATGGCGGGGGAGGGGCCTCCGTCGGCCGCTTCTGGCAAGTGATAGAGGCGCCGAGCACAAAATCGGAACTTTTAGAAGTCAGCTCTGCTGAGGGACATTGCTCCAGTGGCTAAGCAGGGAGTGGAACCCTCTCTGGGACAGTGTGGTCTCAGGACGCTTGGGGTCACAGAAACACCAGGGGTGCCTGAGTGCGGCAGAGCGCCCAGGTATCAGAGCGGGGAAGCCGGCTACAGAGACAGCCGAGGCACGGGCTCTCAGCTCGGGGTTACCATAAACCGTGATCCGTGGCACAGTTGGGCCACTGCAGGGACCCAACTGCAGGGACCCAACAAGCGGCAGATCTGGGGAGACTCCCCTTCCTCCCCCGGGAGGAGTGGCGCGGGAGCGCACTGCAGGGATCTGCTGGGTTTGGAGACTCCACACGCGGTCGGGTGCCAGAAATAGAAACGCTCGGTCACAGGCCGGGTGAGCATGGAGTGTGGCCAGAGACCGGGGAGACGGGAGTGATTGACTGCTTTTCTCTGGGGGTGCACTGAGGAGTGGGGTCCAGAGTTCTCGGCTCCTCCAGGGCGGAGACTGGGAGGCCGCCATTTTCACTCTCATCCTCCAAAGCTCAACGGAAAGCTTGCAGGGAACAAAAGCTCCCAAGAGCAAACCCGAGCAGATTACTTAGCCCAGACCGGGCAAGGGCGGGTCAATTCTGCCTCTGGCAAAGACATTTGGGAACCACGGCAACAGGCCCCTCCCCCAGAAGATCAGCGAGAACAGCCAGCCAAGACCAAGTTTACCGATCAATGAGAACAGCAGAACGCCAGCGCTAGGGGAATACTGCACATAGAATTCATGGCTTTTTTCCCATGATTCTTTAGTCTTTCAAAGTTAATTTTTTTTAACTGTCTTTTTTTTTTTTGAATTTTTCTTTTTCCCTTTTTCAACCAAATTTTATCAATCCCTTTTTTAAAAAAATCTTTTTTATTTTTCATTTTTAGAGTCATATTCTATCCCTTCATAGTAGTTACCCTTATTTTTGGTATAT
>NC_138384.1:39576732-39602638 GCF_054177405.1 Leptonychotes weddellii
GCACTGTGAATTGTGTAAGACTGTTGAATCACAGACCTGTACCTCTGAAACAAATAATACATTATATGTTAAAAAAAAAAAGAAGAAGAAGAAGATAGCAGGAGGGGAAGAATGAAGGGGCGGAATTGGAGGGGGAGATGAACCATGAGAGACTATGGACTCTGAAAAACAAACTGAGGTTCTAGAGGGGAGGGGGGGGATGGGTTAGCCTGGTGATGGGTATTAAAGAGGGCACGTTCTGCATGGAGCACTGGGTGTTATATGCAAATCATGGAACACTACATAAAAAAAAAATTCATGTGAGCTCCACTTTTAGAGGATTATTATGGATTATTATGATATAACATTTCAAAACAATAAAGACACTATTTTTTTATATTTAAAAAATAAATGAATTAAAAAAAATTTTTAAAAATAAATGTAAGAATTTACAGCTATAAATTTCCCCTTTAGTACCACTTTAACTGCATCTCATAAGTTTTTGTTTTCATTCAACTTCATTTCATTCAGCTAATTCATTTTCCCCTGTCGTTTCTTCTTTGATCCGTTGGTTGTTTAAAAGTGTTTTCATTTCCCAGTTTGGTGAATTTTCAGTTTTCTTTCTGTCACTGATTTCTAACTTCATTCTACTGTGGTTGGAGAAGATACTCTATATGACATCTGTCTTTTAAAATCTATTGAGACTTAATTTGTGGCCTAACATATGGTCTATCTTGGAAAATGTTCCATTTTTCACTGGAGAAGAATGTGTGTGCTGTTGTTGGTGAGAGTTCTGTATATATCTGTTAGATTAGTTGGTCTCTTGTGTTAAGTCCTCTGTTTCCTTACTTACCTCCTGTCTGGTGGTTTATCCATTATCGTGAGTGGGATATTGAAGTCTCCAACTATTGTAGAACTCTGTCTCTCCCTTCAGCTCTGTCAGTTTTTGCTTTATATATTTTAATGGGCTGTTATTAGGTGCATAAATGTTTATAATTGCTGTATCTTCTTAGTGTATGAAAGCTTTTATTAATATATATAATGTCTATCTCTCTCTTTTTTAAGGATTTTATTTATTTATTTATTTATTTGACAGAGAGATACACAGCGAGAGAGGGAACACAGGCAGGGGGAGTGGGAGAGGGAGAAGCAGGCTTCCTGCAGAGCAGGGAACCCAATGCAGGGCTCAATCCCGGAACCCTGGGATCATGACCTGAGCCGAAGGCAGATGCTTAACGACTGAGCCACCCAGGTGCCCCTGTCCTTTATCTCTTGTAAGCATTTTTTATTTAGAGTATATTTTGTCTGGGGTGCCTGGGTGGCTCAGTCATTAGGCGTCTGTGCTTTCGGCTCAGGTCGTGATCCCAGGGTCCTGGGATCGAGCCCCGCATTGGGCTCCCTGCTCCGCGGGAACTCTGCTTCTCCCTCTCCCATTCCCCCTGCTTGTGTTCCCTCTCTCACTGTGTTTCTCTGTCAAATAAATAAAATCTTTAAAAAAAATAAAGTATATTTTGTCTAATATTAATATAGCCACCCTTGCTCTTTTGATTACTCTTTGCATGGAATAGAATATCTTTTCCCATCCTTTCCCCTTCGGTCTATTTGTGTGTTTGGATCCAAAGCAAGTTTCTTGTAGACAGCATACAGTTGGATCATTTTTTTTTTTTTTAAAATCTGTTCTGCCAATCTCTGTGTTTTGATTGGAGAGTTTAATCTGTTTGCTACATTTAATTACTGATAAGGGAGGACTTATTTATCATTTTGCTATTTGTTTTCTCTATGCCTTCTTGCTTTTTTGTCCCTCATTTCCTGCATTACTGTCTTATTTTATGTTTAGTCCGTTTTTTGTATTGAAATGTTTAAATTCCTTTCTCATTTCCTTTTGTATATATTCTATAGCCATTTTCCTTGTGGTTTCCATGGTAATTGCATTTTACACCCTAAAGTTATGCACTCTAATTTGAATTTATACCAACTTAACTTCAACAACATACAAAAACTCTGCTCCCTTAGAGCTCTGTCCCTACCCCTTCCAGTTGTTGATGTCACAGAATTACATCTTTATACATTGTATGCCCTGAGACATAAATTAATAATTCTTTAAATTTATTAGTTTCTTAAATTATGTAGAAAATAAGATTTTTGGAGTTACAAACCAAAGTTACAATAATACTAACTTTTAGAGTAGTAATTGTTTCTATTTATTTATTTATAAAGATGGATTGATTCATTTTAGAGAGAGAGGGAGAGAGCATGAGCAGGGGGAGGGTCAAAGAGAGAGGGAGAGAATCTCAAGCAGACTCCCCACTGAGCATGGAGCCCGATACGGGGCTCAATTGCAGGACCCTGAGATCATGACCTGAGCCAAAACCAAGAATCAGATGCTTAATCGACTGAGCCACCCAGGGGCCCTGTTTTTTTGTGGGTTTTTTTATATATTTAAATGTATTAGTCTCTTAAATCATGCAGAAAACAAAAAGTGTAGTTACAAACCATTTTTACAGTATGTCTAGCTTTTATAACTGCCCATGTATATACCTAAATTGAAATCTTTATTTCTTCATATGGCTTTGGATCACTGTCTAGTGTCCTTTTATTTTACCTTGCAGGACTTCCTGCAGGACAAGAATAGTAGAAATGAACTCCACTCCCTCAGCTTTTGTTTATGTGGGAATGTCTTAATTTCTCACTCACTTTTTTTTTTAAAGTAGGCTCCACGCCCAGCTAGGAGCCCCATACAGGGCTTGAACTCACAACCCTGAGATGAGATCAAGAGTCTGATGCTTAACTGACTGAGCTACCCAGGTTCTGCTCCCTCACTTTTAAGGACAGTTTTGCTGGATATAGGATTCTTAGTTGACAGTTTTTTCTTTTAGCACTTTGAATATAGCACCCTATTGCCTTGCTGTCTCCAAAGTTTCTGATGAGAAATCTGCCGATAATCTTGGTGGTGGTGGGGTGAGGGGAGTCCCCTGTATGTGATGATTTACTTTTCTCTTGCTGCTTTTAAGATTCTCTCTTTGTCTTTAAAAGTTTGATTACAGTGTGTCTTGGTGTGAGTCTCTTCGAATTCATTTTACTTGGAGTTCATTGAACTTCTTGGACGTTTATATTCCTGTCTTTCATCAAATTTGGGAAGTTTTCAGCCATTATTTCTTCAGATACTTTCTTTTTTGAGAGTTCATTTCTCTTTTCTCCAGCACTGGATTATGTTTGTCTACTTCATGGTGTCCCACAGGACCCATGGGTTCTGTTCACTTTTCTTCAATTTTCTCTATTTCTCTTCCTCAGACTCAATAATTTCCTTCATCCTATCTTCAGGTTTGCTGATTCTTTTCTTCTGCCTGCTCAAATCCGCCATTCAGTCCCTCTAGTGAATTTTTTTTTTGTGTGTGAATTTTTTACTTCAGTTACTATACTTTGCAGCATTTCTTTTTAGGTTTTCTATCTCTTTGTTGATATTTCCATTTGCTCATATGTTATTTTTTTACTTTCTCCACATCATTGTTTAGTTCTGTGAGCTTCTTTAAAAGTTACATTAAAGTTTTTGTCTAATACATGTGTAGTCAGGTATTTTGTGGGGACAGGTTCTGTTGATTGTTTTTTTTCCCTTTGAATGGGCCATACTTTTCTGTTCTTTGTATGCTTTGTATTTTTTTGCTAGACACTGGACATTTTAATCTAATAATATGATGACTGTAAATGAAATTCTTCACCTTCCCCCGGGTTTGCTGGATTTATTATTGTCATAGGTTGTCTCTGTGCTGAGGCTGACCCTAAACCTAAGGTCTTCAAATGTCTTTTTTGAGCCCTTCCCTGGCATGTATGGGCACTTTCTGATTCTCTCCATATATGCTGTTGTTTTTGAATGTCCTACCATTTAATGGCTGGCTCCCAAAGGAAAAAATAGAAAAATGAAGAGGGGAAATAAACAGCTCTGTCCCTTTAAATCCCCGTGGAAGTTTCTTCAGTCAGAAGGGAAGGGCTTATAACAATGGAGGAGGTATATTGTTGAAATGATTGCCCACCTCTTTGTCCACACCTCTGTGATCAGAAGCAGCAATCAGAGTGAGAGCACAGATCCCTGATATTTGAAGGGCAGGGTCCTTTTTGCCTGTCCTGGCTCCTGCAATTTGTGTGCAAGCTGCTCCAAGAACACATGCACAGCTGCCTGCCACTGGGCTGGGGTTGGGGGCTGGGTCGCTGCTACTGCACTAAGAGCTGAAATTGACCCAAATTAACTACAGTTAATCATCTAAGTATTCCTCTGGAAGTTGCAAGCCTCAGTAGACTCCAGAGTTCCAACATAGTTCTATCAGACAGATTCAGCCAGTGCAATTGTTTTCTACATGGGGAAACAAGGAGTATGTTGGGCAAAATGGGGTAGATGGCATAGGGGAGGGAATGACACTTCTTTGAGTATACTTTTTGTGTACTGTTGGCTTCTGAAAGCCTGCTAATACACATATTCAAGCAAAAATAAATGAGTAAGAATTGGAAGGTATGGAATCCTATAATTGATAGCAAACTAGTGGAAATGAAACTAATTCTATTTCAAACAAATAACATAACTCTGAAGGAAACAAAGGAAAGAATGGAAGAATGAACTAGTCCAAGTATCTTATGTGCATAGCATTTGACAAATACTCTCAGTCTTGGGCAGGGTAAGGTATGTATGAGAAAAGAATTGCAAACAAATTCTGAATTCTTTTTAATAGGTTTATTTATTGTAGTGGTATGGGCAAAGCAATTCTGAAACTCTTAATTTTTTTTAAAGGTTTTTATTTATTTGAGAGAGAGTGAGAGAGCCAGCAAGAGAGAGCATGAGTGAGGGGAGGAGCAGAGGGAGAAGCAGGCTCCCTGTATGGGGCTCAATCCCAGGACCCTGGGATCATGACCTGAACCGAAGGCAGCCACTTAATGAACTAAGCCAACGAGGCACCCCGAAACTTTTTTTAGGATTTATTTATTCTAGAGAAAGAGCACGAGTGGGAGGGACAGAGGGAGATGGAGAGAGAGTCTCAAGCAGACTCCACACTGAGTGGAGAACATGATGTGGGGCTTGATCTCATGACCCTGAGATCACAACCTGAGCCAAAACCAAAAGTTGGACGCTTAACTAACTGTGCCACCCAGGCACCCCTGAAACTATTTTAAATGCACCATAGACTTGAGTAAAAGTGAATGTGTTTATGGTGTTAGGAGTCAGGGTACTGACTGTAGAAGAAAAGACATACTAATACGAAATAAGGACAGGCAACAACGACCCCTCTGGAGATGGATTGAAATTGAAGGTATTGGTGTGAACTCATGGTCTCTAAAATATATTTATGTAGATAAACATGTTTATGTGCACATGCATAAATGTTTATGTGTATGCATATATGTGTATTTATACATACACATATTTCCTAGCTGTGTCTGCTGAAGGGGCCACAAAACAAAGTAACCCCAGTAGCAATGAGTACACTTAGTGCCCAGATCTTAATTGTTTCCTAGGGCTGCCATAAAATATTGCCACAAACCGGGTGGCTTAAAACAACAGAGATTTATACTCTCACAGTTCAGGATGCCAGATGTCCAAAATCAAAAAAGGGTCAGCAGGGTTGGTCCTTCTGGAAGTTCTGAAAGAGAATCTGTTTGTTGGGGAACATCATCAAAAAGATGTGACAGCTGATTGACCCACGAAGTGGACCCAGGCACTTGGAGGCTCCTCACCCTCTCCTCTACCCTTGGAATGGAGGTTCTGTTTGCCTTTCCCACAGGCTCCCAGTGGCTGCTCCAAGGACAGAAATAAGGATGTGGTGCTGAAAACACTGCATGGTATATACGACTGAGCTTAGTTAGGGCCTCTTTATAAACTTTTAAGATTTGGTGGGCGGGATCCATTCATCTTGCTGCTGCTAAGACAAGCCTCATATGCAAGTTCATTTTGCCTATTAAAACTGCCACCTACCAACCTGGAGTGCCTTCCCTCTTTCTTCTCTCTCTCCCTGCTCTCGGTGGACAGGGACCAGTTTCAGATTGTACCCGGGAAGCTCCCAAGAGGGTTGTGAACCAACACTGTTCTGTGCCTCTCTCCTGTCTTCTCGTGTTTGCTGGCAGTCCTTGGAGTTCCTTGGCTTGCAGTTGCGCCACTCCACCCTCTGTCTCTGTCATCACGTGGCCTTCTTCCCTGTGCTCTTGTGTATCTGTCAGTCTCCCTCTCCTTATAAGAACACCAGTCATTGGATTTACAATCTACTGTAATCCAGTAGGACCTCATCTTGATTACATCTGTAAAGACTCTCTTTCCAAAGAAGATCACACTCATAGGTTCTGCAGGTTAGGACTGTCATATACCCTTTTGGCGGGACATAATTCAACTCACAATAGTTTCTAATACCATTCCCCATTAAGAGGAACCAGGTCTCCCCAGAGAAATAGCTAATTCCAGAGCTGAAGAGGGGTGGGTATAAGATGAACCTGGAATATCTTGTTATACCAGAAAGTAATGAAGTGCTAAAAAAAATAAGTGAGGGGAGCATGCCATGAAGGACACAAGAGGCTGAGGGCTGACTAGAAAATATGGTGGGCATGTTGGAGTCAGAAAATCATTTTGCAGCCATTGTGGTAATGATTGGATCAACTAACTAAGAATCCTGAATGGATGTTCAATCTAAGGAGAAATTTTGATGAGGAGCCAAATATTTGATTGTCTTAGAGTGCCTTCTCATATACAACTTATTAGTGTAAAGGAGGGGAATTAACAGTAAAATATAGTGGAGAAATTGGGCAACCATTCACCAAGTGATCAAAATTAACATGACCAATGAGGGGTAAATGGACATTGTATGCCCTAGATATGATGCCCTAGGAGGATACAACATCATCTATACAGTATTCTCAAGAATGCATAACTTTGGGAGTGCCTGGGTGGCTCAGTCAGTTAAGCATCCAACTATTGATTTTAGCTCAGGTCATGATCTCAGGGTTGTGAGATTGAGCCCCTCATTGGCTGTGCATAGAACTTACTTAAGATTCTTTCTCCCTCTCCCTCTGCCCCTCCCCCTGCCTCTCTCTCTCTCCCTCTTCCTCTCTTAAAAAAGAATGTGTAACTTTGATCTGTTCATGAAGAAACACCAGACAAACCCCAAAAAAGAAATGTTCAAATAGGGGCGCCTGAGTGGCTCGGTCAGTTAAGTGGCTGACTCTGGATTTCAGCCCCGGTCATGGTCTCAGGATCGTGGAATTGAGTCCTGAGTCAGGTTCTGCACTCAGTAAAGAGCCTGCTTAGGATTCTCTCTCTCCCTCTGCCATCCCCCTGCTCTCTTGCTCTCTCTAGAATAATCTTTTAGAAAAATGTGTGGGTGGGTGGGTGGACTATATTTTTCAAAAATGGCAATGTTATAGTCAAAATCCTAGCTACAGAAAATAGAATGATTGTTGCCAGGGCCTGAGGGGAGGGGAAAATGGGAGTTAGTGTTTAATGAGTACAGAGTTTCAGTTGGGGAAGATGAGAAAGTTCTGGAGAGGAAGGATGGTGATGGTTGCACAAGAATGTGAATGTACTTAATGCCACAGAACTGTACATTTAAAAGTGTCTTAAATGATATATTTTATGTGTATTTTACCACAGTAAAAATGTGTCAGTGTTATGAAAGGCATATAAAGGCTGTAGAAAGTTTCTAGATTAAAGGACATTAAAGAGACATGACAACTAAATGCAATATGTAACTATAGACTGGCTCCTAGAACAGAAGGGAAAGAGTTTACAAAGGACCCTAGGTCAAGGGACAGCACTGAAATTGAAAAATGGATGGCAGATTAAAGTTTTGGGTTTTGTTTTGTTTTTAAGATTTTATTTATTTATTTGACAGAGAGAGACACAGTGAGAGAGGGAACACAAGCAGGGGGAGTGGGAGAGGGAGAAGCAGCCTTCCCGCGGAGCAGGGAGCCTGATGTGGGGCTTGAACCCAGGACCCTGGCATCATGACCCAAGCCGAAGGCAGACACTTAACGACTGAGCCACCCAGGTGCCCCAGATTAAAGTATTGTATCAATGTGGATTTATGGAATTGATAATTGTGCAGTGGTTACAGAATATCCCTATTCTTGGGAAATACACACTTTAGTGTTATATGTAACTTACCTCAAATAGTTCAATATTATGTAACATATACACACATACATGTATGTACGTGTGTGTGTGTACAGATTGACGGGGCAACTCGGGAGGGGAGACAATGAAAAAGTAAATGAGGGGGCACCTCGGTGGCAGTGTCTTTGGGCGTCTGCCTTTGGCTCGGGTCATGATCCCGGGGTCCTGGGATCAAGTTCCATGTTGGGCTCCCTGCTTGGCGGGAAGCCTGCTTCTCCCTCTCCCACTCCCACTGCTTGTGTTCCCTCTCTGGCTGTCTCTATCAAATAAATAAAGAAATAATCTTAAAAAAAGAAAAGAAAAAGTAGATGAGGTAAAATGTTAACAACAGTTGAATCTGAATAAGGGTATACAGTTTTATTGAATTATTTTATTTTTGCAATTCTTTGGAAATTTGAAATTATTTCCAAGTGAAAAGTGAAAAAACAAAAGCAGAAACCCAATCAGTTCATTCCTTTCATTCTATTCTCTTTTAAACCCACTCTGGTCAGGCTGTGTATCCCACAAATCCACTAAAACACATTTGTCAAGGTTACCAATTAAGTCTAGTTTACTAACTTCAATGGGCAGTTCTTGCTCTTTCTCTTACTTGACCCATCACTAGCATTTGACACAGTTTATCACTCCCCTCTTCTTGAAATGTGTTCTCTTGAATTCTGGACACCACTCTTTTACGGTTCTTCTCTCACATTCCTGGCTGCTCCTTCTCAATCTCCTTGACAGTTCCCTTTTATATATCTCCCTCTTCTAAACATTGGAGTGCCTCAGGACTCAGTGCTCAGAGCCAAGTCATCTAGGAGTTCTTTTGTGCTGTCAGGGTCCATTTCCCAATCTCAGTCTTATGTCTTTAGTCACTCACCTGAATTTGAGCATGTAGTATTCTTCCAGGAAATGTAAGGTCCTCCTCGTTTTGAGGTCTTACCCAAATTCAACTCCCTATTACCTGTTTCCTGGTTCAGAGCAGTTGGTAGATGTGCACAATAGGGAAGATCTCTCACACTATCCTAGCACATATTCTAGGAGAAGGATGTAGGGCTGGAAACCCTTTTTAAAATCCTGAAGAGATCTGAAGTGTAACTGTCCCATCAAAAGTTAGAAACCTAGGACCCAGTAAAGGGAAGGTATTTGTTGTTGGTCATTCGACTGATTACTGGCAGTGTTTGAGCTAAAGCTCAGGTGTCTTCTGCTCACTTTTTAAGTGGTGATTTAACATGTTTGCTTCAGGGATTCAAGAATCTGATGAAAGCTACAGACTTTTTCCAATGGCCAGAGGCTGGGGGTGGGGAGGTCCCTAGTACATTCTTTCTCATCTAATTTCAGGAGTTTGTAGACCTTCGAGCACATCCAGATCTCAGGTTGCAAACCTCTGCTCTATCAGAAAATCCAAAACAAGGAGATATCTACAGGATAACTGATTCAGTGTCTTCAACAAATCAATGGTATAAAAAACTGGGGAAAGGAGAATATAAATGCTTAAGGTTAAAAGAGTCTTAGGAAGTCTAACAGTCAAATGCAGTATGTAGACCTTGTTTGAATTCTGATTCAAACAAACTGTAAAAGGATATTTTGGGGACAACCAGGGAAATTTACATAGAGTATTGGATGACATTAAGGAATTATTAATTTTGTTAGATGTGAGATCATTATGTAAGAAAATTGGTTTTTTTTAGAGATGAGTATCAAAATATTTAGGATTGAAATAGGATGTCTGGGATTCATTTTAAAATACAAAGAAAAGGGGTGCCTGGGTGGCTCAGTCGTTAAGCGTCTGCCTTTGGCTCAGGTCATGATCCCAGGGTCCTGGGATCGAGTCCCACATCGGGCTCCCTGCTCAGCGGGAAGCCTGCTTCTCCCTTTCTCACTCCCCCTGCTTGTGTTCTCTCTCTCGCTATGTCTATCTCTGCGAAATAAAGAATCTTTTTAAAAAAAATACAAAGAAAAGGGACCACTGGGTGACTCAGTTGGTTAAGCATCTGCCTTCGGCTCAGGTCATGATCCCAGGTCCTGGGATGGAGTCCCACATTGGGCTCCTTGCTCCTCAGGGAGCCTGCTTCTCCCTCTGCCTGCTGCTCCCCCTGCTTGTGCTCTCTCTCCTTTCTCTCTCTGACAAATAAACAAAATCTTAAAAAAAAAATACAAAGAAAAAAACATGAAGCAATTTTTTGCAAGATGTTTACAATTAAATCTAGGAGAAGGGGATCTGGTGGTTTGTTTTAATACTGTTCTACTTTTGGGGCACCTGAGTGGCTCAGTTGTTAAGCATCTGCCTTCGGCTCAGGTCATGATCCCAGGGTCCTGGGATTGAGCCCCACATCGGGCTCTCTGCTCAGCGGGAAGCCTGCTTCTCCCTCTCACACTCCCCCTGCTTGTGTTCTCTCTCTCGCTGTCTCTCTCTCTGTCAAATAAATAAAATCTTAAAAAAAATACTGTTCTACGTGATTGAAATTTTTCATAATAAAAAGAGTATACAAACAAGTTCTGTTCTCTGCCATTCTGGCAAAGACAAGAGGATATCTAGGGTGTCACAGCCAGTACCGAGGTTTTGAGGCTTCCTGAAGAGCCATCCATAGAATTCCTGATTCTAGGACCCCAGGGCTACAAAAGCTAGACTGTTTTTGTGGTTTTTATTTTGTTTTGTTTTTGGTCACGGTATCTTATTTTTGACCAGGGAACCCACTGATATCCTGCAAAATGAGTTAGATGGGTATTGCTATTTCCTTTCTGGGAGTTTCAAGGAATTTGTCCATTTCATCTATTGTCAAAACTATGGGCATAGAGTTATCCATAGTATACAGTCGTTATCCTTTTAATGCCTGTAGGGTCTGTAGTGATGTTCATGCCTCTTTCATGCCTGATATTTGTAATTTGTGCACTGTCCTTTTTGACATAGACAAAGGCCAGAAAGGAGAAATTATTTCAGTTAAGGCTGAGAGAGCCAGCTGGGCCATCCTTATTTCCGCTGCCTTGCCTGGCTAGTTGGGTCAGTCATCCTTTTTGACGCTTCCTGTCCCCAGCCCATAGCTCTTGAACCCTCCACGTGGGCCTGTACTGCTTGGCCTCTGAGGTGACTCCAACTTCTCAGAATGTTCTCTTGCCCTCTATCCCTGGCTTCTCCCACAAAACCAAACTCAGGAAGAGGGAATAGAATAACAAAGGAGACGTCACGATGAGGGGTGGCAAATGGCATAGATGGGCTACTTGTTAGAATCTGATGGAAGGCTCAGCTTACCTGGAGAAAGGCAACTCTGAAGTTTCCATGGTGGGGAGAGGAGATCAGGGAAGGAACACAGTTACTGGCAAGGACAACTTCCTCCACTTTACTACCCCTTCCCTTTAACTTTTGTCTTCTTCATTGCTAGAGGGAAGGGACTCATGAGATACTCTCACGGTCCCCTCAACACCTGCTGTTTGGGACTCCAGTCATCAGCATGCAGAGCTATGAACAGGGAAATAGAGTCTGCCTCCACTGTGAACCTCCAAGAACTATGCCAGGTCTTCTGATTCTAAAGTCCCATTTTCTTTCTACTATGTCAGTGACTCTTATATTAATGCCAAATATTCATTCATTTTTGTGCCAGGTGCTTTCCTTCCTATAGTCTTTAGGGGAGGATGAGGGGAGGCAAGGAAGGAAGAGGACAAGGAAAGACTCTTCTGCCTGAAGGCCTCCAGAGGGTGAGCACCCGCTGGCTTTTGGGATGTTTTCCCACTCTCAGGAGTATATATCTGGTCTCCCTCGCTACCTTTCTGGAGAAGCAATGTTTGAGGAAGAGGGACACATTACAGGGATGCTGCAAATGAGAACCTCCTCTTTATTCCATATATGGAAGCTGGTTTCTGGAGCTAGGTAGGGAAAGGGCTTTGGCCTGGCCCTACCTCTGTGTGGGCCCTAGGGATAAGGGTCTAGATTAGGGTGACAAGGCCTTCCTCCAGGTGGGAATGAAAAGTCCTGACCTCTAGTCAGTCCCAAATTAGGGGGTGGGCGCAATGATGTGGGGCATTTCCTTGGTGAGGTGAATATCGGCTTGGGGCAGGCTCTTCCAGGCGAGTTCTAAGATCCCGTATTGAGCAATGCCCATAGGATTCATGGTACGGACATTATTCTGACCTGGGAGGGACACCACCTCCTGGAACTCCAGAGGACCTTTAGGGTTTTGAGAGCCACCACAAAACAGGTGGTAGAACAAGCGCTCCCCCGGAACCAGCTCCATGGCCTTTAGGGCCGCCTCATAGGTGATCTCTTGGGATTGGCGTTCATCTCTCAGTAACAGCTCCTGTAGCAGCTTCTGGATTCGGGGTGACTTAAGTTGGTACAGGTCCATGAGCTGGTAGAACTGTTCCATCCAAGCAGCACTGTCTTTTGCATATCGTTGCTGCAACATCCGCAAGACATGGTACAGTGCCACAAATGTCTCCCAAAGAGGCACCTCTTCCTTTTTCTTAGAGATGGCCTGTGCCTTCTTCTCCAGCTTGGGCAATCTGGGAAACCTGCCTTTGTCCTTAAAAGCCCAGAAGTCCTTTTGAAACATCAGTGCAAGGGTTTGTTTTTCCACAGAGGCCTGGGCACCTGTGAAACTGTCTCCTGTGGCAGGATGAAAGTGTTGCACCTCCATCTCCTTGAGAGCAGTGGATATCTGCTCTGCCCATGCACTCCTGTAAGGCTCTTCTAGAAGGTGCCAATTTACACCCTTTGGGGTTGGAATCCCTTTGGTACCTAATGGGGACTCTTGTGTGGGGACAGTGAAAGGTTTTAACCAGCTTTCCTTTCCTTTTATAGGTGGGATCACTCTCAGGTACTTTGGACCCATGGGCTCCTTATTGGGTTTTGAGATATGTGCACTTCGTGATTCCAGGACCTGCTTGTGACGGTACACAATGGCTTCAAGTTGGGCCAAATGTAGCCACTCTAAATTTCCCTTTGAGGTGAGGTCTTTGAGAAGCTGGCACAATCTGTGGAAACTATCCCTAGAAAGCTGTTCTCCTGCCTCCATCCGTTCTAGGACATGGCGGATCCACTCTATATCTGAGAGTACTACCTGAGCACCTATTTCCTTGGCCCAGATTTGGGGCACAGGTACCTCAGTCTTTCTCATCAGAGCTGGATGCTGCTGCAAAATCCACTGCCACTTGGGCTCTAGTGGTTCACCTTGGAGTTTGTGAGCTTCCATGGTCTTCCTCAATATGTGAGGTATATTTGGAGTCTTTAAGTCTTGCTCTGGGGACTCCAAAACTGTATCCGAAAGTTGTAGAGGTTTGGGCTTATATTTCTTCAACAGTTCTTGTCTTTCCATAAACCTTGACTCTGGAAGTACCCTGGATGCCTCAAGTGCTCTGGCCCTTTCTTCCCAGGATACTTGTTTCGTAGACACTGGCACTGGTATTGTCTCTTGCCTGCCCAGAGCTATTGAGATCACTTTCTTGGAAGGGACTTTCAGAACTTTTAGTTGTATATCACTGTCTTTGATATCAGGGATTCTTTTTCCAATAGAAGGGATTATTTCTCTTCTTTGGTCCTTTTCTCTTTCTGCTTGTGACTTAAATAATTTTTCTTTTTTAAAGATCTCTTTTTTCTTGTCTGCCTCTTTTTTCAGTGAGCTTTTCCCCTTTTCTTTCTCACTCAGACTTTCTGACTCTTCCTCACTCAGACTTTCTGACTCTTCCTCACTCAGACTTTCTGACTCTTCCTCACTGATGCTTTCCTTCTCCTCCTCTTCAAACACTTCCTCCTCCTCCCCTTCCTCCTCCTCCTCCTTCTCCTCCCCCTCCTGCACCTTCTTCTTTTTCTTCTTCTCCTTCTTCTCTTTCTCTTCCTTCTTCTTCTTCTCTTTCTCCTTCTCCTTTCTCCTCTCTTCCACCTCTACCTCCTCCACCACCTTCCCTTCTTCCTCTTCCTCCTCCTCCTCCTCTTCCTCCTCCTCTTCCTCAGACAAACTCTCTCGCTCTACTTGGTCTAATAAGCTTTCCATTTCTTCAGAAAGGCTCTCTCTACTTTCCTCTTGACTGGGAAGCTTTTCCTGTGGTGTATCAACTGTCTTTAGCTTTTTTCTCTTTCTCAACCTTTGTTTAAGCAGTGGTATTACCTCTTCATCCTTTGTTAGTCCTTCCTCTTCTTCTTCCTGTATGACTTCTCTCTGTTGTCTAGCCAATCTGCTTTCTTCCTCAGTTATTTTTTTCTCTTTCTTTATCATTCTTTTCATTTCCTTGGCCAGTTTTCTCTGCTTCTTAGCCAGTTTCTTCTCATCTTTGGTTACTTCTGGTTGTTCCTCAGAAAAATCCCACTCTTTGGCATCAAGTTTATTTTTTTCCTTGCTCAATCTCCTTTCCTTAACAAAGAAGTTCCTCTTCATCTTTGTCATCTCTATTTCTTCCTGGGTCAGTTTCATTTCTTCTTTGGTAAGCTCTTGAAGTGCCTTTAAGACTTTGCTGCTTACTTTTGATGCCTTGGAAGTGCCCTCCTTTTCTTTAATCAACTTCCTTACTACTTTGGCTAGCTTCCTTTCTTCCTGCGCATACACTCTCCCTCCTCTGGTAAATTCCAGTTTTCCTTTGGCAATGTCCCTTTGCTCTGTTGCCAGTATCCTATCTTCATACCTCAGTATCTTCTCCTCTAGTGACAATTTCCTCTTGATTAGTTCTAGTTCATTTTTAGTCAGTCTTACCTGTTTTAAGGTTTCTTCAGTCTCTCCTGCAGAGAGAATTTCCTTTTCCTCAGACAGCCTGACTTTCTCCTGGGCCAGTTTCTTCATTTCTGTGCCCAGTGCCTTTTCTTCCTTGGCACCATCCCACTCTCCTCTGAGCATTTTCAGTTCTTGAAATACTGCCCTCTTCTCCATAGCTAATTCCATCTTGTCCTGGGCTAGATTGTGCTGCTTCTGAGCCAGACTTTCCTCTAATTGGGTCAGCTTTTTCTCTGCCTCGTCCAGGTTTTTCTTCTTCTGGGAAAGTTTTTCCTTTTCTTCCATCAGCTTCTTCTCTACCTGAGCAAGTTTCTTCTTGTACACATCCAGTTTCTCCTTTGCTTGGACTAATTTATTTTTGTTCTGCGCAAGGTTTTCTTTGACCTGGAGGAAGTTCTCTTTCCTCTGAGCCAATTTCACTTTCTCCTGAAGCAGATTCTCCCTCTCCTGAGCCAGAGACTTCTCCCTCCAGTCTAGGATCTTCTTGTTCTTTGTGAGTTTCTCTTTGTCCTGGGCCAATTTTTCTTTTTCCTGGGCCAGTTTTAACTTGTTCTCCATCAGTTTCTTCCTTTTCTGGGCAAGCTTTTCCTCTTCCTCGGGCAGTTTCTCCTTGTCGTGGGCCAGTTTCTTCTCTTCCTGGATCAGCAGTTCTTCTTCCAGGGTCAGTGTTTTCTCTTCTTTAATCAGTTTCTGCTCTTGCCAGGCCAGTGTCTTATCTTCCTGAGCCAGTCCCTCCTCTTCCTCAGCCAGATCCTTCAATTCCTGAATCAGTTCCTCTTCTTTCCAAGCCAGTTCCTCCTCTTCCCACATCAGCTCCTCCAATTCCTGGGCTAGTTCCTTTTCTTGCAATGCCAGCTCTTGCTCCTTCTGGGTCAGTTTTTCCAATTTCTGGGCCAGTATCTTTTTTACCTCAGCCAGCTTCCCTCCTTTCTTTGCTATTTTCTCTTCTTCTCGAGCCATTTCCTCAAACTGCTTGGCCAGTTTCTTCCTTTTCTGGGCCAATTTCTCTGCTTCTTGGCTTAACTTCTCCTCTCTTTTGGCCAATTTTTCCTCATTGTGGACAAACTTCCTCTCTGACTGGACCATTGTCCTGTCTCTCTGAGCCAGTTTCCCATATTCCCTGGCCAGTTTTCTCTCTTCCTGGGCCAGTTTTCTCTCTTCCTGTGCTAGCTTCTGTTCTTCTTGGGCCAGCTTCCTTTCTTCTTGGGCTCGTTTCCTTTCAGCCTGGGCTCGTTTCCTCTCCATCCAGGCCTGATTATATTCTTTTTGGATCTGTCTCTGCTCTTTTGTCATCAGCTCTTCTTGTTCTTCTTCTCCCCATTCCTGAGACAATTCTTCTCCCTCCAGGGTCAATTCCTCCTCATCCTTGTGTTCCTCTCTGGACCTGGCCGCTGTCTGTTCCCAGAACTCTAACCACTCATCCCATCTCAGCTTCTTCTTGTCCACATCCAGCTTTTCCTCCTCTGGGAGTGGCTTCCTTTCATCCGTTTGTTGTTTCTCCTCTTCCTCAAGATGCTTCTTGTCCCAGGCTTTCTTCCATTCATCCCAGGATATCTTCGTCTCACCCTGGGCCTGTTTCCACTCATCCCAGGACTTCTTCCACTCCTGCCAAGACAGCTTCCTCTCATCCATAACTGGCCTTTCTTCTTGCTTAACTACTTCCTCCTCTGGTTTGGCCACTTCCTCTACTGCCTGACTCACATCCCTCTCTCTTTTGCTCACTGTCTCTTTTTTATCCGCTTTTATTTCCTGCTGAACTTCTTTCCTCTCTTGCTTAAAGGGCTTCGTAAAGGATTTCTTCTCTTCTTTCTTCGATATTCGTTTTCCCTTGGTGAGGCCACTGGGTCCTAAAAAGATAGCTTTCTTTTTCTTGCCTTTTTTGGGAATCACCTGGGTTTCCTGCAAGTATGGCATGTCCTCTTCCTTTTGCACTTGCTCTTGCTCTTGCTCCTCTGGTATCTCGTCCTCCCTTCTGATGGTCATTATGTCATCTCTAATTGCCCCTTCATGAATAAAAATCGGTTTCTCCTCTGGCCAGGCTATATCCCAGTTGAGGTCCTCAAGCAGAACCTCACTTTTTTTCTCCAACAAGGGGCAGATCTCCTGAAAAAGTTCCCAACTGGGCTGTTGATCTGCCAGCACTTCCTGAGCCGTGGCCACTAGCTCCATGTTTAGAGCTTCTGACATTTTTGTTTGGGAACCAGATATTCTAAGGGTCATAAGACGACACAGATCATCCCGCCATGATGAGCTATCTTCAGGGATGGTCTTGCGGCCGGGCGCTCCAGTGGCACCCCGCCCTTTGGCTTTCAGCTGCTTCACAACTGGTTCTTCCTTTACAGCAGACAGAGATTCCTCAGTTGTAACTTCAGCTTCTTTTGTCTTCTTGTGCCTCTTTTTGGGTTTCTGAACTGTTCTTTTCTTACCTTTTCTGTCATGTATTTTCCTCAGCATCTTCAGGGTCAGTGCAAACTGGTCCTTTGAGGTGTCTTTCTCTGGAGGTTGTTGTTCACCATCTTTTGAAATCTTTAACACACTGATGGTTGAAGACATTCTAGAATGGGCGGCTGTATCCTCCACCAAAACTGGTGCAGCTTCCCTCTGGTCAATTTCACCCTCTATGGGACCTGGCTCTTTGCCAGCCTCTTTTATCTTCTTGAGGGCCCGCCACAATTTTCGGACTGCAGGGAAGATCAGGAGATGGAGATAAGGAAGGCATGGGAGGCTTAAGTCACATCTTTCCCACTAATGGTATGAGTAAGAGGAATTGCTGTCAAAGTAGTAGCAACAGAGGGGGCCGAGGCCTTTAAAAAAAAAAAAGGATTCTCCTTACTTTATTCCAGTGCTCGCCCCTTCCAAATCCTATGGAGATAAGCATTGGAGTCCCCCTGAGTTTGGGTAGATTCTTCCTAGGAAGTTTCTGTGAAAAGATCTGTCTACTTGTCTCTGGTCCTACCTGGTTGATATCTCTTGACCCATGTTAGCCCTAACTATATTGCCTCTTGGGGACCCTGAGGCATGAACCAGATCACCCCATACATACCATGCTTTTTGCCCCCCGCTCGGCCCTGTCTTTGGCCTTTGCCGGACTTGATGGCAGCTTTAGATTCTCCAGGAATTACATCAGGTTGCTTGGAAAGGGATATACTTTCAGAAATCCTTGAGACCTCTAAAGAGAAAGCAGGCTTTTCCTGTCCCTCTGACAAGGTCAGGTTTTCATTCAATCGCTGCTCCACTTGAGTATGAAGGATTTGGAGATCTGTGGCCCGCATCCCCAACAGATGGTCTAGGGATTCCTCCCCAATCATTTCCTGCCTATGAAAGTCAAGGGAGAGGAAAGACCATGGTGAATCAGGGACAACAGGGAGAACGAGAAGGAAGGAACTGCTGTGGAACAGGCAGGGGGGCTTGGCACAGTGGCCAACAGAGACAGTGTACGTTGAGGTAAAGGATGGCCAAGAAGAAAGAGGAAGTCTAGAAAGCCAAGGAGGCAATGAATGGAGTGGTTTGTATGGGGACTGAAGAGGTAGGAGAAAAGAATGAAAAGGGGAACTCAAGAGTTAAGGGACAGACAGGAGCAAGAGAAAAAATGGAGACAGGAATGAGCAGTCAGGATTGTCAGGACAGTCTAGGAATGGAAAAAGACTATGAAAAAGAAAAAGGACAGGAAGAGTTAATGGACAGGTATGAAGAGCTAGTGAAGGAAGGGAAAGGAAGAAGAAAATTAGAGGCTAGTCAAGAATTGCGGAAGGCACAAAGAACTTACTGCATCTCCCGGAAGGTCTCTCGGTGCTGGATCAGGTTTAAGAGTGAGGACTTAGAGTGGATTCCGGTGTCAGCCATGAGGCTCAGGGCCTTACTCCTCACTTTTTGGTCCTTGTCCATCAATCCTTGGGCCAGGGGCATGGCAAAGAGGTGAGTAATCATTCCTAGATGCTTCAGCCCTTCCCAGGCTAGCTCTCGGATCAGCGGGTTGGAATTGGTGGTATCATCCAGTAGACGATGGGCTGTTTCAGAGCGCAGGGATGAAGACACCTCATAAGAGGCAAAGATTTGCCCCAGTGCACCAATACAGCATTGGTACTTCAGTGGAGAAGCGTGGATCATAATGTTGAGGATTGTCTCCACCAGGCTATTAATAGCTATTTCACTCATCTTTTTCCCCAGCCAACTACGGTTTGCTGAGTCTGTAAGGACACTGTAGGTTACATCCTTGGAGAATCTCATTTCTATGAAGTCTTCATCCTCCTTCTCCTGTGAATATTCTCCTGCATCACTTAGAGATTTTACCCTACTATGCCAGAAGAAGAATTGTTGGGACTTGTCCCAATCCATTTCCCACACAGGTGAATGCAGGTTGCACTGTAGGTATATCGGACTGCCCTCTGGCCAAAGACGGGCACGAATCACTGAGTTGGGGATGTAGCCGTCAGGAGCCAAGAACCATTTCCGCCCATGACCAAAGTAGCATCGCAATATTTGGTAGGGGCTGAGTCCATCCCAGGCAGTCAACTGTAGTTGGGGAGGAACCACGTAATGGGGAGGTTTGCCCACCTCCATCCCATCAGTTTCTTCTTTATACAAGAAACCGTGTCTGAAGGCAGGCAGTAACATGGGACTCCCTTGCTCATCTTCCTCTATGACGTGTGGCACTGTATGATCAAAGGCAATGGCCCGCTTATTGACAAGTTTCTCTAGACCGACTAATTCCTGTTGCCCTTTTCCAAGGTAGATATACTTGGGCACAAACATGGTCTCAAAGGAGAGGAAGAAGCTTGGTGTGAAAGGCTTAGGGGCCTCTAGCACTTCATCTGTCATGCTTATAAAGGAAAGGCGAGCCAGCAGGGTTGGGTGAAGCAGTTTTAGACAGGACACCAGATAAAGACTCTGATTAAAAGACACAAGCAAGTCACCCCGGTCATTTGCAAAGCAGAGTGGGCCAAAGTGCAGCGATGAGTCCAGCATGGCTATAAGTCTGCCATGGAAGTTCCAGACCCGGACAGACCCATCAATACCACCTGTGACAAAAAGGCTCAAGGACAGGCAGACATCAAAGGATGTGATGGTACACTGGTGCAGAGGCAATGTCTCTATAAACATTGAGTCTTCTTTTGACTCAGAGGACAGAAAATCATGGAACTTCCAGAGACGCAGACAGTTAGTCTCCGTGATAGCGCCCACAGACGTGGGTAAGAGTATCAGGTGTCTTAGGTGACAGCTGCTGAGAATGCTGGCGAGGGGCTTCAAATGTACTTTCCTCCCCTCGAGCACGGCTTCTGATAGGTGTACATAGTCATCCATTCCATAGGAGCAGAGCAGAGAGTTTTCTCGGCTACCAAAAAGCCCTCCAGGTAGTGTAGAGAGTGCCAGGATAGCTCCAAAGTGCATGAACTTCTCTATCCTGGCACAGTAGTTCTGGGAAAGCACTCTTATCACACCACTCTGGTGTCCAGAGAACATGAGTCCTTGTAGACCCCGGCCCAGGTGGAAATGCCCATAAGCCAGGCATTGTACCCAGTCTTGAGAATTTGGTGAGGGGCACAAGAGATACTTGGCTGGGCAAGGGCAGCGGGTCGTGTCAAACACCAGCACCTCTGCATTGCCCGTCGCTACGAAGAGCTCCTCTTTTTCTGGGTCATAGGCCCAGTCCACAGCCCGGTCTAGGATCGTGAAGGGCCAGGTGAGGACCAGAAGATCCCCTGTGAGTGGGGACACAAAGCGCAATAAGCCATCCTCAGTAGTGCACAGGATCCGGAACCAGTTATCACCGCAGCGGACCCGACGCAGCTGCTGGGGAGCAGAGCCACAGACGCTGAACAGGCTGTAGAAGCAAGGCAGACGGCGCAAGGAGAAAGTATGCGTAGTTTGGCAGAAGAAAGTAGTGTTGTCGATAAACTCGAGTTCATACAGTTCCTCGCCAAGTTCTAGCCGCCGCAGCAGGTTCCCCAAAGTCAGGTTCCACTCCTTGATCAGGCCTTCCTTGCCAGCCGTTAGCAGGGTGTGGGCTTCTGGCCGGCTGCGGATACAGGTCACCGATGAGGAATGGGCCTTGAAACTGTGGAGAGAGTTTCCCCGGACAAGGCTCCATACTTGGATTTCCCCAGTCTTATTTCCGGCATAGAGAAAGCCCTGGTCGAAACAGGTGAAGCAGCAGGTGATAGAGGAGCCGCTGGTGGTGGACATGAACCTCTGAACCTCTCCTAGCTGGCCGTGGCCCTGGCGCTCAAGGACCCTCACCACCGTCTCACATAGCGCGAGGAGGGAGCCATTGGGGCCGTTCAGCCTGATGTCCTGGACAAGCTGATCTCCAGGCATGGGGACCATGTGGGCTACTTGGAGGCCCTTGCCGCTCCTCTCGATGATCCAGGTGACCACTGCCCCCAGGATGCCCGACAGAAGCATTTTCATTTCCGGGTCATAGCAGAGGCAGTTGATGTTAAAGCGGCAGGGCACTATACCCAGGGGTTTGAATGACCGGAAGTGGTCCCCAAAGAGCCGCAGGATCAGGTCACCACAGTAGGCCACGAGGATATGAAAGGAACCTGTGTGGACCATGGACTGGATGGGCGGCAGTCGTTCAGTCATGGAGAATGTTCTCTTCTCGACCATGTCCTCAGTTTTGCTCTTCATCCATACTACAGCCTACAAGAGAGTAAGAGGGACACTGCCTAGGAAAGATAGTTGAAGAGGAAAGGGCAGAATATGCAGCTCCTTTCCCCTGTGCTTGTGATGAGGAGGACGTGGAAGACTCTCGAGTGTTTTTACCACCCTCCCTCCCCCCGCCCCGGTTATGGGAATTGGAAATACGTAGAAGCAGGAAGCCTGGGACCCTTTCCCTAACCTTGGCCTATTTTAAGGGAACCAGAAAACCTATTCAAGGAGAGACTGTAATTGAAGAAGGGAGGAGGGGGCGAATCCTAGATCTAGGTCATTTTCATTCAAGAGGTAGATCTCCCTTTGTCAGTCTGGGGTGAGAGCTTACGTGGGCACGGCCCCTGTCGGATGAGCTAAGAAGGAGAAGAAAGGCGAGGCAGTTCTACCTGTATTTCTTTGGTGCTTGTCACCCAAGAGAGGGAGGCAAAGAAGTTGGCATCACTGAAGTAATAGCATATAAGTGGCATATTTTGCGGATGGCGAGACTCTCTGAACAGTATCTGGGACTGGTCACTCAGCACAACCACTTCATTCTTCGGGTCTTCTGATGTTTGCTGGGGAGAGGCATGGCATGAAACGAAGAGACCAGGACACATGTGCACTAAATATATTCTCACACAAGCCACAACTGAAGCCATTCCCAAGGTCATGCCTCATGCCTGTTACACCCACACATGCACGACTTGTCACCTGTAGGACACCTACACTTCACAAGCAAGTAACAATGCCCGACACAGGAGAGAACCAAACCCCTATAGGGCCTAAATGGGCAAATTTCATGGTGTGAGCACAGGGGAAAACAGATGTTCTTCCCAACATACCCGTTCGCTAACACTCCCCCTTCTGTCTACAAGGTACAGATGTCATGAAAGACATATTTAACACTTTACCCAGTGCACCACCGCGGACCTACATGAAATGTAACAGAGTGTGACAAAAGTCAGTGCAACTTTAAGTTCTTAAGGCTTAAAAGTGCACAAAGGTAAGACATGAACACCCTGCCTGGCCTTTAAACATGACAGAGGAAGATAATATATATGCAATATGTATTATTCCACAGTGATAGAGCGTATGCTATGACACATTCGCCTGGGATAGTTTACACAAAGCCAACCAGAGCAAAACCGAGGTCGGCAAATGTTCTTTCTGGTGCCTTCTCCCTTCTCTTTTAGAAAAATCTGTCTCCCCAAAGGGTTGGTTCCTCTGACAATGCTCCAAAGTGTTCACCTTCCACTATCAAAATGTACTTGCAAGAGATCCCTAGGCTCATTTGGAAATGAACGGCCCACTTCCTACAAAGGGGACAACTGTCTTATGGTCTACTGTGCCTGCTTTCTGCTTCCCTGGAAAATCTATGCTTCTTTGAAGTGCTCATAACAATTAAAATAGATAGAGGCCAATAACACGTTTATGTCCTACATATGTATTACCTTGCTTTTATGTATGATGTCATTTACCAAGTATTTAAAATCCTTCCACAGGGGAATGAGTCTGGTGGAAGACATCACCTTGATTATTCCCTGGTCCACCTCAGGACCGTTGCTTAAAAACCTGTGGGAATCCAAGAGAGTCCAGCTTAGCTGTTACTACTTTTTGAGGAACTAGGACTCAGAAGTCAAGATCCATGAACTCATGTGTATTGAACATTTTTTGAACATCAGGAACTATCCATAAGACACATCTCATTTAACCCTCAGTGAGGCCCAGTGAGGTAGGTATGACCCCATTTTAATATTTTATTTATTTATTTGAGAGAGACAGAGATAGAGAGAGCTCAAGCAGGAAGGAGGGGGAGAAGCAGACACCCCGCGGAGCAGGGAGCCCGATGCGGGGCTCGATCCCAGGACCCTGGGATCATGACCTGAGCCAAAGGCAGAGGCTTAACCATCTGAGCCACCCAGGTGCCCCAGTATGACCCCATTTTATAGATTAGGAAATTGAGACTTGGGGAGGGTGAATAAAAGAGTTGAGGATTGAATCTTAACATTGGCTGTCATAACCCTGTAGGATATTATGGGCGAAGGAAGCATGGAGGGGGGCTAGAAAGGAATATGGTCGCAGGTAAGTAACATTTCTTTGCTGCTGGTGGTGTGTCAAGAGAGCATTTTGCAAGGACTTGGGAGTTCCCAGAGTGTGGTCGTTGGATCTCATGCACTGGGATTCCTAGGGAAGGAGTCTGTCTTAAAATATAGATCCCCAGGTACCGTCCTGGACCGACTGAAGCAGAACCGTGGCAGTGGGACCCAGGGACCTTCACTTCTAACAAATTCCCTAGATGATTCTATGGACATTCAAGTCTGACTACTGAAATTGTAAATTGAAATGAGGGGGCCCCCAGGACTAAGAGTCGACCCCACCTTGCATCGCTGGAGAAAGGATCCAGCCCTCTGGCTTTGCAGGCCTTTCCAGGCTTTTGGAATCAAGTAGCTCTCTCACTCATGATGCATCTGCTGTGCATCATCCTCTTCCCCATTCCTTTCTCTTTGGCCTTCATGAGGACAAACCTCTATTTTTCCTTCTTGGATTGGGAATCCTACTTTTAATAAGCCCCCCTCTGTCGGGGAGTCTGTCATTGGTCTGACGATGGGCTTGTTTTCTTCATTTGTAAAATGAAAATGCCAGCCTTGCCTACTTCACAGGATTGTTGCAAAGATCAAATAAAATAATTCCTGTGAATTCCTTTTTAAGTATACTCTGAAGGGACAAACAATTAAGATTGCTGTTTTTAGGCTGGTCTGGTTCTCAAATATTTGTTTCTCTCCAAGCTGTACTTTGTACTTTTCAGTTGCTTTGGAAACATGACAGCTAAATTTATAGTCTGGCCAGCAGAGGGCAGTGGAGGCCATCCTTGTGCCTGCCAGATGAAGGAAAACTGGTGCACTTTGAGTTCGAAGAAGTAGCTCATACCAGAGTGAGATCCCTAGGCCAGCAGCATCAGCATCACCTGGGAACTTGTTGGAAATGCAAATTATCGGGCCCCACACCAGACCTACTGAATTGGTAATTCTGACGGTAGGGCCCCCAAATCTGAGGTTTACAATCTTTCCGGTTGATCTTAGGCACGCTAAACTCTGAGAACCACTTACCTGGAGTGGCTGGAAGTTCCAGATCAGTTTAGCCTGGGCCACCTGGGGAAGAGGTGAGGTCAGCAGGACCCACCCTCTGGCCTGGCTAAGCCTAGGCCCTGTGTTACCACAGAGACTTGGTGGCTGGATTTGGGGGAGGCAGTAGGCAAAATGTATCATCCTCTCATGTGTAGAGTGGCTTAGAGTCACCCCCCCTCAAGTTTTCACATCAGTCACTTGTTAGAGCCCCCCCCCCCAAAGTTTTCACATCAATCCCTTCATTCCTTCTCCAAAGAATTCTGAGAGGCAAATAATATTATCTCCATTATACATTATGGGGAACATGAATTCAGAAGGGGAAAGGGATGTGTTCAAGGCTACATGAGGCAGATTCAAGACTAAGATCCCATCCACAGTTCAGGCTTCTTCTACCATATCAGAGGAGGGAGAGGCTCTGCCAGCTGATGCCAAGGAAGCTCTCTGACCCACAGACCCACTAATGGGAACTGGTGACTGGCTGTCAGACACTAATGTCCCCTCTGTCTCTTTCTACTCTCCCCCAGGCTGCACGCTGCCCTCCTGCCATACCTTTTCCCATTCTCTTCCCCTAGAAGCCTACACTTGCTGCTCCTTTGGACCACATTTCAGGAGCCAGTGTGAGCTGCCTCAGATCCTGCACATCAGCGGATGGCCCAGTGGGCCAGGCCCCACAGCTCATATTTACTCTCCTGGCTCCTCCTTGAGGCCCCAGAGCTGCTGAGAGAGTAGTCATTTGTAACAAATTTGTAGCCACTGCCATCACATTCCATTGTTTCTAACATCTCCTCTGGGTCCAACTTCTCTTTGGCCAGCCTGCAAAAAGCAAGCAGTTAGGATCCCTTGGCGGCACATTCCTTGGGGGTTAGTGAGAAAGAAGGCCTTTGAACCCCAAGCCTCTGTTGTTGTTGTTGTTTTGCCACTCTCTCCTAGCCCATATACCAACTTCCTCAGATCACCCTCAGAGGACACCTCTCTCCTAAAGTTCCCCCACCTTTGATTCCCTAATCCCATTATCTGTCCTTAAAAACAAATCTGGGGCGCCTGGGTGGCTCACTTGGTTAAGTGACTGCCTTCGGCTCAGGTCATGATCCTGGAGTCCCGGGATCGAGTCCCTCATTGGGCTCCCTGCTCAGCAGGGAGTCTGCTTCTGCCTCTGACCCTCTCCCCCTCGTGCTCTCTCTCTCTCTATCTCATTCTCTCTCTCAAATAAATAAAATCTTTTTAAAAAAAAAAAGATTATTTTGGGCACCTGGGTGGCTCAGTTGGTTAAGCGACTGCCTTCGACTCAGGTCATGATCCTGGAGTCCGGGGATCGAGTCTTGCATTGGGCTCCCTGCTCGGCAGGGGGTCTGCTT
>NC_138384.1:39602738-39613737 GCF_054177405.1 Leptonychotes weddellii
AAGCAGACTCCCTGCTGAGCAGGGAGCCCGATGCGGGACTTGATCCTGGGACTCCAGGATCATGACCTGAGCCGAAGGCGGTCGCTTAACCAACTGAGCCACCCAGGCGCCCTTAGTCTTGACTTTTTAATATCCTGATAATCCAAAGATGATGGAATGGGAGAATTCAGGCCCTGCAGTCAATTTAGGGGAGTTAGTATTTGGGGCCAAGTTTTGGTACGTCCTACTGACTATGGAGGCAAACCAGTTCTGTGACTGGGCACTGCACTACATCCTTTTCTTAGCCGCAGTCCACTCTCCAGCCTGGTGGGACCAAAGGCCAGATTCCAGCAAGCCCTGCCTTTGTAATAAAGAGAATTGGCTCTAGAGGGCACTGCACTCCATGACACTGTTGTGTCCCTGGGCTCCTACTGGGTCACTCAGTGGCTCCATATGCTGTTACAGGAACATGAGGGCAGACAGTTCTTGCCCTATAGAGCTTACAGTTCAGCAGGGAAGGCAGACATCAAAGAGTTGTCATAAAATTGATTACAATGAGAAATTCTGAGTGATGGGTTCTATTTTTTGAACTTTTCTGCAACTTTTAATCTTCTCAAGCTTAAAACAAATTAAATTATGCTATTGATTCACTTTTAGGAAGGAAAAGAACAAAGTGCTGTGAGTACGTATAACAAGGAGACTTGGCCACCCAAAAGGAGGGTGATGTGTGCCTCACACGTTGAGATAATGCCCTGCATGAATCCCTTCGCCTCGTAGGTGGCTCTCACATTAGGGGACAGGGGTGCAGACCCCTGGCATCAGAAGGGCCTAATTAATTAGTCAGAGGGGCTGTAATGTCAGAGGCAATCTTGGGAACTAATTAGGCATTTTAAATATTGTTTCGTTGAATTCTTATGATGATTCTATGACTTAGCTAACATCCTCCATTTAAACAACTTTTTAAAATGGACATGGTAAAAAATATTCAAGATACTAAGGAGCATAGAATGAAAAAGTCACCTTTTTACATGTGATAACCTATTCTTGTTTCCCCTTCACAAAGGTAACCCTGACTGTGTCTTTTTTTTTTTAAAGATTTTATTTATTTTTTTGACAGAGAGAGACATAGCGAGAGCAGGAACACAAGCAGGGGGAGTGGGAGAGGGAGAAGCAGGCTTCCCGCAGAGCAGGGAGCCCGATGTGGGACTCCATCCCAGGACCCTGGGATCATGACCCGAGCCGAAGGCAGACGCTTAACGACTGAGCCACCCAGGCGCCCTGACTGTGTCTTTCTACAGGTGTTCTGTACATACTCAAGCATACATGTAAAAGATATCCTTACAAATAGTAGTGTACTACCTACACTGTTCTGCACCTCTTTCTCACCTGATATATCTTAGAGATGAACTCATAGTAATACATATAGCTCGGTCTCATTTTTCAGCAGTTGCCGGAGGCATGGTATTGATCATTTATTTATCCAAATTTCTATTAATGGACATTGGGCAGTTTCCAACCTTTTGCTACGACAACCCATGGCACAAATGAGTATCTTTGTTTATGCCTCAGAGTTTTAATTTTATTTTAGTTAAATGAAATTTTAAAATTGAAGCAATGTGAATGTTTTTTCATTAAACATAACTTATTTTGGATATATTGGGTTAAATAAAATATTAAAATTAATTTCACCCATTTCTTTAATTTTTTAATGTTAATAATTAAAACGGCATAGGTGGTTGCATTATAATTCTGTTGAATAGTCCTGCTTTAGATTGTCCCTCTCTGGTGGTGTCTGATACCCCCACCGGACTTAGCTCCCTCAGGGCAGGAACCCAGTCTGTCTTGACTTCCCGCTGTCCCCATAATCACCCAACCTGGCATGAAGGAGGTGCTTAATACAGTTCTGTTGAATGAATGAGCAAATGAATGACCCTCTGCCCTCTCCCAGGAAGGATATATGCTTCCCAACTTCAAGTCTTAACTGAGCATCTTCTTGGAAGAAAGAATGGTATTCACTGGGTTTTCTTGATAGAGGACCTTGCACTGCAGCCAATTCCCTCGGTAACCCCTATGGAGTTGGAATGGTAACATCCATTTTGAAAAAAGGATCGAGGGCGCCTGGGTGGCTCAGATGGTTGGGCGTTTGCCTTCGGCTCGGGTCATGGTCCCGGGGTCCTAGGATCGAGTCCCGCATCGGGCTCCCTGCTCCTTGGGAGCCTGCTTCTCCCGCTGCCTCTCTCTCTCTCTCTGTCTCTCATGAATAAATAAAATCTTTAAAAAAAAAAAAGAAAAAGGATCGGATTCTTGATTATGTCGGCAGGTGGACTAAATGTGAACAAAATTCCCAGGCAGTAGGTACTCAAAAAGCACTAGACACCCTCAAAATGTGTGATCAACGACTGAAGGGTGGCTCACAGAGCCTCCAGGGCAGCCCTTTGGGTGGTGGTCCTGAAGCTCCCGTGGAAGGAGGAGTTCTGGAGCTGCCTAGGCCGGCGAGAGGCCACCACACCCGAGTCCCTACACGTTCGGGCGTCCCGGCCCTCGGCGTGGGCAGGAAGGAGGGCGTGCCCGCCTCATGGACCATCCATGCCTATTACCTGTGACGACAGGACTCCCGACAAGGGACGGGTACGGCGTGTGTGGCGATACCCGGAAGCTCCTATGTGAAAGAGCAGACTTAGAAGGAGCGCCTGAGTAGCGACCTTGGGGATCCTGCAGGAAGACTCGGCGGACGGAGCGGTTAGCCCCGCAACCCCGCGCCCAGCGGAGAGACCGAGGCGAAGGGAGTGAGCGCGCGTGCGCACTAGCGCGCGCCCGGTAGGAAGAAGCCCAGCGCGCGCTTCCGCGCGCGCGCGCGTTCGAAAGGGAAAAAAAAAAGTCTCACCCGCGGGGGCCCGCGGCATTTAGGCCGGTGTTGGCCGGCGAGCGCGCGTGCGCGAGCGCGCAAAGACGCCCTCCTCGGCCGCTCCCCTCCACTGGGGGGTCTAGCGCACAGCTCAGCTGTCCCCGCCTCTCCCGAGGCTCGCGCCCTCGGGGTAAGTACCTAGCGCCTGGAGGAGGCGGGGGGTGAGTCCGCCGGAGAAAGGTTGGAGGCGGATAGGGCTGGGAGAAAGGGACAAACCGCCCTCGCGGAGCGAAGAGCTCAGCCACCAGGCAGGAGTCTGCAGAAGACACGCCTCCATCCCTCACGCCCCTCGGGGCTGCGGAAGTGCCTTGGAGACTGGAGCGGCACGGAGGCGCCAGGTGGACTACCATTCCCAGAAGACGGCGCGGGGCTGCGCCTACTGCTCCCGGCAATACCTGCGCGCCAGGCCTTTTTTTTTTTTTTTTTTCTCCTCCCAGTTTGCTGCCGCCTAGGGCGAGACTACAGTTCCCAAGAGGCTTCGCGCGAAGCGGCTTGGAAGTGGGCAGCCTGGAAGTCACTCGGGCCACCCGAGCTGGCGGCGTCTCCAGCGAACGGCGCGGGGCCGGACGCCGCGGTCGTGGGGCCCGCGGGGCGGGCAGCCGGGACGCCCAGGTATGTGGCCTCGGGTGCAGGGGCGGCCTCACGCAAGGGTGGCGGGGAATCGGTGTCCACTCGGACCCCGAGGGTCAGCGCGGGCTGGAGACCCGGCGGACGGCCGGGTGTGGGCACCGGTTGTGGGGGGCGGCGGCGCCGGGACTCGCGCCCTCCGGACCTGGCCGGACCTGTGCCCGCATGGCTCAACTTTGGAGACGTGCTACCCAGCACTGTATGGAAAAGCATGGAGTGGGAGTCGGGTAGCGGTGGGTTCGCGTCCTGCCTCTGCCACTCGGAATCTGCAATCTAGGGAAACCGCACCGAACCTCAGTTTCCCCTTCGGTAAAACGGGAAGAAGAGTGTCTTTTGCTGGGGATTCTGTTGAGACGTTGAGATATGGCGAATAAAGCATTTGGCACATGGAAGACACTTACTATATGTTTGCGCTATTGTTGGCTCCCAAGAAATAGGGTGAAGGTGTTATCTATAGCATAGGGTTAGTTGAGGGTGTGCATGTAAAGAGCCTTAGCACTCGGTGCAGGGTGGCTGCTGTTAACTGAAATTATTTTAAGAGCTTTGGTTTGGGAGGCGGAGACCCAGATTCAAATTTAAGCTCTGCCATTTATCAGCCCTGCGACCTTGGGCAACTGACTTCACCTCTCTGTGGCGCTCGGTTTCCCTATCTGTAAAATGGGGATTTTAATAGCCACCTTGTGGAGTTGTTTTGAGGATACAGCGAGAATATTGTGTGTAAAGTGCTTAGAGCAGCAGTTGGCACACAGTCAGCATTCAATAAATGGTGCCATTTATTCAGCGTTTTTCCTGCGTCCCGGAGACCCTCTGAGGGTGGGGCTCTGGCTGTAGTCTAGGTCTGGCCCACCGGGGAAACGTCTGATCTAGATGATTTCCTCTCCTGCAGCCTCAGGTTCCTCATTTGTAAAATGGGATGACAACATCAGTCTCAGCAGGTTGTAAGGATTTGCTGAGATTGTATTCCTAGTCTAGAGCCATGTCTTACTAAGTAGCAGCGCTTATGTATTATAATTGTTCTTCTTCAATGTTCTCCATCTGGCCCAGAGACTGTCTAACTGTGGGCTGTGACATGACAGCCCTGAGCTCCCCCACACATTCACTCCCAGCCTCAGTGTCCCATCTGTGAAATGGTAGTCACAGGATTTTGTGCCAGGCTTGTTTTGATGATTCCAGGAGATAATTCATGTTTAGTGTTTAGCACAGGGCAGGGTGCATAGTAAGCACTTAATAAACATATCTTGTTTCTCTTAAGAGGCCTTTGCTGCTTCTGTTTATATACAGAGCAGAGCAGGGATGAGGTTAGTGCCCCCCCCCCCCCCAGTTTTTATTCATCAAAGATTAAATTCTGGAACATGCACCATATAGGAGCCTGAGAAGAGATGGCACTGGCCTACTGTCAGCAGCCCCCTGCTCACCTCTCCCACACTCCTCCCCCTCCAAGCCAGTACATTCACCCCAGTGCTTTATGTATCACCCTACGGCTGCAAGCACTTGACCCTGTCTCAAAGCCATATTAGCCCCTTGAGCTCCGACTCCAGATGCAGAGCCTATGCTTCCTTGATGTCCCCTGGTGACTGTCCCTTGGGCACCATGAACATAACATGTTCAACCTAAACTTCTCCTCCCAGACCCAGGAGTCACCGTCTTGGCAAATGGGCCAACAGTGACCCAGTTGCCCAAGCCAGAAACTTGGGAGTTGCGCTTCTCCTCCAGCCTTACCAGGTCCAGCTGATTGGCAAGAAGGATGGAGCTACCATTTCAAAGAAACACCATTTCATTGGCCCCTCACGGTCTCCCATCTCGTGGGCACCGGAAGTCCACCTTGGCCACTGGAGATGGCCTTTTCTTACAAGGTTGAGTTGTTTCTTTCAGATCACCAAGGATTAATGCATGTAAAACATTATTAAGGGTCAGAGAAGACAATATGGACTTGGCCTGACTGCAGTGGCCACAGGTGTGGCATAAAGGTCTGATTTCCAGGGGGGGCCCATTTTTACAGGTGTGGGCAAGTTCGTATCTTTCTCAAAAGTTATACTGGGTCAGTGAGTTAGAATATCCTGTATGGGAAGGCAGCCATCCTGGGCATTTGGGGAGGCAGCGCACATGGCGGGGAAGAGGCTGGGAAGGGAATTTATTATATCCCTGTGTAGGTTTAAGTCTGTTGGCAGAAACCTGTCATTGTGATTGCATTTGATGATGGGAACCCGTGATCTCAGTCACATTTGTGATGGCCACCAAATTTACCTAAGTGTTTTTTTGCTCTGAGGAAATAAAGCGGTGGCTTTTAAAGAAATCTTGGTCTTAATTGTTAGTGACAACAGCACATGGTTTTTTAGCAGTCTGTGTGGAATGGTCTAAGAGTTAAATGTGAGCCTGCTTTTCAGACATGGCAGTTGTCAGGTGGTAAATCAAAAATGGAATTTAGAATGTGCAGTAATTGGCGCCTTTTTTTTTTCCCTGTAAAACATATTTCACTGGTAGATTCCAAATTTAGGTTTAAAAAATGACACAGGTTATGGTTAACAACTTAACCTCGTCATGTGTTTAACTCGCAAGATCTAAATTAAATGTATTTATGTTTTAATAAGACAATTAAACAGTGATCTCCTTTAAAGTGTTTCCTTTTAGCTTTTGGATCGAGAGGCTACTGGACCAGTTCGTGCATCTGTGCTTTCTTTAAGACTGATACTGCTCCTGTTGCTTAGGACTGCTCTGGTCATGGACTTGCTTTGCGTGTGTGAGAATGGGTTGAATTTGGCTTTAAAAAGGTTATGCAGAGGGGCGCCTGGGTGGCTCAGTTGGTTAAGCGACTGCCTTCGGCTCGGGTCATGATCCTGGAGTCCCCGGATCGAGTCCCGCATCGGGCTACCTGCTCGGCAGGGAGCCTGCTTCTCCCTCTGACCCTCCCCCCTCTCATGTGCTCTCTGTCTCTCTCATTCTCTCTGTCTCAGATAAATAAATAAAAAATCTTTTAAAAAAAAAAAAAAGAGGTTATGCAGATGGGGCGCCTGGGTGGCTCAGTTGTTTAAGCGACTGCCTTTGGCTCAGGTCATGATCCTGGAGTCCCCGGATCGAGTCCCGCATCGGGCTCCCTGCTCGGCGGGGAGTCTGCCTCTCTCTCTGACTCTCCCCCTCTCATGCTCTCTCTCTATCACTATCTCTCTCAATAAATAAATAAAAATCTTTAAAAAAAAAAAAAAGGTTATGCAGAGATACACATGCTTGTTGTAACACGTCAAAGAAGACAGAGATGAATAAAGAAAGTAGTAGGTGCCGCCCTCCACTCTAAAATCCCCTCCCCCGAAGGTAACCATTTACTCAGGCAGGGAGTATTTATTAAGTATCCGTGGTTAGGATTGGAGATAATGGTACTGAACACAGTGGATATGCTTTCTGCCCTTGGCAAGTTCAGTAGATGCCCTCCCTTGCCTTTTTCTGTGCTTGTAAGGATGTATATATGCATCTATTGATTGTTTTCTTTCTTCTCCCTCACCGCTCCGCCATAAAGGAGGGGTAGGGATCAAACCACACATATTTGTAACTTGATTTTTTTCAATTAATAATAGGGCATATCCCTTCAAGTCATTGCATACAGATCTGACTCATTCTTTTTTTAAGATTTTATTTTTAAGTACTCTTTATACCCATCATGGGGCTCAAACTTACAACCCTGAGATCAAGAGTTGCATACTCCACCAATTGAGCCAGTCAGGCACCCCTGACTCATTCTTTTTAACAGCTAGACCCACATTCTTTAGTATGAGGAGACCATGCTTTATACCACCATTCCCCTGTCGCTGGACATTTAGGTTGTTTCTGGGATTTCTTTTACCTTTGCAAAGACACATCCAGTAAGCGTTCTGGTACATAGGCAGTAGAGCATAGTGACTTGAAAGCATTTGGACAGTGAACAAGACAGATAAGATCCTCACTGTCCTAGGGTTTACATTTTAGCTGAGGAGGCGTGCAATAAACAAGGTAATTTTCAATGGTTTAAGTATCATAGAGGAAATAACAGGGTGAGGGGATAGAGAGTGGCTGATAGGGCGCGCTGGTGGGGCGGGGGGAAGGGGTGGTTACTTTAACTTGGATGGTACGGGCAGGCCTGCATGAGCAAGAGGCACCAGCTGTGCCAAGAGCTGGGGGAAGAACATTCCAGGCAGCAGGAACAGCAAATACAAAGGCCCAGAGGTGGGAGTGAGTTGGCTACAAAAACAGGATCATTGTGGCTGGAGAAAGGCGAAATCCCATTTTTCAAGTTCATGCTACTTTAATTTTTGTAAAATAATGCTAATGATGGTAATAACACCTAACGTTTCTTAATGCTTGCTCTGTACTAGTTGCTCCTCCAAGCATTTCACACTTACCCTCACAAGACTCCCGTGAAGTAGATAAGTGTATGGAACTCACTTTACAGATGAGGAGCCGATTCCAGACTCCAGACTCTGCCCACATGCCAAACTGCTGCTCTTCCCAGACCCTCCTTACGGGGCTGAGGCAAGTTTACGAAGTGGATGCAGCATTTCCTTTCCAACTTGTCTGACATGCAGAGCGCTGCGGACTATGTTTAGTACATCATTCATGTGGCAGCACGAGTGGTCTGGGGAAGTTGTGGCATCATTTCCACTGGCAGACACGATGCGGTCAATTTCTGTTGGGATGTTTGTTTGGTTGTTTCAGAATTGAAGGCCCTTTAGCAGAGCTTGTCCTCCAATAAAACAAGGGTGAGCGGGCTTGAGGCGTGAAGGAGAGTGAACAGGGTGAACGTCCCGTTTGGGTGAGCTTTGAAGAGGGACTTGGGCGGGTAGGGGAAAGCGTGTTTCTAAGCACCAGGCCAGCATTTTTGACTGTCAAAGTATCAAAATACATTCCAGCAACTGCAGAGCTACCTGGCCCTATGGGGCCCCCAGCACCCTGCTCCCGCCACCACGACTGTGTCCATTTTGATTTGATATAGCCTGGGCCTTATGGGTTGTTTGAGTTAAGGGCAGGCCTGGCTGGATGTGAAGACAGTAGTGGGTGCTTTTAAGACCAGGAGAAGTGTGGAGAGCATCTTTCATCCCGCCATCTAGGAAACATTTTTTTCCTAACTAGCCTGCGTGCCAGACACTGACAGTCTGAAGTCGAATGAGAAGACACGGGCTCTCAAGGGTCTGCAGCAGTATTGTCCATTAGAAATAAAATGTGAGCCACCAATGTGGACCATATACAGAACTTAAAATTTTATAATGGCCACATTTACAAGAGTAAAATGAAATGGAAGAAATTGATTTTAATAATGCATTTTATCTAAAATATTAACATTTCACATGAAATCAGTGTAAGAATTATTGAGACAGGGACGCCTGGGTGGCTCATTCGGTTAAGCGACTGCCTTCAGCTCAGGTCATGATCCCAGGGTCCCGGGATCGAGTCCCACATCAGGCTCCTTGCTCAGCAGGGAGGCTGCTTCTCTCTCCCTCTCTCCCTCTGCTTGTGCTCTCTCTGTCAAATAAATAAAAAATCTTTAAAAAAAAAAAAAAAGAATTACTGAGACGTTTTACATTTTTTTTCACGTTGTCTTCAAAATACAATGTGTGTTTTACGCCTTCAGCCCATCTCCATTTGCGCCAGCCACATTTCAAGGGCTCAGTAGCCACACGTGTTGGACAGTGTGGACATAGGGTATGAGACTCATACGGAAATCAAGGGTGGTAGCTCACGGTGATAGATCAGAGATGCTGTGCCTGTTGTATCTTGGTGAATAAAGGCGGGTGAGGGCTGAAAAGCATATTCACCATCGGCAGGTGTAGCTAACCTCCCAGCTGCCATCCGTCATAGGTGCCTTATGGACCTGGCACTGTGCTTCATACTGGCCATGCGGGCTGTGCAGGCCGTGCGTGCCGGCAGGAACCATGATTATCCCTGTTGAACACCTGAGGAAGCTGCGGTCTGGCAACGAGAGGTCACTTGCTCAAGGTTGCTAGTGATGGAGGCAGAGTTTGAACCGCGGTCCAGAGACCGTACTCAAATCTCTGTCGTCTCTGCTGTCTTCGTGTTTGAGGGGGATGGGCTCCGAGTTTTGAGCAATAAAAACCACAGGAAGGACTCATCACACAAACTGGATTCCCAGAGCTTGTCAGGATCGATCCTTGAGGCCATGGTGGTGCTGGGGTGCTGCTGTGGCCGTGAGTGACTGACACTTGCACTCCTTACTTTGAGCTCTAGGTTCGGTGGAAACAGGTCTTATCTCCCAGGAAAAAGAGGGGACTCTGGGGACTAAGGAGGAGGGTGGGCAGGGACAGTGAGGGAGGCAAGGAAAGGGCCCAGCCTATTGAAAGCCCATTCTAAACTGCTTCTTTGCACATGAAGCCTCTTTTCTCTTTCCGCCACTGACTCTATTCCTCGAGGCTGTGGCCCTCTGTGAGAGCTGTGTGGCACCTTCCAGCGAGCCCAGCGACAGCAGCACTTACCCAGCAGGCGAATCTCGCCTTTGCTGTGATCCAAAGAGGTACTGCTGGATGGGGGGGGAAGGGACGCCACGGTGGTTTCCTCTTTCATTCATGAGAGTCATTGTTCTAGACTTCTAATTACTCTCCTGGTTCAGGGTGCCCCCTCTCAGGGACAGGATGAATCTGGGCCTCCTACCCAAACAAGGCAGGTACTGGAGATTTCTCAGTTTGCTCGTGTCTCCAGGTAGTGGCTTGGTGCCAGTCCCTGCCCCAGGTGGTGACTCATGAGGGTTTTAACCTGTTCACCACTCTCTTGTCCTGCTCCGAGACAGCACCACTCTCTTGTCCTGCTCCTATGTAACAGATGCTCAGTAAAGTGTCTGTCGGCTGAAGCAATGATACTAGCCAGCATTCACCAAGCTCTCGTTAGGTACAAACACACTGCTCTGAGTACTTTTCATGTAATTTCTCATTTAATCCTTGCCACTACTCCATGGGGTAGGTACTGTTATTATTCCCCTTTCCCATATAAGGAAACAGGTCCTGAGAAATGCAGGTCCTAAAGCTGCCGAGTGTCCAAGCCAGGATTCAAACCCAAGCCGCTGGCTCCACAGTCCAGGCTCTTAAACACTCACTCTGCGGGCTCTTGTGGAAGGACAGATGGACGAATGGGCAGCAGGACCATACTGACTAGTTTCAGCCTCTCCACTCCGCGTGTGGTCGCTGTCCTCCTGTTCTGGGATAGCCCTGAGTCAGGTCTCAGCCCATTTGGGCCCAGAGGCTTGAACACCACTCTGGGCATGAGGTTTTTCTATGATTCTGGAACCTTCACTTCCCCTTTCTTTAAATTAACAAGAACTGGGGCGCCTGGGTGGCTCAGTTGGTTAAGCGACTGCCTTCGGCTCAGGTCATGATCCTGGAGTCCCGGGATCGAGTCCCGCATCGGGCTCCCTGCTGTCAGCAGGGAGTCTGCTTCTCCCTCTGACCCTCCCCCCTCTCATGTACTCGCTCTCTCTCATTCTCTCTCTCTCAAATAAATAAATAAAATCTTTAAAAA
>NC_138384.1:39614237-39646858 GCF_054177405.1 Leptonychotes weddellii
TGGGGCGCCTGGGTGGCTCAGTTGGTTAAGCGACTGCCTTCGGCTCAGGTCATGATCCTGGAGTCCCGGGATCGAGTCCCGCATCGGGCTCCCTGCTGTCAGCAGGGAGTCTGCTTCTCCCTCTGACCCTCCCCCCTCTCATGTACTCGCTCTCTCTCATTCTCTCTCTCTCAAATAAATAAATAAAATCTTTAAAAAATAAATAAATTAACAAGAACTAACTGGGTATTTGATATCATGAAAGAATTCTGATTTTTTTTTTTTTTAAGGTGTAATAATGCTACTGGGTTCTGCTTAAGAAAAAAGTCCTTGTCTTTAAGACCCACATTCTAAAGTACCTGTGAACTGGTAAGGTGTCCCGCATTTGCTTCAAAATAATATGGACAGGCTGAGAGTGGAAGGGACAGTGTGTCTGGGTGAATGAAGAGATGAAGGAACTGTTGAAACCGGCCGATGGGGGTTATTATACTCTTCTTTCACCCTTCTGTGTTTGAGATGTGTCTTTTAGAATCAAGGACAACAAATTTCACTCAGAATTTGTGTATTTCTAGCTCAGGTGTAGGTGTGGGGGAGTTTCTTGCCTCTGCCCAGTCCACTTGTACAATAAGAACAGGGTTTTTTGGTTTTCTTGTTGTCGTTTCCATTATGGGAGTCAATACTTGGCCCAAGGCCTTGGAAACCCCTTTGGTAAAGCAGCGCCCAGGAGCAGCGAGGACACCAGGGAAGGTCCCAGTGGCCACACGCGTCCCCGGCTGCTCTGAGTACTGGCCACGGCAGTTTTCAGAGGTCCCACTTGCCTGAGATCGGTTTTCCTCCAGCACCTGACCGTGGGGGCCCCGCCCACATTTTTTCCAAAGACGTGTTTCAACAGGAGGCCTCAGATCCTCCCCCAGTCCTCCCCTCAGGACAGACATGCACAGATCCTTCCTTTTTTTTTTTTTTAAAGATTTTATTTATTTGACAGAGAGAGACACAGAGAGAGAGGGAACACAAGCAGGGGGAGTGGGTGAGGGAGAAGCAGGCTTCCCGCTGAGCAGGGAGCCCGATGCGGGGCTCGATCCCAGGACCCCGGGATCATGACCTGAGCCGAAGGCAGACGCTTAACGACTGAGCCACCCAGGCGCCCCCAGATCCTTCCTTTGATGGGTCTTTGTTAGGGCCCCACAGAGAACCAGAACCCAGCGTTTGGTTCGCTCTCGCACGGCAGCAGGAGGCAGGGAAGGGGCCCCCTTTCGGTTCTGGCTTTTGACAGCAGAAGGGGCCAGATGCAGCTTGTGACAGACAGTGCCTTGGACGTGATGATGCTCCCCATCCAGCCAGCAGTTCAGACTCCTTTACCACGTATATGCACACCACCCCGCCCCACTCCACATATGTAGAGGGTCCTGTTGCATTTGTTCTTTGGGGGACTCTCACTTAATCCGTGTGTGACAGAAATCCTTGTGTGGAAATGGCAGGAAAAGAGGACACCCTCATTTTGAGGGGGGCGGTCTGCTTATCGTTTGCCTGCCAGGTAGGTAGACATGGGTGACGGGGACAGGAGCTCTGGTCTGATCCTGCCACAGGCTGGCATTTGTTCCGTCTCCTGATTCGATCTTTGCTCCCGTGCCCGGTTTCTCTAGGTGCGTGGGCAGGAAGGCAGAACTCCTCCTGCAGCCCTCCGGCTTCCTCAGCCTTCTGCCCCCAGCATCCTCTTCAATTCTGTCCTGTCTTCTCCTTTCAAAGGCTTTGAGGTGAGTCCAGTGTGGAGAAAACGTGAGGAGGCACTGTCACCAGCTTAGCTTGATTTTCCCATGTTGCCAGTGTAGACGTGCATGCGTGGTGTCCAAGGGTGGCAAACCCCCAGTAGTCTGATTTTTCAACATAGGCATTCGATGGGGATTCACGGAGCTGAGCACTCTTCTAGGAACGAGGGAGACAGCAGTGAGCAAGACAGAAAAACTTCTCCCCTCCTGGGGCTCTCATTCAAGTGGGGGATTAGACAGTAAACAAGAGAACTCAGGAAGATGTATGCTGTGTCAGGTGGTAATAAGCACTAAGCAGAAGAACTTAAACAGGGAAAGTGGATAGGAAGTATTAGGGTGGGGGGTGTTGAAGTTTTAGACAGGGTGGCCAGAGATGTCCTCCGTGGGAGGTGCATGAGTTCAGGCCTGAAGGAGGTAAGGCAGTGTGAGCGGGTGGGGGTGTCTAGGCAGAGGGAACAGCCAGTGCAAAGGCCCTGAGACATGGGCCTTGGGGGGATTGAGGAGCTCACAAGGAGGCCCACGTGGCCAGAGCAAGGGATGAGGACAGAGAAATGACAGGCTTGATGATCTCTTAGGATCCACTACAAGTTTGTCTCTGAGATCGGAAGATATTGCAGGGTTGAGTGATTTATTACATTTCATTAAATTTTGAAAAGTGACCACATATGCATGGAACCAAAGGAACAAAAATAAGGCGCTCACCTCCCTTGTGCAGAGGCCACCACCATCCCGGTTTCTTTCCGGCGACCAACTTCTTGACATTGCATTGAGTCAGTTTCCTGGCTTGTATTGGGTCAAACCATACGAAATTACTTTTTTGCAGGGCCTAGAGTGTTTGAATATTGGCAGTTTTATGAGGTTCAGCCTAATAGCTTCCTTTCCAAAGCCTGAGAAATCGACCAGTGCTTTCTTGCTGCAGGGGTTAGTGGTCAGAGGTCAGGACCTCCTCCCCCTTTCTGCATCCCACACTGCTCTGTCAGTGACACCAATGAGTACAGAACCCCTGCCGCACCCAGAGCACCATACCAGTCTTGCTGTTAAGGCTGACAAGAAGCTGCCTCTTCCTGCTGGGACCTTACCTGGGGATGGCGTTAGTCATTCTTTGGCTTTCTGTATCTTGGTGCCACCAGTTTTGAAATCACAGAGAGCGCCCAGAGGGAAGGGCACCCCTGGCCTCTTGCCGGGTGTTTGGCATGACTCACACGGTGGGGGTGCTCTCTGGGGCCGGGCAGAACTTCTGGGCATTCTGGATCAGAAACTGGACAGAATAGCTGGCAGAGCGCCCAGCCTGGGGTGTCCGTGAGGTATCTGCTGGGACCGCAGAGGCTCAGGCTACTGGAGGAGGTCTGAGGATGATGGAGAAAGGCCTTCAGCCCCTCCTGTGTGCCGCACCCCTGCACTGACCAGACAGTCTCATGCCTCTAGAAGCCCCGGGCGCTGGGCTGGGTTCTGGGTGTAAAATAAAGGTAAAGGAGTTTTGGATGCCGCTTTGGAGGAGCTCAGTCAGGAAGTTGTGTCAGTTGGTGCGCCTTTGGTTGCTAATAGTAGTAGTAGCAGCGACGACAGCCGCAGCAGATAGGTAATTTATGTAACATCTACCCTATGCTAGGCACTGCGCTAGGCGCTTCCCACGAAGTGACTCATCCAAGCCTCCCAGCAACCCTGTAAGGACTCTTACTATCCCCCTTGTTGCAGATGAGACAGTTAAATTTAAATAACTTGCCCAAGGTTGCACAGCTAGAAAATGGTAGTGACAAGATTTGGACCCAGGGAGTATGACTCCAGAGGCCTCTGTCTGAACTCACTGTGTGTTTCTGGAGTGGTTTGCCACCCTCAGACATGAGCAGACATCAGAATCCCCTGGAGTGCTTGTTTTTTTTTTTTAAGATTTTATTTATTTATTTTGACAGAGACACAGCAAGAGAGGGAACACAAGCAGGGGGAGTGGGAGAGGGAGAAGCAGGCTCCCTGCAGAGCAGGGAGCCCGATGTGGGGCTCGATCCCAGGATCCTGAGATCATGACCTGAGCTGAAGGCAGCCGCTTAACAACTGAGCCACGCAGGTGCGCCCCCCCCCCCCCCGGAGTGCTTGTTAAAACCCAGATTGCCAGACCCCACCCAGTTTCTGATTCAGTAGATCTGGCTTGAGAATCTGCATTTTTTTTTTTTTAAGATTATTTGAGAGAGGGAGAGAGCAAGCACATGAGGGGGAGGGGGGCAGAGGGAGCCTGATGCGGGGCCCGATCCCAGGACCCTGAGAGCATGACCTGAGCTGAAGGCAGACACTTAACTGCCTGAGCCACCCAGGCACCCAAGAATCTGCATTTTTGACAAATACCCAGGTACCACTGGTGCTTCTGGGCCTGAGAGCACATTTTGGGAACCACTGACCTACTGGAATAGGACACCCAGATGATAGTGGCCTGGTCAGATTTATGATTTCATGTAACAAAGAAGCCCATAGATTGGCAGCACCAGGATTGACTAGTTAAGCAACTCCACAGTGCCTCTAAGCAAACCCTCTATGTTGTGCCCTCTGCCATCCTTGGTTTGTCTCCCATGTCCTCAGACTCTCGTGGCCACAAGGTGACTGCCACAGCTCCAGTTGTCACACCCTGACAAGGCTCTATCTAGCAGCAGAAAGAGGGTATCTATTACCATTTGTCTCTCACAAGTGAAGAAACCTTTCCTAGACACCCACCTCTCAGATTCCCCTCATATCTCATTGGCCAGCATTGTGGCACGTGACCATGCCTGGGCAAATCACAGGCAAGAGTCGATCAGGATTTACTCTCAGGGCTGAGGCTAGAACCATCCTTACCTGAAGCACAGGACTGCTGGGAGGAGAGTGGCTACAGAAATAAAATTGGAGTACTGTTTAGGAAAGGACTTGGAGAGAGGGTTGGAATTGGTAGGCAAATGACTGGATCTGCTGCAGAAGTTAGTAAAACGAAGTGGAAGCATCATACTCATACATTTTCATGTCATTGTACTTACACACTTTGTTTTATAATTACCTGAATCAGGACAATGCTTTTGTTCTCTACTCATGTCCACCTTTGGGAAGGTGTACCCAGTGACTGTACCATAAGAGATGTTGGTCTTGTTGAGAAACCCAATATATATTTTTTAAAGATTTTATTCATCCATTTTTGAGACGGGGGGCGGAGGGGTAGCATGTGCGTGGAGCACATGGGAGGGGTGCGGGGGTGGGGCAGAGGGAGAAGCAGGCTCCCCGCTGAGCAGGGAGCCTGACTTGGGACTCCATCCCAGGACCCTGAGATCATGACCTGAGCCGAAGGCAGATGCCTCACTGACTGAGCCACCCAAGTACCTGAGAAATCCAATTTTTTTTTTTAAAGATTTTATTTATTTATTTGACAGAGAGAGAGCACAAGCAGACAGAGTGGCAGGCAGAGGGAGAGGGAGAAGCAGGCTCCCCGCGATGCGGGGCTCCATCCCAGGACCCTGCAATCATGACCTGCGCCGAAGGCAGCCGCTTAATGGACTGAGCCACCCAGGCGCCCCGAGAAATCCAATATTTTGTCTGAAAATCCGGGCAAATGCAAGCTGAGTGATGAGGCCGCAGTCTGAGGGCAGTGTGCACGTGCTTGAGAGCATTTGCTCTGCTCAGAAACACTTGGCTCTCCCTTCTCTCTCTGCTCTTGACCAATTGCTGTTGAAGGTGCTCCTTGCAGAGGCTCAGTTTCCCCTTCTGAGGACTGGCTCATTAGGTGGTTGGGGGGATAAAAGGAGAGGATACAGGTCAAGTGCTTACCTTTAGTCGCTGGCACATGATAAGTCCTCACAAGTGTGACCTCTGCTATTAACAAATGGGACTTTTTTTTAAAGATTTTATTTATTTGAGAGAGAGCCAGAGAGCATGAGCAGGGGGAGGGGCAGAGGGAGAAGCAGACTCCCCGCTGAGCAGGGAGCCGGACTTGGGGCTGGATCCTGGGACTTCAGGATCCCGAACTGAGCCAAAGGCAGACGCTTAACTAACTGAGCCACCCAGGTGCCCCAACAAATGGGACTTATTAATTGAATAATTAAGTTACCATTTAATAAGCCTGCCCTCTCCTTCCAACAGTCTGTGAAAATGACCAAAAATTTTGCCAACTGAGGTTTCCTGTGGATGCCTGTTCCTCCTGCTTACGGACACTGTAAAGTTACTTCCTGCAGCACTACAGAGGGACTGACGAACGAGCGTGGGCTTTGGAGCTAACATGTTGCTGGTAGTGATACTGGCTTCTAGGCTGTTGAGTGGATTCAGTGCATGGAAGTATGTACAGCGCTTAGAACACTGCAGTGTCTGGCCCGCGGTGAGCACTTAATACACGTTGTACAGTTGACCCTTGAACAACTGGGGGTTTAGGGGCACCGACCCCCACACAGTCGAAAATCTGTGTATAACTTTTGACTCCCCCCCAAACTTAACTACTAATAGCCCTATTGTTGACCCGAAGCCTTACCAATCACATAACACATATTTTGTAGGTTGTATTAGATACTGGTTTTTTTAGAAGTAAGCTGGAGAAAAGAAAATGTTACTGAGAAAATCATAAAGAAGAGAAAGTACATTTACATACTGTACTGTAAGAATTATATAAGTGGACCTGTGCAGTTCAAACCCATGTCAAGGGTCAGTGGTATTTTTTTTTGTGAATGAAAAGAAGGGCAGTAAGAATAATACATATATATTTTTTTTCCCTGTTCAGCTGCCCAGGATTTAAACACCATGACCATAATCACCCCCTATTTTGAAGTTAGAGGCTGAATCTGATTGAATCAGAGGGCAGCATGTCATAACTAGAGCTGATAGCTGTTGAGCATGAGCATTTTTTGTGGGTTAGGCTAAGTGCTCACTCTACAGACCTAACTCTCACACTCACCCCATTTTACAGATGCGGCAACTAGGGCCCAGTGGGGGGGGACCTGTCTCTCATCCTGCAAGGAGATCTGGTGCAGTGGTTAAAACTGGAAACCCAGAGCCGCTTTTCTGGGGTTACCTCCCCTCCCGATGACCACTTTCTTGCGGTGTGACCTCCAGCCTGTGACTTCTCTGTTCCTGAACTTTGTCACTTGTGAAATAGGAATGATAATAGTACACACTAAGAGGGTAGCAGTGAGGGCTGCGGGGAGAGAACTCCCGCGAAGTGCTTACAGGGGTGCCTGGTGCAGGGTGAGCCCTCAGCTTCTGGTCGTTGTTATTATTAGGCAAAGCCATTCGGGCTGTGCTGGCAAAGCTGGCCGGAGGGGCCCAGTGTTTAATCATTAAGCTGCGTTGCCTCTGCGAGCGAGTGAGCGGCGAGCGGGCGGGGAGTCCGCCCCGGGAAAGGAGCCCACCTTTGGATGGTGAGGTTGTGGATGGAGCGGGCGGGCGCCAGCCCGGGGCCCGGGGAGGCTGTGGGCACGGATCCAGCCCTGGCCGGTCGGCGAACAGGTGGCCCGCTCCTGCGTCGGCGCTCACAGGCGAGCCGTCTTTGTTACCTTTGAGCTTTCTCTGCAGCCCATTCAGGCTCCTCAGACCACGTGTCCGGTGAGTAAGGAGTCCTTTTTTCCCCCCCTCCCTCTCCCCCCCCCCAAGGGACTGTGGGCGAAGCAGCCGTCTTTGGGAGCGCGCCGGTTCGCTTCGCGGCGAGCGGGCCCCGCGCGGGGAACTCCGGCGGCTGGCGTGTGCTTGCGGCTGCTGAGTGAGTCGCAGTTCGGCGCTGGCGCGGCAGGTTCCCATTTCCGCATTCCAGACACCCACAGCGGGCCGGGGGGAGCCAGCAGCCGGGGGCGGGGGGCCACCGCAGCCCGCCGCGCCCCTCCCTTGCCGGGAGCAGACCCGGCCGCCCCGAACCCCCCTCAGTCACCTGCCCAGTCACCTGCCGGCTCTGTGATCGGGGTGCGCTCCGGCCCGTCTCCGGGGTGAGTGATGTTTGCTAAGTTTGCTGGTAACTTGTAGAGCAGAGAAAGGTAATAATGTGTTTCTCGGTTTCAGGAATGAGACTGGTGGCTTTTTTGTTTTCTTTCTCCCCCCCCCCCTCCTCTGGCATGAAATGTTTACCTGTCTGCTCCCAACTGTGAAGAAAGGTGGGCGGAGTGTCGAGGGTGTGAGAAGAAAATGGAGGGTATTTCAGCCCCCCAGAAGGAATCAGTCGGTGAATGCTGAGCTCCTGTGGGATGCAGACTTCTGTGCCGGGGGCTGTGGGGCATCCCAGCCAGGTACAGAGGCGCTGTGTGATCTCAGGCGGGTTCCTTTCCCTCTCTGGGCCTCTGTGTCCTCATTTGATGAAACCGGAAATAGGAGCAGTACCCACTCACCTTTCCAATGAATCTTATTATGTAAAGTGCTCACAACCTGGGCACCGAGTGGTGCGCAGTGTCAGCTGTCCCTGTGCCCCCCCCCCAACCCGCAGCGCCCCCCCACCCAATTCCCTGGCCTTATCTCTGGCTTCTCAGCTGCTGCTGGCTGTACTCCAGCAACTTGGGCCTCCTCCTGTTCCTCCCTCAGGGCCTTTGCCCTGGCTGTTCCCTCTGCTAGAACACTTCCCCTAGTATCCCCTTCACGTCTCTGCTCAGATGTCGCCCTCTCTGTGAGGCCTCTGTCCTTACTAAATAGCACCTTCTCCACGACTCTTAGCCCTTTACTGTGCTTTATTTTTCTTCATAGCATTACCCCTTGACATAGTTTATTATCTGCCCCTTACCCCAGCTGTGGGCTCCATAAAAGTGCAGGGACTTCTGTCTCTGTCCTTGTAGGGCAGTTCCTGGCATGTGGTAGGTGTGGGATAAATTATTTTATGAATGGATTTATGATATCAGGTGCAATATTGTCCGAGGACAGATGGCTGTCCGCATTTGGGGTTTGAGTTAGAATGTCGCCAAACCTGCAGCTGTGGGGAGGTGGCGTACCCGCACCCTCCCTTTGATCCTCATGGGGCCTGCCTGAGGCATCCAGGTCTCTGGCTTCCTGTCCCTCAGCCCCTTCAGTCTGTTCGGTCTGGGCCCTGCTGGTGGCTCATCCAGGCAGCCCAGATTCATGTGGCAGGGGACAGACGGCCTTGGCCCTGGTGAGTGTGGAGGATGTGTGCAGGTTCATTCAGGTGGGGCAAGCTTTGTCGGAGACGTACACACGTCCCTGTGTATATGGAAAGCCCGCTTCATCGCCTCATCCTGCTTGGTGTTCCTGCAGCAAGGTCAGGGAATGCCTTGGAAATAAGAATGAACCGGCCAGGCCCAGTTTATTGGTCTTCCCTGCTTTAACAGGCAATAATACTCGTTCTGGGGCTGAACAGATTTTAATTAAATGGTAAACTCGAAGAGTCTGTGTCGTAGCTGACACCTCATCAGTCCTCTGGCTCCTGGTGTCAGCAGTTGGTTCTGTAAAAATATCCTGAGCAGGGCTTCCCCAAGCTCCACGGAACCAGGTCAGTGGCCCTCTCGGATTTCTCCCAACAGCATGAGACACCGAGGGACTGAGGTGCTGATGGACTTCCTGCTGCGTCACACATCATCACACCTCTGGGCCTGCTGCTATATTAAGAATGTGCACAGTGTCAGCAGAGCTGCTCCTACAGCATTTAACTGTGCCCTTCGAGCTCCAAGTGCAGCGGTTTTGGAGTTGGGTTGGGGCCCCTCCAGAGAGGCCATTGCACATAAGGCTCAAGTCCCAGCACTGCCCACACTCTGGACACAGTGCTTACCTTCTCTGGGCCTCTGTTTCCTTATCTGGAAAATGGGAATAATTAGTAGTTCCTGCCTTCAATGAGAAGTTCAAGTGAGATCAGGTGACCCAGTTAGCACTGTGTCTAATGCATAGAGAGCACTGACTAAATGGGGGTGATCATTATGAATTAATTCCAAGCCTCTTTTAAATTGTTTTCTGTCCCTGTTTTGTGGACTCCACTCTGACCCACCTCCATGTCTGCATCCTCCCACAATCCTGCCCCCTTAGTATCAATCAAGTACTGTATAGGTCTTTCCACATTTCCTTCCATGGTTATATAATCCTATAGAGAGAAATGTTATCCCATAAAGGATAATATTACCCCTATTTTCCTGCATTTGGCTCTTCTGACATGGCAATACCATGTAGAAACGCCTCCACGTTCTCAGGTAGCACATTTGCTCTTTTTAATGACTGCGTAACACATGGTGGTGTGGGTGTACCATAACTTATTTGGCCAGGCCATCCCTGATGCGCATTCCCTTTGTTTCTGGGTTTTTTTCCAAATTATTATTTTTATTGATGGTCTTCTTTAATTAGATTGCAGGCGTCCAACCTGCTTCGCCACCTTGTTAACTTAAGCTCTCAGCCCTTGAGAACGAATATGAAGTAGCATTAACATAATGATACCTCTGGCCCAGATAGGAGATGTATGTTCTGAGGGTTCTCACCAGGTCTAGCACAACGTTGAACTACTTTAAATGCTTTTTAATTATAAAAGTGATTTAATAGATTCATCACCCTTAATACAGATCAGTTGTGCCTAATGAGTACTTGTTAGTAAAATAAGAGAGAGGAGGTTCATGTTTTTTCATTTTAAGGATCTTTGTTACCAATATGTGAGAGATTTGGTGGGGATCTTGGATCCATGGGCATGTTTCTTTTTTAGGTGGTCCTTTAATTGCGGAATATATCTCGCTTTGTGAAACTTGTATAGCGGTGTACAAGATAGAGGTTTGTTCCAGTTCGCTATTGCTATAGAACAAGCACCCTGAAACATAAGGCCTTAAAATGACAAACTCCGGTTTACTGAGGCTCCTGCGGATGGCTCTCCTGCTGGTCTCGACTGGGGTTTCTTAGGTGGCTACAGACAAAGGGCGGATGGAGCTGGAACACTCAAGCTGTTTTACTCACGTGACACGTTGGAGATGGCGTGGGAGACCACACTCTCTGTGGTCTCTGTTCTTCCATGTGGCCTCGCCAGCCAGTGGCTGGACTTACACCATGGCAGCCCAGGGCCTCCTAAGTTTTTTTTACGGCATCGTCCAGAACTGGTTCAGCTCACTTCGGCCTCATTCTGTTGGCTAAAGTGAGTCGTAGGGTCAGCCCAGATTCAGTGCGGGAGGGCTGACATAAGACTTGAGTTCCGCGGAGCGGGGGCCATCTTTAGAGACCACCACAGCCGTCATTTTCTTGCCGAGGTGAGGAGCAGGTGGTGCCACAGCTTACCATCGCTCCAGTGTCCCAGGCTCCTCTTTCTCCGCATCGCTGATGCCCTTCGCCTCATAGTGATGAGAAGGCTGTTGCACCTCCAGCCCCACGTCCTTGTCACAGGCAGAAAGAAGCAAAACTCGTAAGGGAGACAGCCCTCTATCGGGAAACCACAAACTTCGTGAAATCTTTAGCTGATTTCTGGTTGTGTCGCTGTGGCTAGAGAACTCCATGGCATGACCACTCCTAGCTACAGGGAAGTCTTGGAAATGGAATTTTTAAAGCCGGGCTTATCATGACCCTGAATGAAGGGTCAGTACTGAAGAAGAGAGAATGGACATGCGAGTAGGCATCTAGAAGTGGTTTGTCCAGACAGCCTAAGACGTAGTGAGGCCGCACGTATTAACCATCTGTTCAGTAAGTACTTGGGATGGGCAGCGCACCAGGCCTCTTACCGAGGCTGCAGGTATCAGGGAAGGGAGCACATCTGGGGGTTAAACTGATCATTTGCAGCCCTTGACTAGATAATTGCTCACCTCATGTCTCCCAGGTAGATGTTTGAAGTTAGACTAATGATAATAATAACCAGCCTCATTAAGGGCTTACCTTGTATAGAGGATCTATGAACCAACCCCCTCAATCTTCACAATGGCCCCATGAAGTAGGCACTGTTTACCGCCCTCTCTTTTCAGATACAGAAACAGACGCACAAAGTTAAGTAACTTGCCAGAGGCCCTCCCCTTCTCCCTCCCTCCTTTCCTCCTGTTCCTAGGGAGTAGCGCAGTTGGCATGCGGTCTCTGGTGGTCTGGCTCTGGAGTCCGAGAACCACTGCGCTATACTTTTTGAGTTTATTACAGGAAACATTTCTTGTGGAAATGAATATGTAAGTGACGGCAGAACAAAACATGAAGCAGAAACCACCTACTACCTCATCCCCTCCACTCCTACTTCCTGCCTCAATTGGTCCCATCTGTCAGTAACTTGGTGAACTTTCTTCCTCACCTCTTTCTAAATGTATTCCATTTTTTTTTTAAAGATTTTATTTATTTATTTGACAGAGACAGAGATAGCGAGAGCAGGAACATAAGCAGGGGGAGTGGGAGAGGGAGAAGCAGGCTTCCCGCTGAGCAGGGAACCCGATGTGGGACTCGATCCCAGGACTCTGGGATCATGACCTGAGCCGAAGGCAGCCGCTTAACGACTGAGCCACCCAGGCACCCTGTATTCCATTTTTTAAAGATGGCCTTTGGGCACAACATCAGATTAATCAGAATCCTTGGTGCACAATACACTAGCATTTGGGGGTTCATCCAAAAATGTCTGTTATAATGAACAACCATTAGCCTGCTACCTGCCCAGGAGTGAGAGCATGAACATGAACCTGTGTTGTGGTACTTCCCATCCTATCCCCTGCCTGCTCTCCCGGAGGTGACCGCCATCTTGAATTTGTTGTTTGTCATTCCTTATCTTAAAAAGAATTATTTTTGAACTTTATACAGATGATATTGTCAACAAATGATGTATAGTCTTGTGGGACTTGGATTTTTCACATAATATTGTGATTCTAAGATTGATCCAGACTGTTTTTGTATAGCTGTAGTTCATTGTGCTTTTTTGCTGCTATGTGATATTCCACTGGCTGAATATATCACATTTTTGCGTTCGTTATTTGCATGCCAATGAACAATTCATTAGTTTCTAGATTTTTTGCTACTAATGGGCTACTGTGAATGTTGTTCCACATATTTCCTAGTATGCATTGACAAGAATTTCTTTTGGGTATGTACTAGGCACCAGATTGATGGGTTGTAGGATGTGAGCATCTTTCACTTTGCCAAATATTGTCATACTGTTCTCTAAACATTGCCACCAAGGGCTCGGTTTGGTAAAGCTTTTTTGTTTTCTGCCAGATATGAAATGAAATCTCATCGTGGTTTCAATTGTGCTTCTCTGAAGACTAGGAAGGCAGAGTATCTTTTACCTTTCTTCTTCTGGTTGTAGCTTGCTCATCACTTTGGCTGCTTTTTAGTCATGACTTGTAGGTGTTTTTTATATACACTTGATCCTGAAACTGTGTGGGGGTTAGGGGTGCATACCTCCTGTGTAGTTGAAAACCCATGTATAACTTTTCACTCCGCAGAAACTTAACTGCTAATTGTGTACTGTTGATTGGAAGCCTTACTGATAACATAAACAGTCAATTAACACGTGTTTTGTATGTGATATGTATTATGTACTGTGTTCTTAAAGTAAGCCAGAGAAGAAAATGTTATTGAGAAAATCATAAGGAAGAGAAAATGCATTTATAGTACTATATGAACTACATACATGGATCTGCATAGTTCAAACCTGCGTCATTTCCAGGTCAGCTGTATTCTGGTACTAATCCTGGGGCAGCAGCCTATTTAACCTAATTGTAAATTTTGTGATTCTCATGTCATCATTTCCTTGGTTGTTCCCTCACCCCTGTTTGCCCTCTCCCCACCAACTCCATGATAGTTCTTTGTATATCCGCGGCTCACAGTGATTCTCTCTTCTTTGGAGTAGTCCTCAATTTGTGGGCATTTTTATTTATTTGTGTAGATATAGGACCCATCCCACTCACTCTGCAGAGCTTTTTGATCCCAGTGTATCAGTCTGATTAGGTTCAACTGCATATAATAGAAAACTGCATACAAAACAAAATGACAATGGCCTAAGCAAGATAGAAGTTGCCCAGTACTGCATTCTTATCATGGACCCGGGCTCTTTATACCTCTTTGATCCATCATCTTTGTTCCTCCAACTCATGATTCAAGATGGCTGCTCAGGCTCCAGCCATTGCATCCCAGCGAGCAGGAAAGAAGGGATGAACTTGGGCACCCCTGTCTCTCTAAAAAGGCGTAATGGAAGGAACACATAAACTTTATACTCTCAGACTCTTGCTCAGAACTTAGTTACAGTACCATATATAGTTGCAAGGGGTCTGGGAAGTGTAGTCTTTATTTCACATGGCCTTGTTTTGAGCTAAAAAAGACTAAAAGGGGAAACTCACTACTGGATTAGGCAGCCAGCAGCTTTACTAGTTCAGAAGTGTTCCCTAAAAATGGCTCTTAAGGGAGCTGTGAGACAACCAGGATGGTACCTCAAGATGATGCCCTTTTGATTCTTTGATTTATTACACAAATATTTCTTGAGCACCTGTTTTGTACTGGCACTGTTCTGGGAGATGGGAAGACAGTAACGAACACAACAAATGAAGTTTCCACCCTTGTGGAGCTTACATTGTGAAAGGGAAGATAGATAGTAAGAAACAAGAAGTATGTATTAAGTCCAAAAGAGAGAATAGGTGTGAAAAACAATAAAGGAGGGTACACACAATGAGAGTAAGAAGCATGGGGTGCTCTAATTTTTGAAGACATGTGATGCTGTTGTAGAACGGGGTCAGGGCAGGCCGCTTTCAGGAGATGACATTGGAGTGGAGGTGAAGAAGGGGAGTACAGGAGTCCTGTGGGTATCTGGGGGAAGAGCATTTGGGGCAAAATAAGTACAGGGAGCGGGGGAGGGGAGCAAGGGGGGCAATGAGAGGGGCCCGATCGTGCAGGGCTGTGGGGGCCACAGTGAGGACTCTGGCTTTACTCAAGACTGACATGAAGCCCCAGGAAAAAAGATGGCATCTGATCGTTAGCCCTTGGGGAGTGACCGTAGTCACGAGCTGTCTTCTCTGAGTCAAGCTCTCTGTTTAGTTGCCTCTAGATACCTTGTGAAGAAAGTAAATAGTTTCAGCTCTCTTAACCAGGACCACTCTAGTTTTATTTGTACTGGCCACTACCCACCCCCGCGGGATGATTATAAAGTTAAATAGTTTGGTTTCTATGAAAGATAAGAATTTTTTTTTTAAGGGCACAATGACAATATTATGGTCCTGATTAAAATAACTAACAATAATTGCTTGACGTCGTCTAGAATCCACTTAGTGTTAACACTTCAGATCATCTCATAAATGTCTTTTTAGAATTGATTTGTTCCAATCGAGGTCCACTGTGGGATTTGGTTCACATGCCTGTTAAGTGTCATTTAATCTGTGGGCCCCCCTGCCATCCCCCCCTTTTTTTGTATAGTTTATTTGTTGGAAAAAAGCCCTGTAATTAGCTGTGTCGATCTCCCACAATCTGTGTCTGGGATAGTATTTCTGTGGTGGCGGCGAGCTCGTTCTTCTGTCCTTGTGTTTCCTGCAAATGGGTGGTTGCATTTGGAACCTGAATCGGATTCAGTTTTGAGATGTACGCACACATGCACACATATCTGTGTGTGTTTCAGGGGCGGGGATGGCAGTAAATTCTCCCGGCTGTTGCTGCGTGTTTTGTCCGTCAGCAGGTGGGCAAAGGCCGTGGTCTCTCTCTGTCATGTTCTGTAGAGTTAAGGGCTGGAAATAACCATTTCCTAGGCTCATGATTTCACCTGGGGTTTGCAAAATTGTGACATTTGTACTTCTGTCCTCCTCTTCATTTATTAGCTGGAATATTTCTCCAGAGAGAAGCCTCCCTCATCTATTATTCAGGTATCCTGAGGGTACCGACTCTTTTGAACTTTTGTTTACATTAGAAATGAGTATTGAACAACTGGGCTGGTGGCTTCTGATCTGCAGTTTTTTCCTTCGGTGATTCAAGTCGTCTTTGTTTTCGTGTTCATTCATTCGATGTGTACTGGTCTCCGCTACTGGCAAGCCTCCTCTTGGATTCGGGAACAAACATGAACTGTCACAGATCTCTCATTGTTTAGTCACAGGTGCTGTGGGCCTTACCTTTGGCCAGGTGGAGCCTGTGTGTGTCACCCCATGTAACCGGGGAGAGATGACTCTAGGCTGTTGTTGACATTTCCATTTTTTTGTTCTCTTTCACTGGCCCCGTGTTTTCAGGCCTACAGCCTCTAGAGAGTTCTTGCTCCACGCCAGGGGATTAAACCCTTATGCTTGGGGCAAGCGGTTTTTGAGCATCTGAATTTCTTCTGACTTGAAACTCCATTCCTAGACAAAAGAACAAAAAAGGGCTCTGCTCCACTGGAGAGGCTCTCCTTCTAGTAGCCTTGCCAGGGGCGAGCTCTGACCCCAGGCGCTGTTGTCTAGGTCATAAATTCTTTAGAGCACTAGCACGCATGAAATCATCTGGATGCCTTGGGATCAGTTACGCATTATATCGCACACTACCTAAGGGCTTTCTTTTCTTCTGGAGATTACAACGACATTTATTCCCTCGGGGCGGTGGGGGGGGGGGCAGATTTGATGTAGAATGATGTCGAATTCATTAATTCATTCAGTCACTGACTTGATCCTTTGGCATATATTTATATCACAGGCGTTCCAAGGGCTGGGGGGTCAGAGCTTGAGAAGGCCTGTCCTGGAGTTTAGGTTCACCTTGAAGGACACAGAAGATAAAGTAGTAAACAGATTAATCAGATGTTTCAGGTGGGGATGAATAGTGCTATGAAGTGATTAAAGCAGAATAATGAGAGACACACCTGGAAGGTGGAGGGAGCTGTGGGAGGCTGGATAGCGGGGGTGGGGGGGGGTGTTCGGAGGAGAGCTTCACTGGGGTGGGGACACATCAGCGGAGACTGGGGTGGTACAGAGGCGTCCTGGCAGAAAGAACAGCCACTGCAGAGGTGCCGAGGCAGGAATGAGTTAGGTGTGTGGAGGAACAGTAGAGTAGCCCGGGTGGCGTGGCGTGGAAGGTGGTAGAAGGGCCGGCAGGGGCGGGAGCCTGGTGGAGGGTTCGACTTGTATTCTGAGTGTCCTCGCTGTCATTGCCTCTGGCTGCCTTGGAAGCTAGATGGAGGGGTGATTGTGGGACGAGGAGGGAGGCAGCCGTTACTGGAGGGCGGGGAGGGGTGTGGTACCTGACCCGAGTGCTGGCATTGGTGCTTGAGACAGCTTGCTAAGGGATTGGTCAGTGGGTGGTGAGTGGGGTGAGAGATTTGGCGCTTTGGTCTGCGGGTTCGGATGGATGGTAGTAATGACCGTCCCTGGCCCCCTTTAACATGGGCTGAGGTGTCCTACTTACACACATCTCATTTGACCCTCTGTATGGTAGACTCTTACTCCCCATTTTGCAGGTGAGGAAACTGAGGCCCAGGGAAAAGAAGCCCTTGATCCTTGTCACTCGGCCAGTTGGGGCTGGGTTGGAACCTGGATAGCCCAACCCGCAGTCTGACCTTGCTCCCCTTTCCTCTCACTCCAGACACAGCTGTTATTTCATGATGTTGATACAGCCCATGCTCAGGAAAAGCTGATGTCAGTATCCTACAATTACGGAATCAGGAAGGGCTCAAGTCCACATAGGTGGCCCTTCCACTGTCCCCACTAACCTAGATCCTGATGTGCCTTTTATTACAGTGTTTATTACAGGGCAGCAAACAGACTTTCTGGGTGCTGACGCGGACGTAATTTGATGCGTGGGCCAGGTAAGGTGTATGTAGGCCCCCGGACTTTGAGCTTCTGAGCCTGCTTAACTGATTGGGCCGAAAGTCTCCTTGCCTATCAGACCCTTGTTATCTCCTCCTCCAGGGATCCACGTGTAAAGGGAGCTCACTCCCTGTGGGGGTGTGACCCATGTGATACCTCAGCCAGCCACATGGCTTTACTTGGTGTCCTCGAGGAGAGTGGTATGCCCCCCCACCCTCTGTCTACATGTGGGGTGGGTGAAAGGTGGTGCTGAGTTTGGTCCTGCTTGGGGCTCAGCATCACTGAGAGATGCTGATCCTCTCCTGCTCCTTCTTGCATTTAGGTCACGTGGCAGAAGTTTCAGATTGATCGATTTTTTCGTTTATTGATTTAAAACTTACAGGAGCCACATGCTGATTGTCAACATTTCAAGCAGTAGAGCAGTATGTAAAGCAAAGCATAGCAGTTCCTTGTTCCCCTGGTGACCCTGGCACCTGCCCCACCCCCCCCTCCTGTCACTCTCACCTGCACAGAGTGACATTTAGTGTGCCCTTCTTGCTCTGTGTGCAGTAGATTGTGTTTAAGAGGCTGGGCTCTGGGGCCACAGTGCTTGGGTTCAAACCCCAGTTTTGTTATGTACTGACATTTGCCTTAATCATTCTGTGCCTCATTTTCCCCATCTGTGAAATGTTGGTGATGACCGTAACCTCTTGGCCTGTAAGGATTTATCATGTTAATATATGTAAAAGTTAGAGTGGCGCCTGGTGTGTGATAAGCACTCGCATGTTAACTATTTCTGTTACATACATGTATGCCCATAGTTGTTTGTTTTACAAACGTACTCTCTAGGTATGTTGTTCTTCAGACTACACTTTCCTTTAAGGATCTGCCTTGGAGAGCCTACTGCAGCCGTGGGTCAAGGTCAAGGTCAGCCACGTTTTTTTTTTTTAAGATTTTATTTATTTGAGAGAACATGAGAAGAGGGGGAGAGGCAGAGGGTGAAGCAGACTCCCTGCTGAGCAAGGAGCCCGATGCGGGACTCGATCCCAGGACCCCGAGATCATGACCTGAGTTGAAGGCAGACGCTCAGCCAGCTGAGCCATCCAGGCGCCCGGGCCACATTCTTTTTAATGACTTCTTGGTGTTCCATTCTGGCAGTGCCCTGTCATTGGACATGCTGTTCATTTCCACCTTTCCTTATGATGACTCTGAGCACACATAAACCTTTGTTGGGGTCTTAGATTTTTCTTAGGACAAAGTCCTGGGGTTACAATTACTGAAACAAAGTGTATAAAAACGTTTAAAGGCTTGCGCTATTCCTCATTGACTTGCCTGTTTCTGGGCCATCTGCATTTCCTCGTTTGTTGCCTGTTTTTGTAGGGGCTAGTTTTTATCTCTTACTGGTTTGTTTGTAGGGGATCTTTATATTACTAAAGGTAGAAATCATGAGTTATGGGATGTAGGTTTACATCCCTGGTGAGATTTGTTTACCTTTTAATTTTGTTATGTTATTAAACATTATACTGAGATTTTTTTGTTGATGTTGTTTGCTTTTGTGCTTTGGCCTTTAATTTAAGATGAGATAAACACTATACTTTCTTCCTAGTTACTTCATAGCTTCGTGTTTCTTTTTTTTTTTTTTTTAAAGATTTTATTTTTAAGTAATCTCTGCATCCAACGTGGGGCTTGAACTCCTAACCCTGAGATCAAGAGTCGCATGTAGAGCTTCATTGTTTATATCAAACACCTGGATTTTTTTTTTTTTTCCTGGTGTTAGTTGTGGGATACAGATCTTAAACCTGCCTCTGCCAATAGTTAACTAGTTGTCTCTCATAGTATTAATCGAAAAATCCATCCTTTCCCACTGCCTTGAAAAGCTCAGTATGAACCCGGCCCCAGTCTGCATGTTGGAGCGGTCACCTTTCAGTCCCCGGCCGTAACTCGGGTGTCGCAGGTTGGCGACATCCCCATCCACAGCGAGGAGCCTGGAGCACAGACCTCACTTAACATCTCACCACTTGGATGAGGCAGAATCTGGTTTGGAGTAGGGTAGACTTAGTAACCAGGGTCCTTATTGCTAATGTCTTTCCAGCAGCTTTTTTGCAGTTCCTCGGCAAACCTTCCTTTTGTCCACCGGTGACAGTCACTGTGATGGCCCCTGGGCTGTAGTGGCCTGTTGGGCCTATTCCCCGCCTCACTGCCCCGGCCAGGGCCTCGTGACAGTGTTCGGTGTCAGTGGAGGTCGCAGGCAGGTGTGGGGACGTTTTACCCTGCAGGGCCCCCCTTGATGGGCGCCTGGGTAGGTAGGGCCCAGAATTTTTCTGGGTACTCTTAAGAAGTCCATGGTGGCCACCGTGTGGCAACGTCAGTGAAGCACTCCTCTGTCCCCATGGCTGGGCCCAGCCAGGGAAAAAGTTGGCATCGATGGTGACAAAGCTGGAGTACAAGCAGCAGTGGGCAACATTCTGGAGCCTTGAGTAGTAGGGAAAAAAAGAAAAAAGTCTCTCAGCAGGGTTGTGGGGAGCTCAGCAGGAAGCTAGCCTAGCAGACGCAGACGTGGAGAGCAGAGCCTCAGAGTCGGCTGCTGGATCCGTGGAACTGCTTGCCCACCCGGCTGGCATGAGGCCTGACCTCTGACTGCCAGCTTCACCGCTCAGCTTTGCCTTGTCTTGGCTGGGTGTCCTTGGGCAAGTAACTTAACCTCTCTGTGCCTCAGCTTCTGTATAACGGAATAATAATAGTTCCTACCTTCGGTTTTTGTGAGGATCAAATGATCCATGCAAAGTGCTTAAAATAACTGTGGCTGGCACATAGTAAACACTCAAATAAATGTGAGTCATTGTTTCTTTCTCTGCCTCCCCCCGCCCCTTTCCGTGTTTTGGAGGGTGGGGATAAAGATCCCAGTAGATGTACTAAAGTGTGTGGGGGCAGATATCATCACTTAGGTATTTCCTGAACACCTATGACGTGGCACCCAAGTGCTAGGGCCACAGCAAGGCTCAGGATAGACACAGTCCCCACACTTTTGGCGCTGACTTTCTGGAGGAGAACTGGAGCCTAAACAAACAGGTAAATAATGTAATGTTAGTGAGATGTGAAGAAAACGGACTGGGGGAAAGACTGCAGAGTGGCAGAAGCTACTATTTTAGCAGAGGTGATCAGGGCAGACCCCTGAAGAGGTGACTCTGATCAAGACCTGAATATAAGAAGCCAGCCATGCAGACATTTGGGAAAGAGCATTCCAGACAGCATAGCAAATGCAAAGGCCCTATGGCAGGAGCTGGCAGAGCATGTTGTAAGAAGTACAAGGAGGTCATGGTGGCCAGAGGGCTACGAGGGAAGGGAAGGTGAAAATGACAGAAGATGAGGGCAGAGAGGGAGCCAGGTAGGAAGTTCTTAGCCTAGGTTCTCCGGGTTGAAAATAATAGAAGCCCATGTGTGATCCATCCAAACCTAAAAGAATTCTGAGATGCCTCCTGGAACTTGGGACAGGCATTGTCTGCGGTCTCACGATCCACAGGCTCAGGGCCCCGAGACAGGGGTCTGATTGGCCCAGCTTTGGTCAGTTGGCTACTTCTCATCCAGTGAGCTCTGGCGAAGCAGTAACCATGACACACATACTTCTTAAAAAACGAGGACTTTCTTTGGCCTCCTGGCCTAGGGCATCATTCCTCTTCTTCCATATGCAGCATCAACATGTTGTGGTTAAGAACAGGGGTCAGATGGCCTGGATTCAAAGGTCAGCTGCTTGCTAGCTGTGTGACCCTGGGTTTATCACTTCACCTTTCTGGGCCTCAGTTTCGTCACCTGTAAAATGTGGATGATAAAGGTTTCTACCTTAAGGGGCCATTCAGAGCATTAAATAAGTTTACATAAAGAATGTAGTTTGAGCCTGAAGCATAATAGGCACTCAGGAAGTACTATTTATCATCATCCTTATCTTTCCTCCTGGATAGCGCTCTGTAGTTCAAGCTAGGGCTTGGGAATAGAGTCTGGAATTGATCCCAGATTCACCACCAACTAGCTCCGTGATCTTGGCCGAGTGAGTAACTTCTTTCTGCAGAGTAGAAAGAATAAGCCACAAGGACTCATTGATTGGATGTGTGTGTGTTGTCTAAGATTTGGGGTTATTGTGGAAATTCAAGTGATCCTGATGTAGGAAAGACATTAGGGTTCGAAGCCGATGGCCAAGAAAGAATTCTTGAGATGTCTTTGGTGCAAAAAGGTGATTTTATAAAAGCATGGGGACAGGGCCTGTGGGCAGAAAGAGCTGCTGCCCTGTGGTCTTGAGGAGAGGCCCATTATATACTTTGAAGTTGGGAGGGGATTAGGGAGAGTGTAAGCCTTCCAGGTATTTTGGAAACAAGGTTTCCAGGATCCTGAGGGGGGCCAGCTATTGTTAGGAAAGGTCATTTATTACTGTCTAATAAAAACTCAGTCATGAGACCCTTCAGATGTGTATCGGTGGGTCATATACTTGGGGGATGACTGCCAACATGTATCTTGGGGGTAGAGATAAAGGAAGTTTCCAAAGGAATTTTTATATGTTAAAGTAGACGTACAGGATCCTGGGGGTCAGCCTTTTGCCCTTAGCCAAGTGTCAGCATCGAGGTAGCTGAGTCCCTAGAGGAAGGTCCCTCTGCCTGTTTCAAGGACATGTCAGTGGGCTGTAGGGAGTAAGGAAATTTCATAATTTCTCTTCTGCCTTTGTTTCCCACATCAATCCCGGGTGTCCAGGCGCAGTGCAGCCCTGGCTTCTGATCTCAGGCCCTGAGTGTGACCTGACGGAGAGGATAACGTTGGGACCTGCCTCACCTCCTTCACAACAGCTTGTGCGGGGCCCTCCTGCACGTGGCCGAGCACCGCACCGCTCCCTGTAGGCACATCTGCCACCCCTAGGCTGTGAGCTCTGTAAGAGCAGGACCCACGCCTGACCCCCCAGGCCCCTGGCCCACAGTGCCGCGTGGGAGTGCAGGAACACACCTTCGTCAGGTTTCTCCTCTTGCGAAAAGATCTCAAAAACAGCTTTCTCAAGAAATGTTGTGTTTGCGTCTGATCACACCCATTCCCTGGACAGTGTGACTCTGAACCCGGGCTGGGAACTGGCACTAGCTAAGAGTCTTACGAATAGTTGGGATTCTCTGGCTTTGCTCCTGGAGCGTCTGTTTGGGCAGGTGTAGTGGATACCGGCTGCTGGTTTGGCCTAACAACCATTCATGGTTCTTCTGTGGTTTTCCTTTTGAGGATTGCTCCTCTGCCATCCAGTTCATTCATTCACTGAGCCCGACTGCGTGTGTGACACTGCTTTCTCCGGGCCTCGGGGTGGGGGGGGTGGGGAGGGGGGCAGCGAATCGGACAGAAGCCCCGCCCTGGAAAATGGAAGGAGGTAACTATCTTATAAGTTGTAAATTATAAGTTATACAGTAGATAACTGTACATTAGCTGACGGGATTATCGCACTGGTACTTTCTGATTTCAGTAATTACGCTGTAATTGAGAGAATATCATTGTTCTTAGCAGACACCCACTGACCTCTGTAGGGATTCAAAGCAAGACAAATTCATGGAAAAAGGGAGGCAAACCAGTATTGGCTGAACAGTCATAAAAATGCCTAAAATACTTACCTTTTTTCAGTTTGGGGATATTGTCATGAAGACTCAGCCATAATGAAATGCTCTGCCGTACAGAATAGGTTTCTAGTCAACAAATCAATGCTTTATATGCACAATTTTGAGTTTACAGATTCTAAAAGCTTTGGTAGGTAGGGTGTTGTAGATTATTTTCATTTTTTTTCTTTGTATGTGTATGTATTTTGCATATTTTTTTGGAAAGAACTTTTAGAAACTGGAGTAAAAAAGCCCAGCTTTTAAAAAGCCTTCCCCCACCCCACCTTGTGGAGCATTCTGGTCCACGTGGTTTGGATGTGGAACGGGCACAGTCGTGGGCCTCTCAGATGGTTCCGTTCCTCTCTGCCCCAGTGATTGGCTCAGGAAAGGGCTCATGAGTCATGTCAGTCTGTTCAAAATTTATACACGTCTCTTGCTCAAGCTGCCAGGAAGGAGGTACTTTCTTTCTACTGGGGTGCTAAATTGTGGGGCATAAGCCTAATGCTACAGGAGGCCACGTTTGCCCAAAGGGTGAGATAGAAACGACATTGGAAATGATTGGTTCTTAATAAATTCTTTGGGTAACTGGAAATCAGAATAACCCCTGAACCTTTCAGTAACATGAGCCAAAAAATTGCTTTTTCTTTTTTTTTCTCGAGCCAGTTTGAGTTGGGCTCTGCCACTTGCAGCCAAGAGTCCTGTAAGTGATACAGTAATTCCTGTGGGCTCTAGAATCTGTATTTTAAAATTCTCCATAAAGAGATGCCTGAGTGGCTCAGTCAGTTAAGCATCTGCCTTCAGCTCAGGTCATGATCCCAGGGTCCTGGGATGGAGCCCCGCATCGGGCTTCCTGCTAAGTGGGGAGTCTGCTTCTCCCTCTGCCCCTCTCCCCCGCTTATGCAGCTGTTCTCTTTCTCTCTCTCTGTCAAATAAATAAATTTTAAAAATCTTAAAAAAAAAAATCCTCCATAAATAGTTTGTATGAATCAGCTGTTTGAGAACCACTTTGCTAGACTTTTCCGAGTGGTTGTCCTCAGACTTCAGCGAGCACAGACTTGGTCTGGGGAACTTGTTAAAAATATAGAGGCTCCGTTCGACACTGCTGGTGATTCTGATCCGGGGCCTTGGGTGTATCTTGAGTTTTGAGCAGCATCCTGGAGGATGGGACAGACGTCAAGTTTGGGAATCACCCTAGAGACGTCAAGTTTGGGCAGTACAGGGACCATGCCCAATGTCGGGCCTTACGCACAGAGGGGGCCCAGAGTCTTTCTCAAATGAGTGAAAGTAGTATGAATCTAGGTCTGGAAAATCCTTCTTTTCCTGCCTGTTACCTAGCCTTGCACATCACATCCTGTTCTAGGGAAATTTGGTTAAATATGTGAGCTTTATTAGCATAATAGCTTTACCAGTGTGTAGCCCCTCAGGTAACTTTGGAAAGAGCTGGATATGGTGCATGCTGAAATGTTGCTTCAGATCGAGAACGAAGTCATCTCTTGAAGAAGAGTTTTTGGTAATAGTGGAAACTATTGGTAATTACTCACTGACTTAGTCCCAAGTAATTTACGGAGAATACTTCCCTCCTGTGTGTGTGTGTGTGTGTGTGGTGTGTGTGTGTACACAAATGTGTACCCATACTTACGTGGAGGTGAAGGAAGGGCCACAGCTCTTTTACTTGGGTGAAAGGGAATCTTTTGAGTTGACCCATTGGGCCAGAAAATCCCTTTTCAAATACTGTCTTGTAGCAGCTTTGCTTTTGAGGCCCCTGAGCTGAGAGGAAGGGGGTGTGAGCCTGCCTGCCTGCCCCATTTGGCTCTCACCCCAGGCACGTGTGACTTTGCCATTGTTTGAAATCTTTTTTTTTCCCCCAGGATTTGTACCCCATGCTTAGTTCCTATAGTTCAGCCACCAGGAATTAGGGCGTGGGCTGGCCGGGATCATTTAAATTTAAACAGATCTTCTTCAAATATTTTTGTTTGTGTTCCCTCAAAAGAATTTTGATAAACCATGCCGCCTTGTGCATTATAAACCTAACGTCTAAAATAATTTTATGGTAACTTGAAAATGTTATTTGGAGAGAAAGAAAACAGTACATATTTTGTAAGATGAGATAAGGTGGAGATTGACTGTAGTTGAAATAAATATTATACAATATGGCTAGATAAAGTAGGTTTTTCACCACTTTATTGTGTAAAGCCCACAGAATCTAAAAGAAATCACATACATTTTCCCCTGGGAATTTTTTCTAGGGGACTCGGAATTTTGATGGTCCTGCAAAACATTCCATTCAAACAAATCAGGGCACTAACCTATACAGCTTTGAATGTTCAGAATTTAGGGGATCCCAGCATGGGCCAGAATATCCTGTTTTTAAAGTCAAGATTCATATTTAACAGAAAGATGTGTAAGTCAGGGAAGGACAGACAAGCCTGGGGGCTTAAGGAGGTTTATTACTCATTAAAGACAACTTCCTTCAAACCAGTATTTTGATGTTTTGTGTTGTTTGGAGTCCTAGAAGCGTACACACCCCTGGGCAGTGCTCCTTGGGATGAGGCAAGCAGCTGTACAGTAGGGGATGGACAACTAAGAAGGCAGGCTGGTTTGCAGTCAGATCAATTTTGGGAAGGGGAACTTGGGGCCATGGACAATCTGAACATTGCTTCCCTTAAAAACATTTGTGTCCTTGGAGCCATTAAAAGTCTCCATAGGGGCACCTAGGTGGCTCATTCGGTTAATCGTCCAACTCTTGATTTCGGCTCACATCATGATCTCAGAGTTGTAAGATCGAGCCCCATGTCAGGCTCCCCACTCAGCGCGGAGTCTTGAGCTTCTCTCTCTCCCTCTGCCCCTTCCCCTCCCCTGCTCACGCACGTGCGCACTCTCTCAAATAAATAAGATAAAATAAAATAAAATAAAATTTTAAAAAGTCTCCACAAACCCCTGGGGATAAGCACACTCAAGCCTGAAGACCGTCAGCTTAAAAAAATCTGGGTGTTGCTTATCTCATAGAGGAGGAAGTCCAAAGGTTACAGAGATGGTTGATTGGTTCACTACCACCACCATTACAGACCCAGTTTATCTCATTTCCTGGGTCTGGAGAATTCTTCTTGTGTGCAGCCTGAGCCTGATCCCTGGAGCACTCTGGCAGTGTTGGGCATCCTGGCCAGACAAGATGGTGTCTAAAGGAGTAGGAAGCCGGGCACCTGTCTCCAGAAACTGACTTAGGCCAGCCTATCTCCTAGAGATAAGTAACAAACTAATATGTTAAGATGTAAAGTGCTCAAAAAAAAAAAAAAAAAAAAATCACTTCCTGAACACTGAACAATTAACACGATGGCTAAAAAACAGCTTGCACAGCCTTCACACCTCCATTGCCCTCTGGTCAACAGCATCTTGAGCTTGCATCACCTCTGTTGACCTCAGTCAACATTTTCATGTCCACACCTGGTTCCGACCTTCTACTGATATTATTTAAAATGTAATCTTGAGACTTCCTGCTTATCATTTTGTTAAAATATGTTATATTGAGTTTTGGGAGCATACAGTTTTGTCATATAAAAATTAGATGAAAACGCATGAAGAATTATATACGTTCCACGAAGTTTGAATTAAAAACCCAAGAGACATTTTACTGGGGAAAAAATGTTATCCTGGAAGACATTCTTTGCAGTGGCCCCTGGTCCATCAGAAGCCCTCAGCATATGTTGGTGTTGAGTGAATTAGGTGGTGAGTGAATTAAGAGAAAGTACAGGGTAGTGATTGAATTGACAACTTTTTTTTTTTTAAGATTTTATTTATTTATTTGACAGAGAGAGACACAGCGAGAGAGGGAACACAATCAGGGAGTGGGAGAGGGAGAAGCAGGCTTCCCGCGGAGCAGGGAGCCCGACATGGGGCTTGATCCCTCCTGGGATCATGACCTGAGCCGAAGGCAGACGCTTAACAACTGAGCCACCCAGGCGCTCCTGAATTGACAACTTTTAAGAGCCCTGGAACCAGACCTAAATTCTAATCCTGCCTCTGCCACCTTTCAACTGTGTGTCCTTGACCAATTCATTTAACTTGTCTGAGCCTCAGTTAATCTAGTTAAAAGAGGATTAACTCAAAGGGTACTGAATCAATAAAGATAGCTTAGGTTCTGCTGCTGTAACAAATAACCCTAATATCTCAGTGGCTTAAAAGATGTCTCGTTAAGTCTCATTAATACCACATGTTCTTCATGGTTTGGTGGTGGTCTCCACTCTATATCATCTTCATTCGGGGACCCGGGTTCCACCATTTGGAACAGGTTCGTTTATGCAATAAGGGGAAGATAGGGGTTTGAACATCAGCTCTCAAATGATCCCACATGGAACTGACCCCCATTGCTTCTGCTCATGTTTCGTTGGCTAAAGCACGTCTTATAGCCATAGCCAACTTCAGGGTCGTGAGGAAGTGCAGTTCTACTCTGTGCCTGAAAAGTGAATCAGAAATAATAGTAAGGGGGCGCCTGGGTGGCTCAGTTGTTAAGTGTCTGCCTTCGGCTCATGTCGTGATCCCGGGGTCCTGGGATCAAGCCCCACATCGGCTCCCTGCTGTGCAGAGAGCCTGCTTGTCCCTCTCCCTCTGCCCCTGCTTATGTTCCCTCTCTCTCTGTGTTTCTCTCTCTGTCAAATAAATAAATAAAATCTTTAAAAAAAAATAATAGTAAGAATATTATCATCTACCACGATTGCCCTGAAGTTTAAATAAGGTAAATTGTATGAAGCAGTCATCATTAAGTCACAGTAAAAGTAGGAAATGGAAGTGCTAGTTTGTCATGGTTGACAGTGATGATAGGAGAATAAGTGGTTACTACTTTCACCCTGCAAATTGCACTGGGGGCTTGGTGACTAAGGTGCCGGCCTAGGTTCCAGTCTCATTTCCCCTACCTGCTAACCCTGTTAGTAAGAGTGGTTATAATAGTGAACTCCTGGGGATGTGGCGATTTGATGTTCATGTATGGAAGGGATCAGTCCAGAGCCTGAGCTGGACACAATCAAAAGTGGGTTGTTACTCAAAAATAATAAAATACCTGGGAGTAAGCTTCACCAAGGAAGTGAAAGACCCGTACTCTGAAAACTATAAAACACTGATGAAAGAAACTGAAGATGACACAAACAAATGGAAAGATATTCCGTGCTCATGGATTGGGAGAACAGATATTGTTAAAATGTCCATGCTACCCAAAGCAATCAACAGAGTTCATGAAATCCCTGTCAAAATACCAATAGCAAAAAATAAAAAATATATCAATGGCATTTTTCACAGAACTAGAATAATCCTAAAATTTGTGTGGAACCACAAAAGACCCAGAATAGCCAAAGCAATCCTGAAAAAGAAGAACAAAGCTAGAGGCATCACAGTTCCAGACTTCAAGTTATATTAGAAAGCTGTAGTAATCAAAACAGTAAGGTACTGGCACAAAAAGAGACACATAGGTCAATGGAACAGAGTAGAGAGCCCAGAAATAAACCCACAATTATATGGCCAATTAATCTTTGACAAAGGAAGGAAGAATATACAATGAGAAAAAGACAGTCTCTTCAACAAATGGTGTTGGGAAAACTGGACAGCTACATACCAAAGAAGGAAGTTGGACTACTTTCTTACACCACACACAAAAATAAACTCAAAATGGATTAAAGACTTAAATGTGAAACTTGAAACCATAAACATTCTAGAAGGGAGCACAAACAGTAATTTCTCTGACATTGGCCATAGCAACATTTTTCTAGATATTTCTCCTAAGAGAAACAAAAGCAAAAATAAGCTATTGGGACTATGTCAAAATAAAAAGCTTCAGCACAGCAAAGGAAACAATCAACTAAATGACAGCCTACTGAATGGGAGAAGTTATTTGCAAAGGACATATCCAATAAAGGGTTAGTACCCAGAATACATAAAGAATTTCTACAACTTAACACCAAAAAAATAAATAGTCCAATTACAAAATGGGTAGGAGACATGAAAAAACATTTCTCCAAAGACATACAAATGGCCAACAGATGCATGAAAAGATTTTCAACATCACTGTTCAGGGAAATGCAAATCAAAACCACAATGAGATATCACCTTATACCTGTCAACAATACAAGAAACAACAGGTGTTGGCAAGGATGTGGAGAAAAAGGAACCCTTGTACACTGTTGGTAGAAAGCAAACTGGTACAGCCACTGTGGAAGGCAGTATGGAGACTCCTCAAAAAATTAAAAATAGAATTATCATAGGATCCACTAATTCCACTACTGGATATTTACCTGAAGAATATAAAAAACACTAATTCGAAAAGGTATATGCACCCCTATGTTTATTGCTGCATTATTTACAGCAGTCACATTATGGATGTGGTACACACACACGCACACTGGAATATTAGCCATAAAAAAGAATGAAATCTTACCATTTGCAGCAACGTGGATGGATCTAGAAATTATACTACTAAGTGAAATAAGTTAAAGACAAATACCATATGCTTTCACTTATGTGGAATTTAAGAAATAAAACAAAGAAGGACAAACAAAAAAGCCCAGACTCTTAATTGTAGAGAACAAATTGATGGTTGCCAGAGGGAAAAATGGGGGGGGGGGCATGAAATAGGTAAATGGGATTAGAGTACACTTATCATGATGAGCACTGAGTAATGCATCTTGCTGAATCATTGTATTGTACACCTGAAACTAATATAACAATGTTAATTATACGGGAATTAAAAAATTAAATTAATAAACAAAAATACCTTTGCCTAGGGAAAAAAACAGTGGGTTGTTGCTGTTGTCACCAATATTGCTTCACTAGGTGGCCCTGAAATAACCTACATCAAGTAAATTTAAAATTACTTATCACTTCTCTCTTGCTTCTTTCCCTCCATACTCCATCTACTCCCCACACATACCCTACAGATTTTGATGCGTTATTTCTCGTGAGTCCTTCATTTCTAAATGATTTGCAATTTTTTTAACTTTTTTTTTTTTTTTTTTAGAGGTGGGGAGAGGAGCAGAGGGAGAGGGAGACCGAGAATCTCAAGCAGGCTCCACACCCAGCATGGAGCCCAACTCAGGGCTCCATCCTACCACCCTGAGATCTTGACCTGAGCCGAATCAAGAGTCGGACTCTTAACCGACTGAGCCACCCAGGTGCCCCAACTTTTTTTTTTTTTTAATGTAAGCTCTACACCCAGTGTGGGGCTTGAACTCACAACCCCAAGATCAAGAGTTGTATGTATTACTAACCAAACCAGCCAGGTGCCCCTAAATGATTTGCAATTTTTAAACATCTTTCTTGAGGTAGGACTTTTTGCATCTGGCTTCTGTCACTTCGTGTAATGTTTTTGAGATTTTCCATGTTGCAGCATATATCAGTATTTCATTCCTTTTTATTCCTGAGTAATAAATACCTATTGTATAGGTATGTCACACTTTGTTTATCCCTTCACCAGTTGATGGATACTTGGATTGTGTCTAGTGCTGGGCTATTATGAGTAATACGGTTATGAACATTTAGGTACAAGTATTTGTGTGGATATATTTTCATTTCCACCTAGGAATAGAATTGCTGGGTCATTTGGTAACTCTGCTGTTTAACTTTTATTTAAAAGACTGCTGTTTAACTTTTATTTATTTTATTTCTAAAGTGACCACACCATTTTATAGTCCTACTAGCAATGTATTGAAGATTCTAGTTTTTCCGTATTCTCACCAATACTTGTACTTTAAGATTTTATTTATTTATTTGACACAGAGAGAGAGAGAGCACAAGAAGGGGGAGTGGGAGAGGGAGAAGCAGGCTTCCCGGGAGTCCAATGTGGGGCTCTATCCCAGGACCCTGGGATCATGACCTGAGCCAAAGGCAGATGCTTAACCGACTGAGCCACCCAGGCGCCCTTCACCAACACTTGTTCTTATAGCCATCCTGGTGGATGTACAGTGATGTCTTAACTGTGGTTTTGATTAACATTTCCCTGAGGACTAATGATGTTGATCATCCTTTTTTGTGCTTATTGGCCATATGTATGTCTTTGATGAAACGTCTCTTTGAATCTTTTCATTTCTTTTTTTTTTTTAAAGATTTTATTTATTTATTTGACAGAAAGAGACACAGCTAGAGAGGGAACACAAGCAGGGGGAGTGGGAGAGGGAGAAGCAGGCCCCCCGTCGAGCAGGGAGCCCGATGCGGGGCTCGATCCCAGCACCCTGGGATCATGACCTGAGCCGAAGGCAGACGCTTAACGACTGAGCCACCCAGGCGCCCCTGAATCTTTTCATTTCTTATTGAGTTGTAAGAAGTCTTTTTATGTTCGAGAGAAGTCATTCATAAAATATGTAATTTGCAAATATTTCTCCTAGTCTGTGACTTTCATTTTCTTTCTTTTTTATCTGGCTGCTTGGAGTTTATTTTCCACCTGGTGCAAGGCACACATTACAGGTTGTCAGGAAGGCTCACGTGTGGCTTGGATAGTAAAGAGTGGGGTTCTCTTCCTTTTTGGTGTTCTGCTTTGTTATAAAAGAACCCAACTGCTTCTGTTTGCTGTGGCCTGTCTAGTCTAACTGGGTGGGGCAGGGAGGGGCCCTGACAAACCTAGTGCCTCCTGAAGTCTGGTGGCTGGTGGTGGCTTTGCCAGGCTGGCCACCAGGCTGCTCCCCCATGGCCAAGCCAAGTCACAGGTGATGGTGCCGCTTGAGGCCTGGGGAGATTCCAAGAATTCTGGGGACTCTCAACACTGTGGCCACAAGCCGAAGAGTGGACTTCCCGAGAAAGAAGCTTGCCCACCAGTGACCTGAGTGGGCCTTGGGGAGTGGTTTTGTACCCGAAGGTCAGTGGTTTCCTTGAATAAGTGTTTCTCAGGTTCTTGTACTCCTTTGATTTCTAGAGTCCTCAAATGGTTGTATTTTACAGTTTTGTTCAGTTTTATTTTTGGTTTTTAGAAGAAAGAATTTTCTGAGCTCCTCATTTCACCATTCCAGAGGTCTGGTTGGCAGTTTTGACTTTGATTTCCTCTTTAAGACACAGAAAGAAGTATTTACAAATTTCAAATACGTAACCCTGGCTGCACCTTGTGATCCATTGGGGAACTTTAAAATTTTTTTGTTTGTTTTTTACATTTTGCTTTTTCTTTTATTTCTTTTTTAAAGATTTTATTTATTTATTAGCAAGAGAGAGAGCACGAGTAGGGGGGAGAGGCAGAGGCAGAGAGAGTAGACTCCCCACTGAGCAGGGAGCCTGACGCAGGGCTCGATCCCAGGACCCTGGGATCATGACCTGACCCAAAGGCAGATGCTTAACCGACTGAGCCACCCAGGCGCCCCCATTTTACTTTTCCTTATGAACAGTTGCACACATAAGAAGTAGAGCGTATGTTACCTAGTTGTGACCAGTCTTGTCTCATTTATATTCTGACTTTGCCCTCCCCCTGCCTATTATTTTGAAGCAGACACGATATACATCATATCCTTTTGCCCACCAAGATTTCAGCATGTAGTTCTAAAAGGAGAAGATCTCTTTTTTTTTTTTTTAGATTTTTTTTTTTTTAATTTGACAGAGAGAGACACAGCGAGAGAGGGAACACAAGCAGGGGGAGTGGGAGAGGGAGAAGCAGGCTTCCCGAGGAGTGGAGAGCCCGATGCGGGGCTCGATCCCAGGACCCTGGGATCATGACCTGAGCCGAAGGCAGACGCTTAACGACTGAGCCACCC
>NC_138384.1:39647358-39679663 GCF_054177405.1 Leptonychotes weddellii
ACGCTTAACGACTGAGCCACCCAGGCACCCCAGAAGATCTCTTTTTAAAACATAACCACAATACAATTATTACAGCTAAAACAATGAGTAGTAATTCCTGAGTATCATCAAGTAGACTTGGGGAACTTTGAAAAATAAGCTGCCCAGTCCAATGAGATCAGACTTGGGGGGGGGGGTGGGGGCAGGGTGGAATCCAGGCATCAGAGTAGATTAAACTCTCCAGGGAATTGTGACATGCAGCAAAGGTTGAGAACCATTCTGTTAGATTTCTCTATCCCTTTCCAAAATTGTCCTTCCTTTCCAGTTTAAATGTATTAGAGTCAGAGTATTGTGATAGGAAAAATTCTCTTTTAAGGGGGAATTGGAGGTTTTTTTTTTTTTCTTTTCCTAACATAGAATCAGTTTTGATGAGGGGCGCCTGGGTGGCTCAGTCCTTAAGCGTGTGCCTTCGGCTCAGGTCATGATCCCAAGGGTCCTGGGATCGAGCCCCGCATCAGGCTCCCTGCACCGCGGGAAGCCTGCTTCTCCCTCTCCCATTCCCCCTGCTTGTGTTCCCTCTCTTCCTGTGTCTCTCTCTGTCAAATAAGTAAATAAAATCTTAAAAAAAAAAAATCAGTTTTGATGAACATACAATGGATATTTCATAAAGACTGAATCTCATCTGTATTCTGGTTAAAAGAGCTTTATATAAACCTTTAAAACCAAGTTGCTGGTTTGTGTTACTTGAATTTCTCTAGCCTTATTTTTGGCCAACTTTATCTGTTACTCTAAAAGAAGTGTGTTCTCACAGTGATTATGATTTTGTCAGTTCTTATATTTCTGAATGTTTTAAACATTTAGATTCCTATTTCCTTCATAACTTTTTGCCATGTAAAATGAAGGAAAACTGCAACAGACTGTCTTCCCCCCCCTCCCCACCCCACTTTTGCATTTTTCCAAACCTTAGTTGCACTTGGAATGTTTTCTGATGTTGGTGTCATCCGCTGTGTTGGGTGACATCAAATGCCATTTCAGCCTTTCTGTCATAGGCCCCCGTCTGTGCAGGGTTCAAGTTAGGGACCCAGCCTTCAACTCTGTCTTCAGGATATCAGGATGTTGTCAGCTCCTGCCCACCTCCAAAGCACCTGCTGCATTTCTGATGGTTGTGTATGGTAGGCACTTTGAGGAAATGTGCACATTAGGAGCAGCAGGCTTTGATTTAGCACATGAGTTCCTGTGGCCCTGGCGTGTGCTGGGCTAGTTCCCCACCCACTCTGTTAGTACCATTTGGTCTAGACACAGAGTCCCTCCACTCCCCTGCTGTGTGATACATGGCTCACTGTTTTTCCCAAAAGAAGTGCTAATAATTCGTTTTCAGTTCCTCTTGGATTTTAATGCTGTCCACAGCAGCCTTGGTCCAGAAACACTGATCTGTTTGAAGAAAAGTTCCTCGGGAGGGAGAATCAGCATCCCAGGGTGCTGGCAGGCTCTGCCCTTCCCTGCTTCTCACGGTGGTCCTGGGCCTCGGCCAGACACATGTACCACCTGCTTGGGCTCAGCGAGGGATACCTTGCAGCGACTTGCTCATGATGGCAAGGACAGGTTTGGACAGAGCTCCCTTTCCTCAAGGGAGAGTCACGGGGCCTTGCTTCGTGGGGGGCTGGTGAGATGTCATGTGACCAACGTGAGTGGTGGGCGGTGGACTCCTGATCTGGGATTCAGGAGCATTCCTGTGTCCTCTGGATGGCTTCTGCCACGCTGCGTTGCCCATCAGGGGCCAGCTCTGTTCTCCAGTCGGCTGCAGGAGGAAGAGGCTGGATCGTGTCAGGCCAGCCATTTGGGGTAGGGAGGTGGTTTTGATTGGCCTCCACCCTCCCCTCCAGTGGGTTCTTCTGCTCAGAATACCATCCAGGATTGTCTGGCTTCTGTGCCGCCTCCGGAGGCCTGCTCCTCTGCAGCCATTCTTCGTTTGTTCTCCTCGCCTGCTGGGCCGAGGGGGAGGGGGCGGGCAGATGTCAGTCATGCAGATGGAAAACGGGGGCACAGGGAGGGCTCAGGACTTTTCTAGATCCCACGGTCGAGGGCAGAGCAGTTCCCGAAAGGCCAGAAGCACAGCACAGTGGTTGGAAACATGGCTTCCCAAGGTGGGCAGACCCAGTGCTTAGACTGCTGACTGGGGAATTTGGTGCAGATTACCATGCCCTTCTGGGCCTCAGTTTCCTCTGCAGTTTTTTTTGCTAGGGCTGTCATAACCAAGTACTACAGACTGGGTGGCTTAAATAGCAGAAATGTGTTGTCCCGTAGTTCGAGAGGCTGGAGGTCCAAGATCAAGGTTTCAACAGGGTTGATTCCTTTTGAGGTCCGCAAGGAAGAATTGGTTCCACACCTTACTGCTAGCTTCTGCTGGTTTGCTGATTATATTTGACATTCCTTGGCTTCTGCTGCATCACCTTAATCTCTGCCTTCATCTTCCCATGGCGTTCTCCCTGTGTGTATGTCCATGTCTAGATTTGCCCTTCTTATAAGAACACCAGACATACTGGATGAGAGACCCACCCTAGTCCAGTGTATCTTCGCTCTTAGCTTACCTAACTACAGCTGCAGCCGCCCCAGCTCCAAATATGATCAGATTCGAAAGTACTGGAGGTTAAGACTTCAACATACACATTTTGGGGGAACCCAATTCAACCTATAGCAGAAAAAAGTAGCATTGATAATACCGCCCATGCATTGGGGTTGTTAGGTTATTAGTTCACACCTGTAAAGCACTCAGCTCAGTTCCTGTCACGTAGTAATTGCTCAGTAATGTTAGTCTTGTGAAGGGGCTTTGATGAGCTCCTCTCTCAATGGGACTGTTGCAGTCGCCTCCTGATGGACCCGCTGCTTCTATCCCTGCCTCTTCCATTCCATTCTCCAGAGATAGAAATGAAGTCATGTCAGACCCCAAATGTAAACACTTCAATGATTTCCCGTTTCTAGCAGTCGGGATCTTCGGGCTGCTAGTAACAGAAAACCCAACCGAAACTGGTTGAAGGACATTGAGAGATTATTGGCTTAACATAATTGAAGTCCAGGGGGTAATCTGCTTTAGGTGCCGCTTGATCCAGAGCTCAAATAACGTTATTACCAATACTGAGGTTTTTCTTCTTGATCTCTCAGTTGGTTCTTATGAGCTGTTTTTACTGGTAACACTTATGACACCAAATGTATGGGGTTTTTTCTCATACCGACCGTTTCTCCAGCTCCCCCGATGCTAACCGGGTGTGTTACCATTCTGTTCAATTCTGACACACACTGCCCGGACTTAGCACAGAGCCTGGAAGTTAAGGGCTCAGCCCCACTGCAGACACCGCTAGCAAATCCCAGACTGCTACCCGTACCTCTGACCAACAGGCTATAAATTGGGGGTTCCAGTGACCCTCATCTCAGATCTGTTGATGTGCTGCTAGAATGTCTCACAGAACTTAGGAAGACACTTTCCTTACATTTATTGCTTTATTAGAAAGGATTTGACTCAGGAACAGCCAGATGGAAGAGATGCACAGGACAGTGTAGGGGAAGAGGCACAGAGCTTCCATGACCTTTCCACGCACACCGCCGCCATGCTCCCCAACCTGGGAGTTCTCCAGCCCCGTTGTTGAGGGGATTTTATGGGGATTTCGTTATGCAGGCATGATTGATTAAATCACTGGCCGGTGATAATTAGCTTCCTCTCCAGCCCCTCTCCCTTCCTGTAGGTTGAGGGGTGCGACTGCCAGTTCGAACCCTTTTATCACGCCTAGCTGTTTCTGGTGACCAGCCCCCATCCTGAAGCTATTTGGGGGCCTCTCAGCCAGGAGTCGCTTTATTAGCATAGACTCAGGTTGCAAGGGGCTTGTTTGTTAAGAATAACACAAGATGTTCCTATCACCCCTGTCATTCAAAAAATCACAAGGGTTTTAGAAGCTCTGTGTCAGCAACCAGGGACAAAGGGCAACCATATACTTATCACGGTTTCATTCTCAAGTTGGTTGTTCTCTGATAGTTATGATTGCAACAAACCCCAGCCTTGAATTATGAGGCACAAGTCCAGTGGAAAAAGAGGGCAAAAGACCTTTTTTGTAGGGCCCTTTTCTACAAAAGTTCTGAAACGTACCGTGAGCCCGCTTAGGTCATGTGCCACAAGTATTACCATCATGATGACCAGGGGCAGGCAGGATGCCTTGATGGACTTTGTTAGGCCTGGGTCAGGGCCGGAGCTCCCTGGCTATCTCATGGCCTGAAGGGGGGAGGGGGGCTTCTGGGCTCCAAGGGAAATGTCCTTGTCGTGGTATACCGCACCATGATCGCAGCCCCTGCCAGTCTCGCTCACGGCTCACCAGCCAGGCTTTGGTGTAGCTTCTCAAAGAAGCCAAGCTGTTTTCCTACCCCAGAGCCCTTGTACGTGTTCTCCTTTGTCCTTAAAATGCTTTTTCTGTTGACTCTTCACCTGGCCTTGTCCTTCTCATCCTTCAGACCTCAGCTTAAATGTCAGGTCTTCCAAGAGGCCCTCCCAGACCATCCTGAATCTAAACTAGCCCCCCCCCCCCACGGGGCATCTGGGTGGCTCAGTCGTTAAGCGTCTGCCTTTGGCTCAGGTCATGATCCCAGTGTCCTGGAATGGAGCCCCGCATCAGGCTCCCTGCTCGGCAGGAAGCCTGCTTCTCCCTCTCCCACTCCCCCTGCTTGTGTTCCCTCTCTCGCTGTGTCTCTCTCTGTCAAATAAATAAATAAAATCTTGGGGCGCCTGGGTGGCTCAGTCGTTAAGCGTCTGCCTTTGGCTCAGGTCATGATCCCAGGATCCTGGGATCGAGCCCCGCAGTGGGCTCCCTGCTTGGCAGGAAGCCTGCTTCTCCCTCTCCCACTCCCACTGCTTGTGTTCCCTCTCTCGCTGTCTCTCTCTGTCAAATAAATAAATAAAATCTTAAAAAAAAAATAAAATAAACTAGGGCCCCTGTTCTTCTCGCCCAGCAAACCATCAGAGCAGTTGTCATATTTAATTACATGTTATGTTTACATGTTTCATGTCCTGTCTTCCCCACAGGAAGGCCAAGCCCAGGCCTATTTATAGTTCCTCCCACTGCATCCCCAGTACATACTAGGTGCTCCAAAAAAAAAAAAAAAAAAAATATTAAGTGAATGTGGTTGAATTGGAATGGTTTACTCATTTAAAATTATGGCTAGCCTGTCATTGAACTGGAGCAGGGAATAATGACTAGCCGGAAGTATTAAAAACCATGGCAGTGAAACTTCAAAGGGAAAGTTTTATTCGTTGATGAACTGAAATGCGTGCTTCAGCCATATTTTTGTAGGCCTGTTGGCATTAATGATGCCCAGACCCTCCTTTTAGAGTCTTGGGGCCAGCTGACATCTATATTTCCTAACACTAAAAACTTCACCATGTTAACTAGAGTATGACAATTAACAACATGTTTTTAATTAGCCTGTTAGTCATCTTGTATCTGAGGAGGCCGGGGAGTGGAGAGCTAAGGCCAAGTGTTTTAACACATGGCTTTCTAAATACCTCCAAGGAACCACGCTGCTGAGACTTCAGAATCTGTGCAGTCCATCAGGGATGGAAGCCTTGTTCCAAGTCGCTCTCTTCTCTCCTAAGGCCACAGTTAGCCTCTTAGTGCAGAGCAAAGTGGTCACCAAACTGGCCTAATGGTGAAGGTGGCTGAATTTTCTTCTCTGGCAGAAGGCAGGCTTGGGGACACTCAAGGATGTGGGGGTGCATCTTGTGGAAGAATTAACTTTGGCAGCCATCAGGTCAAGCAAAAAGGCTGTGAAATGAGATCACCTTTAACCTTTCCTTAAGATGTTGAGGATTCGTTGACTCTGGGTTTGGTTGCTGTAACAGACCCAGAATAGCAGTGGTGTAAATGAGAGAGCGGTTGATTTGTCTCTCATGAAACAGTTTGAGAGTGAGCAGCTCAGGGCTGACGAGGCAGCTCCACGGTGTTGGGGGCCTGCCAGTTTGTTGCTCCCAATTCCTGGGATGTTGCCCTCATCTGCATGGTCCAGAATAACTCCCCACCATCATTCACATTCCAGCCCGTGAGAAGGGAAGATGTGAAAGAGGACAGTGAAATTTCCTGCCGCCTTCTTAAGGCAGGAAAATTTTTTTTGACTTAAAATTCATATAAAATTTACCCTTTTAAGTGTACGATTCAGTGGTTCTTAGTGTATTCACAGGGTTGTGCACTATCATCGTAATCTAATTGCAGAACATTTCTGTGACCCCAAAACGAAACCCAGAACTTATTCACTCCCTCTTTCCCCCTCCTCCCAACCCCTGGCAACCACTAATCTACTTTCTGTCTCTATGGATTTGCCTGTTCTAGACATTTCATGTAAATTGAATAATGCAATATAGGGCCTTTTGTGCCTGGCTTCTTTCACTCAGCATAATGATGGCCAGTACTTAATTTCTTTCTGTGGCTGGACATTCTTTTGTATGGGTGTACCACAGTTTGCTTATCCATTCATCAGTTGATGGACCTTTGGATTATTTCTACTTTTTGGCTATTCTGAATGCAGTGTGAACGTTCATTTATGTACAGATTTTTCTGTGAACATATCTTTCAGTTTTCGTGAATATATGCCTAAGAATAGAATTGATGGGCCATGTTATAACTATGTTTTAACTTCCTGAAGGATAGGCAGAGGTTCTTAACATTGGTGTGCCATAGACTTTTGGATATCTACTTCTCAAAATCTTGTTTTTGAATTCATAAAACACCTGGGATTACAAAGTAAACCAATTTTGTTGAAATGGTTATTGAGATGTGAAGATAACAAATCTGTGAACTAGTATGGCAAAATCCAGTGATGGGTCTAATAACTACATGATTTCAAAGTACTAAAGGGCATGAATGTTATTTTGAGATGTGTGTAAGAACTAACATGATTTTAAAAAATACCTGTGATATCTATTGGTGACAGATTCACCCTTTGTGAAAACTGCTGTGGTTTGCCTGCGTTCATGGTTGAAGGAAATGCTGAATTTCAGTTAAAGGCTAGTGAAAATAGGTCTTTTTCCCCCACTCTAAATTACCGGAGCTCCTGAGTTCTATCACACTTCAAAGGGGTGACCCAGAAGTCACATACACCTTTTCTGCTCCCATCTCATTGGTCTGAATTTAGTCAGGTGACCACAGCATGCTGCAAGGGACGCTGGGAATTGTAGTCTTCATTCAGCTCAGCCATGTTCCTGGCTAAACGTAGGAGTTCAGTCGTTAAAGGAAAAGGGAGAATGGGTATTGGGAGACAAGAAGTCAATATGGCACTATACCCCATACAACCAGTTTCTTCCCTGGGTTCAAAACATGTGTTCTTTCTTCTGAGAAGCACCTGCCAAAGGGGTTTGCCCTTTAGAGGCTATGTTGTATGAACAATGTGCTGCTTTTTTTTTTTTTTTTTAAGATTTTATTTATTTATTTGAAGCAGAGAGAGCTTGCACGAGTGGGGGTGGGGGCAGAAGGAGAGAGAGCAGCAGACTTCCTGCTGAGCAGGGAGCCCCACGCAGGGCTCAATCTCAGGACCCTGAGATCATGACTGGAGCCGAAGGCAGATGCCCAACCGACTGAGCCACCCAGGCGCCCCTACAGTATGCTTCTTGAGGATACTAGATGCTACTCAGAGTGGTGATCTGCTCCGTGATGAACTGCGCCTGCCTGAGGGAATAACATATGCTTGACTCTCATCTCACATTCATAGCACGGCAAATGCTCATGAAGTGGAATGGTGGACATCTGTTCTATTTAAATTATATGTCCTTTGGGGGGAGGTGGGAGGATTGAGGGGGGTCAGGTGCATTCATTGAGTATGTTGAGGTAAATATCTGATGCAACCACTTTGTACCTTTTTACTGCACAGAAGATGTGTGGTTGGCTTCTCAAATGACTGGATGTTGGTGTTATATTGAAATGCTTGGTTCGAAGTGTCTGAGCTCCTCTTGGATCACCCAAGGAAGATGAGGGACTGATTTATTGTCTCAGAACCCAAGAAGGTCAACAACAAAGAGGGCAGCTTAGGTGTCAGGGGTAGGAAATTGCAAGACGTGTATGGCCCATTGGCAACGTGACCTCCCCATGGTCTTGCTTGTGGGGGTTGAAGAGCAGTGATACCACTCATAATAATGGTAACAGCTGGTCTTTATTGATTGCTTACTGTGCGCCTGGCAGTGTGCCTGGATGAACTCAATTTACAGCCTCGTGATCTGGATCCTGCCGTGTCCCCATTTTCCTGACGCATGGGGTTAATCGACCCACTCAAGATCATATGTTTGTTTATTTGTGGCAGAGGTGGGATTTGAACCCAGAGGGGCCACTTCTGGCCTGTGCTTTTCATTAACCTTAAGAGGAAGGTGAGGGAGGAAAGTAAAGTGCAGGAGTTAGAAGGCTTGAATTTCTGGACAGAGAAATTTGTGTTCACTTTCATGCTTTTGCTTCCCCGGTATTTATTTTTAACGGTGACTTTCAAGTTTCTGTAATTGTGCCATCACAGACCCCCTCCCTCTGTTCTTGCACCCAGTGGTACATCCCCCCTTCCTTCGCACCACCAAGTAAATGCTCACGTTGACTACCGATCCCGTTCTCCCTTGATTCTAGGCCAGCCCTCAGCCTGGTTTCAGGTTTTAAGAGCCAGTATTTAGCTGGCCTAGTTTTAAACATGAATTTTAAAAAAGTTGATTTGTTACTCAGCAAATATTTACAGTGCCCACGAGGTGCCAGATCTGGGCCACCAGACACAGGTATATCATTAAGCACGCCCCTTGCCTTCATGGAATTGACGATCTGGAGGGGACGCAGGGATTCAGACACTCAACAAATAACTTCACCAACATGGATTGCCGCTGTGATCAATACCATACAGGGACAATACAGGGAGCTTGGAGAGCAGATGACCCCGTGGAAGAGAGGGCCCGACCCAGGGGTCCTGGGAGCTGGTGAGGGGGGGCTTCCTGAGGAAGCCCTGAGGCCTAATGGCGGCAAGAGGGCAGCATCTGGGCAGAGGGGAAGCAGACCACCTCCAGGGTGAAGTTGAAAGCCCTAGGTACTGGTCAGAACCCCCCATTCCCACTGGACTCTGAGGACACCACCTGACATCAAGGCTCCCTCACCTGCTAGCAAGTCCGTTTCCTCATCTTTAAGATGGGTGAAACACTGGTCATGGTGCCCACTTCACTGGTGGCCGTGAGGGTTAAATGAGTACTATACGTGAGACCTCTAGAACTCTCTCTGGCGTGGAGCAAGGGCTCTATGGGTATTAGTAAGTAACTAAGCCTTTTGTGTTGTGGGACTTAAAACCGCTAGTAGAAAACTGGAATCCAAGTTGGGAAAGGGCTTGACAGGGGCTGCCAGATGGGGGAACCTGGTGTGGGGGTCAAGGGTGCAACCATTGGATACTACACCCCCCGGGAGGCATGCAGAGCTGTGCAGGGTGGTTTGGTCTCACAGTGGCCTGGAGGCCAAGAATGCTGAACTTCCTGCAATGCAGAAGATTGGTGTTGTGACAAGGGAATGTTCCACCCAAAGCGCCAGCAGTAGCTCCCCGGGGCGGCATCTGCTAATGTACGTCCTTGGCTTTCCCTCGTGCTCCTGGTGGATTTCCCTCCCCAGGTGGAAAGATGGCTGCTTTTGCAGGTGCGGGCTGCCCCCAGATGCCCTGATCACCGCCTCCACGTCCTGGAATGTTCACAAGCTGCCCCTGCCCTGCAGCACTTGGGAGCACTGCTGGCCCTTGGGCAGAAGGGGTGAAACCAAGTAAGTAGTCCTGGTTTATCAGTTTGGGTTCTTGGGTTGCAAGCAACAGAAACCAGCTGAACACCTGCAGTAAAAGTGAGACCTGGGTCAGGCAGCTCTGGGGCATCTTGAGGGCCATGTTCAGGGCTCTCCTGGCAGAGGAAGGGGCACTGAGGTGGCAGGAAGGCCCGTGACTGTCGCTGGCCTCCAGGGCGTGATTCCCAGCCTCATCACCACTTTATAAGTTTTCCAGCCTTCCTAGCCTTGGTGTGTCAGCTGTAAGACAGGGATAGATAGGAGGGTTGCTGCAGGAGCCAGCAAGCTGAAACTTGGGACCTTTAAAACAGTGCCTAGTACAGAACATGTGACTAGATAAGTATTAGCCACTACTTTTATTGCTATTACCATTATTGGGTTATTTGTGTCATTATTATATTATTAGCATTAGCACTGTTTTTATGGGCAGCTTGGAATTCAAATTCCTGAGGAAGAGCAGCCGACTGGCCCAGCTTGGATCACATGGCTGGGTGGGGCCTGTGATTGGCCAGGCCTCCTCCAGCCCCCTCAGCTAGGAGGCACTGGGGAGGACCAGTTGTCCCCAGAAAAAGTGGGCAGCTATCATGAGAAGTTAGGGCAGAGACACCAGTCAGGTCCCAACTCCACATGTCCTCCGTGCTCAGTCATTTGACCTAATAAATTGACCTAATAAATATCGGTTATTTGCCTGCTTTGCAAGAGGAGACCGAGAAATGCAAGGTATCTTCCTGACCGGTCTCAAAGCTGAGAGGGAAACAGCTGGAGAATGAGGATCCTGGTTAAGACCAAGTGCCTGAAACAATGCTTCACCTTTAGGATGTCGGTAAATATTTCTTGAATGAGTCAACACGCAGGGAGATGCAAGAGGTTTATGGGAGCACACAACCAAAGCCGCTACTCTCTGGTCCCACCAGTGATTGCAGAAGAAGCTTGTGGTTGCATCTGCAGCCTCTAGGTGAGGTGCAGAGGGCCGTATGCCTGCATCTGCCTGCACACAGTAGGTGTTTAATAAGTGGCCGCCTTATGATCTCCTGGGTGCATAGCCCTGCTGTCTGCCGTGTGTGACAGTCAGGGGCAGACCCAGAGGTGGGGAGCTGGCTGCCTTCTCCATGGAACAGGATGTGCAGACGTGGCTCCAGGACACATCTCTGTGGAATGCGGTTGCTAATACAAATGAGCTTCCTCACGTCACAAGGCATCTATTATGTGAACAGTTGGATGACTCGCTGTGGGACTGGGCGGGCTCTCGGGGAAATTCATAGCCACAGTCACGCTTCAGGCTTCCCTTTGGAGAAGGCCTTTTCTCCACAAAAGACTCTCTTTTTTTTTTTTTTTTTGAGAGAGAGAGAGCATGAGAGGGGGGAGGGTCAGAGGGAGAAGCAGACTCCCCGCCGAGCAGGGAGCCCGACGCAGGATTCGATCCCGGGACTCCAGGATCATGACCTGAGCTGAAGGCAGTCGCTTAACCAACTGAGCCACCCAGGCGCCCCCCCCACAAAAGACTCTTAATAAGGAAGATAATAATAGCCCTCACTTGCCAGGTGTCTGACACCGTGCAAAAGGATTAACCCACGGAATCCTCACAACATTCCATGAGGCCCGTATTAACATTAGCCCCGTGGTGCGGAGGCTCAGGGAGGAAAAATAACTTGCCTTTTGGGTTCCCAGCAAGTGAGGAAGAGAGCTGAGATTCTGGCCATGGTCTCTCACTCCAGAGCTTAGGCTCTTCACCCCATACACAGTCTCATTTCTCTCTGTAGTACTGACTTTAAAACAGTCTTTTATTCGTTTGCACATGTACACCTGCTATATGAATGATAGTCATACTCTTGATCCACACCAAGGGCAGCGGACTACAGCCCATGGGCCATATTTGGCCCACTGCCTGTCTTTATATCACCCGGGCTTTACCTTTTTACATTTTAACGGTTGAGAAAAAAATCAAAAGAACCTCTCACGACAGGAGAAATGACATGACCTTTGGGTCGCACATCCACAAATAAAGTTTGGAGCACAGCCGTGCTCACCCGGTTAGGTGTTGTCTGCGGCTACATCCACGCTGTCTCAGCAGAGTTGAGTCGTTGCAACAGAGACCATAGAGCCCCCAAACTGAAAAGTATTTAAATAGTACGTGGCCCTTTGCAGAAAAGGTTTGCCGATCCTTGCACGACACAGTTTCCTTCAACAGCGTGTCTTAGAGCACTTTTCTTGCAAGGTGGCTGTGCTCCCTTCCTCCTTACTCATTTATTTCATAGAAAACAGCCGGGCCGCAAGCTGTGGGCCGGGCCCAGGTGTGTGGCTGGAGGTGGGCCGGTTCGTGCCTCCGCACACGCTCACTCGAAGCGTTTCTTGGGCACCAGCTGCGTGGCAGGCCCCCGGCTGGCAGCCACAGCAGGTCTAGGCCTGCCCTCAGGAGCCCACAGCCTGCCGGGGGAGTCAGTCATTATCAGGCAGTCCCACCCAAGAACGTATTCAGGTGCCTTCTCTCACCCTCTGCCCATTACTCCTGCTTTGTTTTTATTTGTGACCCTTTTAAAAAAATTAGGTCATGCATTTATATGCTTGAAAAGTCAATTTGTGTGTATGTAGACATACACCTGACAGGTCTTTCTCTGCTACTCCCTTTCCTGCCTACCTTGTTCCTCCACCCCTTAAGCAACCATTTGTATTAGTTTTTTACATACCCTTTTGAAGTTTTCTTAAGCAAATATGTATATCTGTTTTTATCTTCCCTTCCTTATGCAAAATGTAGCATACACCCTATCCTACACTTTGCTTTTTTTTTTTTCGTAATCTCTCTTTATCCAGCCCAGCGGTTGAACACTGAAGGATGGGTAGGAGTTAATTAGGAGAAAGAGAAAGGTGTGTATTAAGGAAGAGCATTGCAGGCAGAGAAAATAACCTGAACAGCATGTATGGAGGTCTTGGGGAGCTTGGCTCCCTTCAGGGTCGAGGGAAGGCCTGCGAGGCTAAAGTAAAGGAGGAGGGGCCTGTTCTGGCTGCCAGGGCCTGAAGGCCAAGGGAGGGACCATGGCCTTGATTCTAGGAGCACCTGGGTGTGGAGTTCTGCTCTGTTTCCTTCCATGCCCTGCTTTTCTCTCTGGCCAAGTGCACGTGGCCTTTATCACGTGTGGCGAAGGAGAGGCCAAGAATGTCCTTGAGAGCAGGTTATTGACTGTGGTTAATAATGAAAGAAAATTTCTCTTTTGAGCTCTTCCCAGGAGGTGTGATCTAGTGCCTAGGGGTTTGCAGGCCGATACCTCCAGCCTCCACGGTCCTTACCAACAATGTGACACAGGGCAAGTCCATCACCTCTCTTCTTTTCAATATACACAGTCACGTTGCCAGCTACAGGGGTTTTTGTTTTTTTATTTTTTTGCTACAGGGGTTTTTGGAGGCGAACACACACACTGTGCTCAGTTCCAAGGTAGCCACACAGTAAAGCGCTCAGTGTGTGGCGGTGATGGCTTCCATTTATTTTCACAGGCCTGGCTCAGGCTCATTCTTTGTTAGCATAGCTCACAGTGAAGACTTCTGATTCGGGAGCCTCATCACCTGGGTCTGATCACCTCTCTGCCAGTTACTGTCTCCACTGGGCAAGTAACTTATCCCCTGTGTCCTTGACTTTTTCCATCTGTAAGTGGAAATAATAATATACCTGCCTCTTGGTCCGGTGCTGAGGAGGAAATGAGTTAACATTTGTGTTGCACTTAAAATAGCGTGGCAAGTGGTGACATCAGTGGCTGGCGGCTATTATTGGTACTGTTATTGCACACTCTCTGCTTTCCCTCAGGAGGTCTCTGCATTACTCTCTGGGGACCTCGATGGCAGTGCCACCGTCATTCAGGGGAAAAGTGCCCTTTGTTACCAGGAACACTTCACCTTTTCCAAAAAAACACCTTCCTACACGTACCTGGAGCGGAGGATTGTCTGTTTAGTCAGGAATGGTAATTCCACTAGGCTCCCCTTTATATGTCATTGGCCATATAAAGCCACGTGACTGCTCTTAGCTGCAAGGAAGGCTGGGAAATCTAGAATTTTTCCTGATTGTCTCTCTAGTAGAAGAGAAATACATAGTCACAGCGGTGCCCGGTAAATATTTGCAAACGCATGAATCCATTTACCAGTCTATCCTAATCACTCGTCCCAGCTTGCACGTGTCCACGTTGGGGTCGATTTGCAGAAAGTGACCCCTGGAATGTGGCAGAACTGCTGGCCTCCAACCTGAGGTACTGGAAGAAAGCTTGTGAGGGACACAGTTCTAAAGCCTCTTGAGTTGCATCTGTCTAATAAGGGAAACAATTATACCTCTTAGATCAAAGTCGAGAGGCAGGTTCTGGGAAGAGGGCCTAGAGCAGCCAGAGAAAGGCTGCAGAACCGGTTTTTTTCTAGGCAGGTCTTATTTACCTACTGGTCTGATTGCCTAGAGGACAATCCCCTTGGCCCCTAGAGGCCTTCCAGGTCACCTCCTCCCTTGGGGTGGGCCTCTCTCTGTAGATGGCTGGGCCCCCTTGGGCCAGGGAGTGCCTACTGTGTGTTGGAGTACTGTCCAGGGTGCTGGAGATAATAATAGGTAATATTTTTTGTGTGTTCACTGGGTGCCAGGCATTGCAGGTGCTTGGGTTAACTCATTTAACCCTCTCAGCAGCCCCAAGAGATGGGTCTGCGTCAGGCCCATTACAGATGTGTGAAAAATCAAGTCTTAATTAAAAAGAAACAAACCCTGATTTTTCATAATGTTCAGTTTTTTAAATTATGGATAGCTGGTATCTCAGAATAACATGAACCTTTTCATTGATGGCTTATTTTGGTACCCTGATTTTTTTTTAATAGACTTTACCTTTTTTTTTTTTTTTAAAGATTTTATTTATTTATTTGACAGAGAGAGACAGCGAGAGAGGGAACACAAGCAGGGGGAGTGGGAAAGGGAGAAGCAGGCTTCCCGTGGAGCAGGGAGCCCGATGTGGGGCTCGATCCCAGGACCCTGGGATCATGACCTGAGCCGAAGGCAGACGCTTAACGACTGAGCCACCCAGGCGCCCTAGACTTTACCTTTTAGAGCAGTTTCAGAGTCATAGCAAAATGGAGAGTACCCCCCTACCCCACCCATGCACAGCCTCCCCCGTCATCAACATCGCTCACCAGAGTGGTACATTTATTACAATTGATGAACCTCCACTGACACATCGTTGTCTCCCAGAGTTCATAGTTTACATAGTTTCCATACTCTTGGTGTACATTCTTTGAGTTTGGACAAATGTGTAATGACACATATCTACCATTGTAGTATCATAAAGAGTAGTTTCCTGCCCTAAAAATCCTGTGTGCTCCATCAGTTCATCCTTCTCTCCCCCTAATCCCTGGCAATCATCGATCTCTTTACTGTCTCCATAGTTTTGTTTTTCCCATGATGTTATATGATTGGATTAATACAGTATGTAGCCTTCTCAGATTGGCTTCTTTCACTTAGTAAATATACTTAAGGTTTCTCCATGTCTTCTTATGGCTTGAATAATATTCCATTGTTTGGAGGTACCAGACTTTATCCATTCATCTACGGAGGATGTCTTGGTTACTTCCAGGTTTTGGCAATTATGAATAAAGTTGCCGTAGACATCTTTGTGCAGGTTTTTGTGTGAAGAGAAGTTTTCAACTCCTTTGGGTGAATACCAGGAGCATGATTAGTGGATCAGATGGTAAGAGTATGTTTGCTTTTGTAAGAAAGTGCTAAATTGTCTTCCAAAGTGGCTGTACCATTTTGCATTACCACCCACAATGAATGGGAATTTCTGTTTTTCCACATCCTCACCAGCATTTGGTGTCATAAAAAGTGTTCTGGATTTGACCATTCTAATAGGTGTGTGGTGGTATCTTACTGCTGTGTTTTTTTGTTTGTTTTTAAGTAAGCTCTGTGCCCATCATGGGGCTTGAACTCATGACCCTGAGATCAAGAGTCACATGCTGTGCCAACTGAGCCAGCCAGGCACCTCTCTCGTTTTAATTAATTTGCATTTCCCTGATGACATATAAAGTGGAACATCTTTTCAGGAGCTTATTTGTCATCTGTAGGCCACCCAGGCACCTCTCTCCATATAAATTTCAGAATCATTTTGTCAATATTCAGAATTGCTGGGATTACATTAAATCTACAGATTAAGTTGGAAAGAACTGGTATCTTTTTTTTTTTTTTGTAAGATGGGTTTCACTGTGGTACCCAGGCTGAAGTGTACTGGCTATTCATAGTCACGATCCCACTACTGATCAGCACAGAAGTTTTGACCTGCTCCATTTCTGACCTGGGCCAGTTCACCCCCTCCTTAGGCAATCTGGTGGTCCCACCACTCCTGGGAGGTTACCATATTGATGCTGAACTTAGTGCTGACACCGGATGGACATCCCCCTGCCTCAGCCTCTCAAGTAGCTGGGATACAGGCCATGTGTCACCTTACCCGGCTAGAAAGACCAGATATCTTGACGACATTGTATCTTACTGTTTATGAACATAGACTGTCTCTCCATTTATTTAGTTCTTTGACGTCTTTCATCAGAATTTTCCTCGTATAGTTCTTGTACATATTTTGTTAGATTTATACCTAAATATTTCATTTTGGGGGTTGCTAATGTACATGATATGGAGTTCTTAATTTCAAATTCCACTTTGTCATTGCTGCTATATAGGACAGCAATTGATTTTTTTTTTTTTTTTTTTTTTTAAAGATTTTATTTATTTATTTGAGACAGAGAGCACATGAGAGGGGGGAGGGTCAGAGGGAGAAGCAGACTCCCTGCAGAGCAGGGAGCCCGATGCGGGACTCGATCCCAGGACTCCAGGATCATGACCTGAGCCGAAGGCAGTCGCTTAACCAACTGAGCCACCCAGGCGCCCAGCAATTGATTTTTTATATTAACCTTGTATCTTACAGCCTTGCTATAATCACTTACTCATTCCAGGAGCTTTGTGTTTTCTTTGTTTTTATTTGATTTTTAGGATTTTCTATACATATGATCATGTCATCTGTGAATAAGGACAGTTTTATTTCTTCCTTCAATCTGAATACCTTTTACTTTTCTTGTACATTTATTATTACATTATTGCATTAGCTAGGGTTTCCAGCATGATGTTGAAAAGTAGTAGTGAGAAGGAACATTCTTGCCTTGTTCCTGATCTTAGTGGGAAAGCTTTGAGCCTCTCAGATTAACTGTGATGTTATGAAATTGTCTTTTCAATCATTAGTTCACCTAAGCCAAATGTTTGGAAGATGGGAACCTTTGCATCCACTTCCCTTGGCCCAATCCTGACCATGCAATAGATTTTAAAAACATGTCTGAATGAATGAGTGAATGAATGACTCTCGTGGTACAGTGAACAGCTAAACAGAACTTCGGTGCAGTATCTTCTGGGCAGATGTCAACTCAGGGTTAGAGAGGCAGTGGGGGGCAGTGATTGAAAGCAGACCCGAGCCAGGGGCTGAGGTTCAAATCTGGTTCTGCTGCTTACCTGCTGGGTGATCTTAGGCAAGGGACTGCCCCCTCTCGGGACCTTGGCGTTCTCATCTGTGAAGTGGGGATAATAAAAGGACCTACCCCATGAGGTGGTTGTGAGGGTTAAATGAGTTGGAATTGTAGAGTGTCTGGCACAAAGGCACATGCATAAGAGTTATCTAGTGCTATCAGGTCTTACGTGATCCTTTTGAACGTGAAGAGTAATTGAGTCTTGGCTTCAAGTATGTCGAGTCCTAAGCTCAATTCCAGGGGAAGTGAAGCCCAGTTTGACCAGTAACTTCAGCTCAAAACAGCTGCCCAGCAATGATTTTATATTTTACATATAAAACATAAAATTTTGGGGCACCTGGGTGGCTCAGTGGGTTAAGCATCCCCCGCATTGGGCTCCCTTCTCAGTGGAGAGTTTGCTTCTCCCTCTTCCTCTGTTCCTCTCTGCCCCCTCCCCCAGCCCCCGCTCATGCTCTCTCTCTTTCAAATAAATAAATAAAATATATTTTTAAAAACCGTAAAATTCTATATGCAACTCTGATCAATAAGCTTGCTTAGTACAGATATGATTATAGAGTTAGAATTTTGGGAGTTGTGAGCAACTGTGTGTTCTTTGTGGGAGAAAGACACAGCCAGGCTGAATCTCCTGAGGATAACGAGTCACTTTCCCAGATGCCCTGTCATTCCAGTCTCAGGGAACACTGCCATAAGCCCTGTGCAGGGTGGGGGCTGGTCAGTGGTTAAGGGCCCTGCGCTGTATTTGATCCTTACTAAATTGTGAACTTAGGCAAGTGACATAGCTTTTTCAAGCCTTGGTGTCTTTCTCTGTAAAATGAAGAACAAGTTCACCACAGGCTTATTAATGAGCTTTGAACTAGTAAAGCACCTTGTATGGTTCCTGGCACATAGTAAGTGTGTGTTAAATGTTAGCTGTATTAATATTACTGTAATCGTTTTGTTGTTTTCACTGTACTTTAGTTTCTATGGAATATGGCTGGTTTGGTATTCCACAAGTAGAGTTTACAACTCTAGCAAACTAGAGCCTGTTGTTCTGGTGAACCCTCAAAAAGATAATCATCATTTCATTAACCTGACTAGAAATAAAGATCTGTGTGTTCATTCAACAAATATTTAGAGGGCTTCTGCTGTGTGCCAGGCACTTAACTAAAACAGGATACTGTGTGATATGAGCAGTTGGTGAGAGGGATACCTTAGTGGGGTCAGGAAGGGCCTGTCTGAGGAAATGACATTTGATCTGAGACTTGAAGGATGAAAAGGGGCCAGCCATGCAAAGAGTTGAAAAAAGAAGGATCCTGGCAGAAAGGACTGTGGGTGCAAAGGCCCTGAGGTAGGAACAGGTTTGGCAGGTTGGAGGAACAGAGAGGAGGGCTGGCACGGCTTGCGTTGGATGAACAAGGTTCAGAATGTGCTGGGAGGGATTTGCTCCCTGAAGCCTACACTTTGTTCCATCCCTGGGAGCATTTGAAGAAAAGGGCTGTTGCGGGGCTGACTTTGGCATCTAGGAAGAGGTGTGAGGGGACCAGAGGTCTGGCACCTACCTCACTCGAACCTTCCGAAGGCCCCTTACCCGGGAACTCTAGTCCACGAGGAAGAGACCCTTCACCCCACAGCTAGGTTCTCTGATTTCTCAGACAAGAATGTGGTTCACATTTTTGTCCCACTGGTGGCCCAGCTGTGCTCTGATGCTCTGTGCCTGAAGCCTACTTTCTTCTTCTCCAAAGTAGGACAGCCGAAAGCTAGCTGCCCTGGAGAAGTGCCAGAAAACAGTCCAGCCAAATGGAGTCTGTTTCTTGGCGGTGTGGGGGATTAATGAGCTCTTTCCTTTGTGCCAAAGGTAAGGAAGCTATTAAAACACCGGGGCTTGGTGGAATAGAGCAACAGGTGGGAGCCTGGACTTCGGTGTCAGCTCTGACTTCACCACTTCCCCACCCATGTGACCTTGGGCAGATAACCTACCTGTGCCTTGCCTTTGCTTTCTCATCTGTAGAATGGGGACAGTAGTGCCCATCCTCAGAATAGTGCACACAGGAGATGCTGGCTATCATTATCATCACCTTCGGATTTTAAGTCACTGTGAGATGAAGTCCTCTTTCCTCTAGTTTTTTCACTCTCTTTTTTTTTTGTTTCTTTTTTTTTCTCAACAATTAAGATGCTTGGATTTGACTCCTGTTTCTCTACATCTCAGCCGGATTCTTGCCCAGGAGCTTGGCGTCTGGCAGACAGCCAGGCCTCAGGTGCCAGAGCAGCTCTGCTCCTAGGGGCGGGGACAGGTTATTTGATGCCAAAAAGCTGAGAATTGACAGGATATTTGTCGCCAGCCGTCAGAAACTGTGTGGCACCCCCACAGCGGTGACTGCTCCTGCCAAAGAGCCTAGCACCCAGGAATGGAGATTTTTTCAGTGCTCCCTAATTTCCATTCACTGAATGTACCTGAGAATCACCTAGGAATCTTGTGAAAATGCAGATTCTGATTCATCAGGTCTGGGGAAAGGCTGAGGGTCTGCGTTTCAAAGGAGCTCCTCGGGGATGTGGATGCTGCTGGATGCCACTACCCCACCCCGGACTAGTTCCCACCCGGACTGCTTCTCAGACCTCAGAATCTCGGGCCCCCCTCACTGAATCCAGTCGGCGTTTTCACCAAATCCCTCGATGATTCACTGTGTTTTACAGTTTGAGAGCCTAGACCCAGGGTTTTTAACCTCAACGGCATTGACCTTTTGGGCGGGATCATTCTTTGTTGTGGGGGCTGTTCTGTGCATGGTGGGACGTTTCGCAGCACCCCACTCCCAGTCATGACCAAAACCGTCTGCAAATGTTCTCTGGGGTAGGGGTGGCAAATCACCCCCCAATGAGAACCAGTGGCCTAAAGCCCTCAAGCTCGGCTGTGCCCACAGATGCGCAGACCCTGCGGCAGAGATCATGGCTACTTTAGTTCTGCGTAGAGTCAGGATCTGCACCAGGCCATCCTAGCAGGATGCATTTGATTCGTTACATCGTTGCTTGTTGGCACAGCACATCTAGACTGGGCCTTGGGTTTCCACCCACCCACCCAGTGGAGGTGCTGAGGACCTTATTGAGCCAGCCTTCCCAAAGAGAGGATGTGGGGTTCACTACTAAGTTAGTTGATGTTGCTTAGAAAGACAAGCACGTGGGCCACCCACCTGGCCTTTTGTCGGGCCTGGTGTTGTCTGTTTGCATGAGTGGAGCTCCTATGTTTACTTAGGGCTCTGTATGGCAGGGTCAGGGAGGCACATCCTCTGGTGTATGCTCTGCAGAATTCTGGAGCGGTGTCGGCCTCTGTTTCTGTCCCTCCCCTCGCCCCTCCCCTCTCCTGGCTGCTGAACCACCCTGGAGTGTTTCTGAGTCATTTTATTTTATTTTATTTTTTTAAAGATTTTTATTTATTTATTTGACAGAGAGAGAGATAGCGAGAGCAGGAACACAAGCAGGGGGAGTGGCAGAGGGAGAAGCAGGCTTCCTGCCGAGCAGGGAGCCCGATGTGGGACTCGATCCCAGGACCCTGGGATCATGACCTGAGCCGAAGGCAGACGCTTAACGACTGAGCCACCCAGGCGCCCTCTGAGTCATTTTATACCACATCTTGATCTCCATGACCAGATGGACTAGATCACCGGATGCCTGGGAGCAGGGATAGAGGCATCCTTTTTTGGTCTCTTAGACCTGGCAGGTGCTCTTGTTAAATAGATTCCAAGAACCTCATTCAGTCACTGGATATCTCTTTGGGGGCTTCTTGTGTGGCAGGCACTGCCTCAGGCATGGCATGTAAGGGGAAAGCAGCAAATTGAGACGATTGGGGTGGGGGGGGTTCTCTTCACACAAGACCCTGGCCATGAAGGGAACATTTATTAAATTCCGTCTCCTTCCAAGTCCTGTGGGGTCTGGAACACTAGCCTTGCCTTCATGGCACTTTCTTTTCTGTCTGGGGGGTGGGGACTAAACATACAAATGGCCAAACAAGCCAAATAATTGCAAGCAGACTAGAATTACTGCTGTCTCACGGCTGGTCCCAGCAGGAACCAAGACCCCTGCGCCAAATGTAGGCTCACGTGCCCTTTGCCAGTGGCAAGCCAGTGGGTCCTTTGAGAGAGTCTGCTTTTCCTTGATGTGTAGCTGGTAGGTGATCGCAGGGTCTTAGAGGCCCAGTGGACATCTCTGCCCACCGAAGGCGTGAGCGTGTGTTTTTTTGGGTCACTCACATGAACAGTAACAAACATTTATGTAGCTCTGAGTGCCAGGCCCTATTCTAAGTTTTAAATTCTCATAACAACCTTAAGGTGTTGGTACTATCATTATCCCCTTTTCCACATGAGGCCCAGAGAGGGGAGATAACTTATCTGAGATCCCAAAGCGGGTAAATGGCAAAGCTGGGATATGAACCTGGGCTATCTGTCTTTGGCGTCCTCACCCTTAACGCGCTCTGTGAACACATCAGGCGTTTGGACACAACCGGCATTGCTCACCGGGTGATCTGTCTGGAGACCAGAGGAAGGCCCTGCTGAGGTGGGAAGGCAAAGAGTCCCGATGGCAGGCCTTCAGGGAAGAAACACCTCCTCACGCCCCCAGAGCAAAGGCCATAGAGAAAAACCTAACAGCAGGGCTAGGGACAGAGCAGCGTCTCTGGGCAGTTACCGACACCCTGGAAAGACCTGGTCTGGCTCGTGGAGCCCCCTGCACATGAGCTCAATGGATTCACTGCTAAGAAGGTCCTCGAGACCATGCAGAACAGCAGTTAGCAGGAGGAGAGCGGCTGCTGAGCTCTGTCCTGATGGCGTGTTACAGAGATGACAGGCCACCCCGTTTCCTTGGAGCTAGAGAGTGATTTCTCTTAGGGACTTGCTGCGAACAGGGAGATTTGGGACCGAGTTTGGATACGAGGCTATGGAGCCTCGCAGCTAATGGCTTTGGAGTCACACTGTAGGTAACTGTGTCCTGCTCCACCCTGTGCTGTAGCTGTGTGACTTCACCTCTCTGAGCTTCAGGCGCTTTGTTTTTAAAATACTTACCTGGTTGAGGTGTATCTGTATGGGAGCGGTGGTGTTAATTCACTGAGGTCATCTTATGTGAAGTGTTTGGTCCAGAACTTAGCACCCCGTGAGCGCTCAACACGCGGGGGAGATTATGTTGTGGGAGGTGGTGTCACCAAGTGGGTAAGGCAGGGCCTCTGGAACCCCCACCCCCAGCTCATTGGCCTTGGGCTGCTGGCTTTAGCCTCTGTGTGGCCACATTTCATTATCCTAAAAGAAGGATAATGTTAGTCCCCTCCTCATAAGGAGGCTGTGAGCATTCAGTGAGTCAGCACTTGTGAAACATTGAGCACACGTTAGCGCATGGCCCGACGCTCATGGTAGGCCCCATAAGCATTGACTGTCATGATGATGGTCAATTAAGAATGTGGGCCTGGGGGCGCCTGGGTGGCTCAGTTGGTTGAGCGGCTGCCTTCGGCTCAGGTCATGATCCTGGAGTCCCTGGATCCAGTCCCGCATCGGGCTCCCTGCTCGGCAGGGAGTCTGCTTCTCCCGCTGACCCTCCCCCCTCTCATGCTCTCTCTATCTCATTCTCTCTCAAATAAATGAATAAAATCTTTAAAAAAAAAAAAAGAATGTGGGCCTGGGGCCCGGCAACCAGGCGAGGAGAAACCTTCTGCAGAATAATGAGTGGGTTGGTGTTAGAAAACTACTGTTGGGTCAGCCAGCTCCCCTTTGGGCATGAGGGGTGGTGAGGGAGGCTCTCTTTGGTTGTATCAGGGACTCTTTTCCTCCCTTCAGAGGAGAGTTGGCCTCTCAGAGTTGAGTAATACGAACTCAAAGGGGACACTGAGGAAGCCAGGGAGTGGAGGTGCACCATGACCTCCAGGAGTAAAGGAAGGTTCCATTCAGGTTGAGCTGTGTGCTGGCTCCGCAGGGCGAGAGTGCGCACGAGAGTTGGCAGACCTGGGTCCCAGGTGTTCCCAGGTACTGGACTTGAGGTGAGTTCCTCAGACTTGCGCACAACAGTGTCCCGTCGGCACAGAACTTGGTCAGTGCTGGCTGTCCTGGGGACAGCTGAGTAGCGAGGAGGTCGGGAGGGCAGGCCCCAGAGTCAGTCCCCTGGATCTGGCCCTGGCTGTGTCATGTCCGAATGGTGGGACCTTGAGCAAGGGACTGAATTCCTTCTGAGCCTCAGTTTCCTCATCTGTGAAGGGGGGGTGATAGCATCTCCTTCACATGGTGCCGTGTGAAGATCATGTTAATCTATATAAAGTCCTTAAAGCACCACCTGGCACAGAGAAAGTCCTCCGTGCACGTTGGCTTTGTTGCTGTTACTATTAACCCGTCCCGGAAGACAACGTAGGAAGCAAGTATAAACCGTTCCTGCATGTTCCAGGGGAACAGCACCCTGATGAGGGAGTTTGGGAGAGATCTCAGCCTCTGGAAGGGGTTATTTAGAGGTGGCATTCGAACTTTTGTGTTTCTGGAATGTAAGTGAAGGGAGAACGTGCAAAGGAAGGGGGTAGGGAAGAGCAAGCTGACTAGGAATGATGTCGTATTGCCACGGGGACAGTTTCCCAAGGTCAGATCATTCCACTAGATAATTTGAGGTGGTGTATGAATAAACACTCTAAACATTTTAATAGTTGTACTTTTATTTTAATGCGTAACAGGAAAAGAATTTCAGTAGCACATCAAACCCGGTGTTCCATGGCTATTTCTGCTTTGGGTGAGGCTAACATTGGTGTATAAGCCAAAATAAAAGCGAATGCAGTTAAAGAAAACTGCAGAGGAAGTGATAGTACAGGCAGGTCCGGGGACAGACGTGGCCAAGACGGTTCCGGTGCGCATAGATCCTAGTGGGACGCGTGACCATAGGAGAAGCAGATCCAAGTGGGGCTTTACTCTGGGCTTTACCCTGCGCTTTCGGCCATGGAAAGGCTGCAGCTCCCTTGGGAGGTTGCGGAGCCGTTGGCCCCCCTTTGCACCTCTCCTCCTCTGCTCTTTGCGCACGTGATGGAGGCAATCCGCTGGTTGGGACACGTCGGGCCGCAGGTACCAAGATGCCAGCTGATGCTTGGCTAAGCGATGGAGACGATGAATTCTTTCCCTGCAGAGTGTGAAGGAGACAAGCTCCGTGGCCAATGCAGAGGCTCAGTGACACCTTCAGGAACCGGGTGCTTTCTCTCTATTTCGCGGCCCTCGTGGACATCCGTTTCATCCCGCTGTTGGTCATTGTGTGGTCATAGGATGGCTGCCCCAGCCTCAGGATCTCATCCTTACACACAGTGTCCCAAGCAGGGGAGAGTGGCAGGGGAAAAGGCTTTCTCTTCCTGTGTCTTTCCTTTCCAAAGGGAACATGTTCTCATAAACATTCCTAACCCCAGCAGACCTCTCTTTCTCTCTCGTTGGCCACGAAGGAGCCAGCGATTGCCCCTGGTTACAGGGGAGGCTGGGAAAGCGGAAGTCTCAGTAGTGAGAGGCAGCGAGAGACAAGGGTCTGCTGCCCGTGGGTACTACTACTACCCCCCTCTCTAGAGGAACAAAATCAAGGAGCAGAGAGAGAAAAAGATGGCTTGCCTCGGTCTCTGTAGAGTTTGTATGGCAGAGCAGGGATTTGAACCCACATCTTTCATCCTGCGGAGCCTGCAGTCTTAACCCTTGTCCAGAACTGCCTTCCTAGCAGGGGACACCCAGACAGTTATAATGCAGGGTGATGAATGGCGAGCACCAAGCGCTGTGGGAACGAGGAGGACAGAGATCCTGCTCAGGCACGGGCAGGGGGAGTGAGCTGGAGAGGAGAGGAGAGAGTGTTTAGAGAATCACACTCAGCGATTGCGCTGGCCTTTGAAAGGACTTCTGCCAGGTACAAGGGAAATGGTGTGAGGAGGGTGGGCCCCAGAATGAACGAAAGTGGGCAGTGGGACAGTGCATGCCGGGTAGATGAATCAAGGCTCCTTGGGATGTAAGATCAATTGGTCTTAGGTCACTGGGAAGCCTGGAGGAGAGGAGCTTCAGACCCAGCCCAAGTAGGGGACTCAAACATGTCACTGGGGCTGTTTCTCTCCCTTGCTCCACTTGGTTTCACTGTGCAGGCAGGCAGGGTTAAGGTGCAAATCCTCCTGATTTACAAACCCAGGGGAAAGAGGATTTCTTGTCTTCAGCATCTTTACACAAGCCCTAGGGAAGACTCTAGTTGGGTGTCTCAGTCTGTCCATGCCATCTGCTATAACAAAAATACCATAGATTGGGGAGCTTATAAACCAAGAAAATTCTTTCTCACTCCCCTGGAACCTGGGGAGTCCAGGATCCGGGTGGCGGCAGATCTGTTGTCTGCTCAGGGCCAGCTGCCTGGTTCATAGACGACCATCTTTTCACTCTGTCCTCACACATGGCCAGAAGGGCAAGGGTGCTCTCTGGAACCTTCTTTATAAGGGCACAAATGAGATTGACCAGATCACTTCCCGAAGGTCCCACTTCTTCATACCTTCGCATTGGAGATTAGGTTTCAACATAAAAATTGTGTGGGAGGCACAAACATTCAGTCTGTAGCGGCAGGGCCTGTGCCCATCCCCGAAGGTGGCTTCTGAAGGTGGGATGAAGGATGAATTCAGAGCCACAGCCTTGCCAGCATGGTGGAGCAGGGTAACAGCAGGGTGGAGAGGGGACCTCCTGAGTTTAGATAAGGTAGAGATGCTGGGCTCAGAACATCTGTCCACTAGCACATGTGCGATCTGCAGTAGGTGCCTTCAACTTCTGTACTTTAGTTTCCTAATCTGAAAAATGGGACTACTGTGATCATCCCCACCTCATAACACAGGGTCGGGGACAGACCGCACCTAATCAGCATTCACCAGGATGGATAGGGAGTGCTCCGTGGAACCTAGAGCAGTGGCCTCCCCGGTGGAAGGCCCAAGATGCTACTTTGCCAGGACGTGGTGTGACCACTTAAACCTGGATAGTTTGGGTTCGGATAGCAGCTCTGGCACATCAGAGTGGTGTAACCCCAGACAAACAGCGTGACCTCTCTGTGCCTCCATTTCCACATCTGAACCAGAGAGCCAAGTGCTCGGGACACTGCCAGGTACATGGTAGACATCAGCAAATGTTTTCTTGATGAGGGCACGAATGGAAAAGCTGAGTCAGAAGGCACACATAGGTTGTTAAACCTTTTTGGGGTTGTATTGCCAGGCGGCCCTCCAGAAAGCCATTACTCCATCAGTAGAAGACAAGACCCATTTCCCTACTCCTTTGTCAACACTTCTCTTCGAGAGTCTTATTTCCCGGAGGAAAAAAATTCCTTATTCTTTGATCAGCAATGAAACCAGCCTGATGTTATGGACACATAAGAAAATGTCTATATTTTTTAGAGCTGCAAACTGAAACATGTAAAATGACATGATGTCTGGGGTTTACTTTACTTCACCAAGAAGGAAGGGAGGGGAGCAATAGGTAAGGAATAGATGAAGCTTATGGGGCAGGATCTTGGTAATTATTGAATCTCTCTGGGTTGGAGGACATGGGAGTTCACCGTACCTTTCCCTCTACCTTTTTTTAGAATGTTAACAAAACAAACCCAGCCCCACTCAGTCCACAAAACACACACACACGCGCGCGCGCGCGCACACACGGCCTAAAATTGAACCGTGGTAAACAGCTATTTAACTCCTGCTGTGCATGGGCAGTTGGAGGGCCCCCTGGATCAACAACAGTCTTGCAGCCCTTCCTCTCCCTGGAGCCCCTTTGTGCGGAGGTCCTTTGGGCTCAGCTTCTGGAAGGGTAGCAGCTTTCAGGCCCAAAGCAGCAATTTCTCATCTGACCCGGGCATTCAGCACCCCTTTTCTGAAATGGAGGTCTTCTCTTCCCTCCCTGGGAAGGTGGGATGACAAACTCCCTAGTGATTAACTCCTGGGAACCACCCGCCTTGGAGGTGGGTGTGGTTGTGTCATGAGGTGGAGGGAGTCACGAGAGCTGCTCTTGTCCAAGTATCTGTGTGCTGGTGGCAAAAACAGGACTGGCCGAGCCTCCGCAGTGACCAGATATTGATCCTAGCCCCTGTAGTCCTCTGAACACACAAGATCAGGCCTTGCCCAACCCTGCCAAGCAGGCTTTGCTCCCAGCCCCTTCTCCAGACTGACTCGTTAAGTAGGTGGCGGGCTGTGAGTTTTCCAGCCTGGTTTGTTCTGCAGGGAAGTTAGGGAGGGGCCTTCCCATCCCATCTGGTGCGGGTGGGGTCTCAGTCAGTGGAGGGTGAACGGCCCAGGAGCTGACCCTGGACCCTCGAGAAAGGTCATCATTTAAGAATGTTTCTTAGGCAGCCCCACAGGAGACCCACATGTGGATGTGGTCAACTGTAGTTTCCGGCTGTCTCAGTTCTGCTGAATTTCGGCAATTTCTCATTTCCTTTAGGAAACAAAATTCGTCTGGAGAGAAGTATGAATAATCATGATGACACACTTGGCAAGAGGGACATTGGGAACCTTGCCCTGAAGCTCACAGTTGGTGTCATTGTTGCCAAGGTCTTGAGCAGTGTAGACCAGGGAAAGGGGGACGACTAAGGCACATGGCCTGGGTTCAAATCCCAACACCACCACTTAACAGCCAAGTGACCTTGGGAAAGTCACTTAACCTTTCTAAAAAAAAAAAATTTATCTATTTGAGAGAGAGAGAGCACAGACGGTAGGGAGGGGCAGAGGGAGAGGGAGAAGCAGGCTCCCCGCTGAGCAGGGCACCTGACGGGGGACTCAATCCCAGGACCCCAGCATCGCGACCTGAGCCGAAGGCAGATGCTTAACTGACTGAGCCACCCAGGCGCCCCAGTCACTTAACCTTCTTAGTCTCAGTTTCCTCATCTGTAAAATTATGATGATACCTGCCTTGTAGGATTGTAAGAATTAAATTAGAGAACATTTGTCAGATGTTTTAAATGGCCTCTTTTATAGTAGTTGCTCATTTAATCCTGACCGTGGCAATTACTGTTAAATGGTCGGGCACAGTTAGGATTGAGAACTGCTGGTCTGTAGTAGGGTTCAGGTGGAAGCAGAAATTGGAGGAGAGGAACAGCAAAGGCTCCTTCCTCCCCAAGTCTGTAGTTTGGGGAAGGAGATTTAATTTTGCCATTGAAAAATATTACTTTTCACTTGATGTTTAAAATCTAATAGAAAAGCACAGGTGGGAGACTTTAAAAGGGAAAAATCTCTCTCTCCACTTCTCTATACACAACACCACTCACACTAGAAAAAAAGACTGGAAGGAAACAAACCAACATCTTTACAGTGGTTATCCTTTGGTGGGGAGATTATGGGTAACTGTATATTCTTCTTTGCACGTTTCTTTATTTTCCAGGGTTTTCTTTAACGATTTTGTCCATTTATTTGAAAGAGAGAGACAGCAAGAGCAGGGGAGGAGGCACAGGGAGAGGGAGAAGCAGACCCCTCACTGAGTAGGGAGCTCGACATGGGGCTCAATCCCAGGACCCAGGGATCATGACCTGAACCAAAGGTATAGGCTTAACCAGTGAGCCACCTGGGCACCCCCCCCAAGTGTTTTTATATGCATATATGTTTTTATATATATATGCATTCTCTCTCTCCCTCTGCCCCTCCCCACCGCCTGTGCTCTCTCTCAAATAGATAAAAATCTTTAAAAAAAAAAAACAAGTGATTTTCCCAATGCACATATATATATATGTATATCCCTATAGCACTTCATAAACAGAAAAAATATGTTCAAAAGTACGGAATCACAGGGCACCTGAGTAACTCAGTCGGTTAGTGGCCAGCTCTTGGTTTGGGCTCAGGTCATTGATCTCAGCTCAAGGTCCTGGGATTAGGCCCCAAGTTGGGTGCTGCGCAGAGCAGGGAGTCTGCTTGAGATTCTCTCTCTCCCCGCCTTCTCTAAAATAAATAAATCTTTACAAAAATAAAGTAAGAGACGCCTGGGTGGCCCAGTCCGTTAAGCGTCTGCCTTCAGCTCAAGTCGTGATCCTGGGATCCTGGGATCCTGGGATTGAGTCCCACATTGGGCTCCTTGCTCAGCGGGGAGCCTACTTCTCTGTCAGCCTGCCCTTCCCCCTGCTTGTGTGCGCTCGCTCTCTCTCTGACAAATAAATAAATAAAATCTTTAAAAATAAATAAATAAATATAAAAAATTAAAGAAATAAGGAATCATGTGAACTGCGGTTCCTGGGGAGGTTGGGTAGAATTCTCCCAGAATACAGCCATCTCTTTAATGTCTGTGTCCGAAGAAGCCTGTGTTCCAAATTTCCTTGATGAGGTATACTCCAGCTCTATAAAATTTCTACTCAAAAAGTTGTTAGTATTGGGGCGCCTGGGTGGCTCAGTTGGTTAGGCGACTGCCTTCGGCTCAGGTCATGATCCTGGAGTCCCGGGATCGAGTCCCACATCAGGCTCCCTGCTCAGCAGGGAGTCTGCTTCTCCCTCTGACCCTCCTCCCTCTCATGCTCTCTGTCTCTCATTCTCTCTCTCGCAAATAAATAAAATCTTAAAAAAAAAAAAAAAGTTGTTAGTATCAAAGCCTATTACTAATTAGCCATCCCTCCACGTGCCCAGCCCTGCTCTAGGTATTCACGCTATCTCCCATCCTTCTCTTGAGATGAAAGAACTCCAGTTCCTTTGTGACTCTGACCTCAAGAAGGAGCCTCATTTTTAAAATGAGCATAACGGTAGTAAGGACATCATGAGGTTGTCACGCATCTCAGTTCACTGCCATGTACATAGGGGGGCTTACATGTCAGCTGAAGTTACGAATAGCAACAACACGGAGAACAAAACAGTTGATTTATTCAGTAAACATGGATTGAAGACCTGTTCTGGGCCAGGTACCAGCGAGCAAGGCCAGCACAGTCTGCCTCTCCACAGAGAGAGGGGAAGACACAGGAAACACGGCCACACATGATGAGTCCTGTATTCTAAATGTTCAGAAGGATGAGATGTTTTTGAGCCATAGAACAGGGGCTTCCCAGAGGCTCCCCAAAGTGAGGTTGAAGTAACATATTCCGGGTGCAAATGGAAAAAGTGAATTTGGTGGACATCTCTAGATAAGCCTCGCCTCTGCATGTTTCCAGCTGCGGACAGGGAGCTCCAGATGGGTGTTGCTATGGAAGCATCTTCCAGTTCTCACTTCCTGACTGAGTTTATTTCCGAGTTCCCGTGCCCATGCCAGTTCCCAGCTGTACATACAGACGTGGTGGGGTCCCTTCTTCCTGCGGCCTCAGGGCTGTGCAGAGAGCGGATGTGGCTGGAAGCCAGCCCGGGAGCCTCCTCCCGACAGAGTTCGTTCGTTGTGGAACCTGCCGTGTCGTGGCTTCTCTTCCATCCAGGCTCATATTCTCTTTTCTTTGTTGTCTCATGGGACTGTGCCAACATGCCCCAGCCTGTGTTTTGAAACTTTAGAACCCAGCTTGTATTTGATGGAGAAATGAGCTCATGAGGGCTTCCTCCACCGCCCAGCTACCCGGAGAAGTTGAGTCAAGTCTCTTTCATTCCGATCCCCCACTGAGGCTAGATTTGCCACCCTCCTGACAGAAACTGGGCTGGCTGTTCTTTGGGACTGTTTGCAAAGAAAGGACTTGGCTGACCTGAACAAAGAAACAGCAAACAAGATGGGGGACGGGTGTAGCTAATTGCTTACTGAGATTGAGACCTTTCAGTTACCCTTCAGTGCTTTAGAATAATAATTGCTGATGTGTTGAGAATTTACAATGCGTGAGGTATTCTTTAAATCATTTTAATCCTCTTAACAACCCAGTGAAGTGTTTATCATTATTATCCCCATTTAACAGCCCGGGAAACTGTGGCAGGGGCAAGTTGAGTCCTTGGCCAAATTGCTAGACTGCTCTTAGAGCACCTGAGGGCTTCAGGTGAAAAAGGATTTAACCAGAGGGTGCTGGATGGTTCAGAAAACCAAAAGCAAAGCCGCAGGAAGGACTGTGTACTCGTCAGTTACTTGGTTGCAAGTAACAGAAACACCATAAGCCCTAGGGGAAAGGATTGGCTCATGCAACTAGAAAGGCCAGAGATGGGGTCCGCTTCGGGGCTCGTTGGGCCAGGAGCACAGGGCCATCACCAGTGACCCACTTTCTTTCCGTCCGTCCCCTGTTCCCTCTGATAATCGGGTCATCCTCAAACCTGGCTGCCCTGGAAGTTGCAGACTAGGTGTCAGCACTGGTCCAGGTTTAATTCCAGGTTTATTCTGGGCTTGAGGGAGAGAGGAGGGATCTACCCCTCAACTGTAGTGCAAGGTGTCAGAGCTGCTCTCTGATTAGACTCGCACGGTCATGTGACCTTCCCTGAACCAATCACTGGCCAGGGTGGGATCACAGTCGGGCTGGTTGCTCCCGCCCAGAAGCTCACAGAGGAAGGGCAGGATGGGTGCTGGGAAGCCGCCGGCCTGGAGATGGGAACCAGAACAGGAATGCCACTATCAGGACTCTTTCCTCATGGCTTGCCCCCGCCCATGTCTGCTTTATTCACTCTCTTATATTAGTCTCTCTCTGTCTGCCTTCCTTCTACTGGGTGGGAAAGCTGGCCATCTGCAGACCGAGCTGTACACCTTGCAGGACACGCTCCTGCAGAGAATAGCCCTGTGTTCTCTCAGCCCAAGCCCACCATGGCCCAAGGAAGAGAAGATAGCCCCCTTCGGCTCACTAATCAGGACAAGAAGGGGTTCTCAAGACAGGCCCAGCTGAGGCCAGTGCTCTCCCTGGGCTGATCAGCTGTAGGCAGGAATGGGGTCGTTGACGACTCTGTCCTCTCCTGGGTGCCGACTGTGTCCTCTTCCTAGGACCTCTGAGCTGGGAGTCCTCTAAGCAAGACCCCGAGGACAGTGATTGGGCTGTACTTTTTTATTGTAGGGACACTAAAACTTCATTTCCACCCTGGGCCACTAGAGGATGAGGGGTGTCCCATGCAGCGTCCACGCTTTCGAAGCAGCAGCCTGTGGAAAGGCCAGCCCGCCAGGCCTGGCGTGCCATGGCCCCTGCCTGCCGCCTCGCCCTAGCCTCAT
>NC_138384.1:39680163-39694901 GCF_054177405.1 Leptonychotes weddellii
GCACTGTGTGTCAGAGCAAAGATGGGAACTGTCCTCCTTGTCCATCCTTGGGTGACTGGACGAATTAGGTTGTCTATACAATGGAATGCTGCAGCGACGAGGGGGAATACAGTCCTGATAGGGAGCGCCTTCCCTGTCTATGGTACACCATCAAGTATGAAAAAAGGAAAGAAGAAGGAACACCCTTTTTTTTTTAAAGATTTTATTTATTTATGTATTTGAGAGAGAGAGAGCGCATGATCAGAGATGGGGCAGAGGGAGAAGGAGAAGCAGGCTCCCCGCCAAGCAGGAACCCTGATGTGGGACTCGATCCCAGGACCCTGGGATCACACCTGAGCCAAAGGCAGATGCTTAACCGACTGAGCCACCCAGGCGCCCCAAGGAGCACCTTTTAGTAGTAATTCTCATATTGGAATCTGAGGGAAGAGTGTAGGTTTTATGAAGATGCCAATCCCAGTCAGCCCCACGAACACTCTTAACTGTCAAACTAGATCACTTTAGGCTTCCATAGCAGGCGCTATGTTCTTGGCTGTGTGTGTGTATATATATTTTATATACACAGACATATCCAAAATTATATATATATATATATGCATGCACATATAATCTCATTACTTTATGCTGAGACACTGCCTCAGGCAGGCCTTCCTGAGCACCCTGTCTAAAATGGCCCTCCCTGTCATCGCCGTCTGTCCCCTGCTGTATTTTTCTTCATAGCACTTACCCTCTGACCTTACATGTTTGTTTGCCTTTTGCACCATTCTCCTTAGCATGTGAGTGCTGAAGGCAGGGATCTTTGTTTTATTACTTGCTCTCATCTCAGCATCCAGAGCAACATCTGGCTCCCAGTAGCTTAGTAGTATGTGCCGAACGAATGTGAACAAGCCTGAATAGTAACTATTTTCCCCTTGTTACGGATGTGGACTTGAGGCCCCCAGAGGCCTGGTCCTCCTGCACAGAAGAAACGGGGGCCCGCTGCTGTTCTGACTGCTGAAGAGGCAAGACACTGCCCTAGACCTCCATCTTTGCTGTCATTGTGCTTCTCCGTTGACTCACATTTCCTTGAGAGAGGCAGATACGGGCCAGAATCTCTTCTGCTGGGGCTTCTGCTCGTGGGGCATGGAGAAGCCAGCGTAGATAGCTTGGATGATGCTTGTTCTGGGCAATTATTCCCTGGAGAATAGGCAGAGGGAGAAAGAAACTTCCATTCGGAAGGCCTTGCTCCTCAGAAGGACCCTGCACCTCAGCCCTCTGTGTACTGTCGTCAGAGTCCAGTTTGCCCAGGGGACACCCTCAGACTTTGTTCCAGATTTCAGTTACCATGACAGCTTTGCTAACGTCTTTTAGGCCTCCCTCTGTGCCCGGCACTTTGCCAGTCACTTGATACCTGTTAGCTCACTTAATCCTCCCAACAGCCCCATCGAGGGTAGGAATTACTCCTCTTCTCTGCTCCCCACTGTACTGATAAGGAAGCCTGGGACTCAGAAAGGTCTGGTGAGGAGTCAGGGGGCTCACAGGTGCTAAGAGGCAGAGCTGGGACTTGATTCTAGCTCTCGTTGGCTGTGGAGATGGTGCTCTCCTGGCCACGTGGCCTTCCTGCTTCTCCATCTGCTTTTGGGATTCTCCCAGTGACCAGAGGAGGAGGGTCTGGTTTCCTATAATGTGATGTGGCTTGTTCATCATGTTGCAAAGCCCTGCCAGCCTGCACGAGGCCTTGATGGGTTGGAGGAAGTAGGTGGAGAGCTTTGGGCTTCTTTATTTCTCACAGACATTCGCCACACAAATGACCTAACTTCTCTTTCTCCTTGGGATTGGTTTCCATCTTGGGCAGGGGAAAGGGTTGGATAGCTGCCAGAGGGAACTCTGTTATCGCCCAATCAGATCTGTCTGTCCTCTGCTGAGAACTCTCCCACGTGGCTCCATCTTACCCAGAGCAAAAGCCACGGTCCTCACTGTGGCCAGCCAGGCCCCACACGATCAGCTCCCATTACCTGTGGCTTCATCTCCTCCTTCTGTTCTCTCACTTGCCCTGTTCCAAGTGCCTGGGCCTCCTCAGTGCTCCACAGACACCCAGGTATGTGCCTGCCTCAGGACCCTTGCACGGGCTCTTCCTGCTACCAGGAAAGCTCTCCTTGCCTACCCACATCCTCCCTAACATCCTAAAAGCCTTTGTCCGTATGTCGCCTCCTCTTTTCTGTTTTTCTCTGTACTACTTTTCTAACCCGTCTTTTACTTATTTTATTGTTCATCTTCCCCACTAGAATCGTCAGCTCCAGGGTTCTGTTCACCTGGATCCCTAGTGCCTAGAACAGTGCCTGGCACTGAATCGGCCGGCACTCAGTAAACATTTCTGGAAAGAATGAATGGGCTCCCAAGTACAGAATGGTCCAGTCTTGCACTATTGTGCTGGGAGAGGAAATGGGTGGGGGGGGCGGGTCATGTTTCTGCTCCTCAAGCCTCAGTGAGCTCCTCCCCTGCCAAGCTGCAGCCCTGGGCTCAAACACCAAGGTAGATAAGCCCTGGTTCTCCAGGCTGATTTAAGCCATGGAGGCAGGGTGCATCTGTTGAGTACTCATGGCCTAGCTGCAGGGGAGGCTGTGAGAACCAGTCCCTGGCCTTTGTCATATTTGATAATGGGAGGTAGGCCCAGGCTTCTACTAAGGCTCCTGGGTGAGAAATTCCCAAATCATAAGGATTATGATTTGCAAAGATTATGCAGCCAAAATGTTTTAATTATTCAGACATCATATTAAACTAGATCTATATCTATAAAGGTATATATATCTTTATATCTTATATATATATATAAGATATATATCATATATATATATATATAAAAGCAAGGGCACCTGCTGAAAATATGTACCAAATGAACCTTCACAAACGGAACACAGCTCTAAAAACAGTATTTCTATCCTCCAGAAGTCCCTTTCCTGTTCTCTCCCAGTCACTTCTCCCTTCCAAGCAAAACCACTCTCTTGATATTTCACCCCTGACTTTGAACTTGATGTAAATGCTCCTTTTTGTCTGGCCTTTCTAGTCAACATTAGGTCCATGAGATGTCCGTGTCATTGCATGTAGTTAGATTTCATGCCTCCTCACCCCTGTATGCAGTCACAGGGAGACCTGACTGGCAGGAAGAAGCCAGCCTTGAGAATAGCTAGAGCAAAATGTGCAAAAAGCCCTGGGTTAGGGATAAGCTTGGAAGGGAAAGGAGGCCATTGGGAGCATTTGAGCAATGGGTAAAATGAAAGGGGTTGAAGTTTGAGTGATGTTCAAGCAGGAAAGCAATCTGATATGATCTCTCTTTGATTTGATTGCTCTGGCTGTGTGCAGAGAAGAGAAGCTAGGAAGGCCAGAGTGGACTCTGGGACACCAGCAGGGGATCTGATGGAGTTGTCCAGGTGAAAAGTGAGAGTGGTAGGAAAGAGGAGAAAAGAAACGGATTCAGGATATATTTTGGAGACAGTAGCAACAGAACCTGCCAATGAACTTGCCGTGGAGGACGAGGGAGGGAGAGACCTAAGATTCCATTGTGTGTCTGCATCTCACTTCATCAACTCATCCCTGCTGGTGGCCCCTCAGGTTGTCTCCCATTTTCCTCACTCACCGAGGCTGCTCTAGCCAACACGCACAGGCACACATCGTTGCTGAGCTGGGTCTGGAAGGATCAAGGGCAAGGGCATCCCAGGCTGAGGGAACTGGCCAAGCGAAGGCAGGGCCTCCCCTGCGCCAAGCCCAGCTCAGGCCTGAGCGTAGGCTGCAGAATGGGAGCACAGGACCTGAATCCACCACTTGCATGGAGTGGACCCGCTGCCTGTTTTGAGATGTTTTTTCATGCTCTCCCATCCCCCACCTTCCCCAGAGCTGCTTTCTTCTCCAGTCCCCTCCCCTCTGCAGGTTGGTCTGGAGCTTCCACCATCGATGGAGCCGCAGGTGCTCCTGTTAGAGCTGCTGCCCTACGCGGGGCCCTTGCTCTCCGTGCGGGGTCAGCTTTGGTTTCCTGTCTCACGAGTCGCAGTGGAGCTTAAAATCATTGGCTGGCGAGGCCTTTGGTTGGGGGCCAGCCGTCGAGGATGCCTGGCCCGTAGAAAGTGAATGAGAAGGCCTCTCATTTGTATGAGCTTGATTCTTTTGTGTTCTTTGTCCCCTGTTCCCTCCTGTTTCTTGTCTTTGGCCTTGTTCTTGAGAGCGCAGGTGCCTTGGGCAGCGGCAGACGCTGCCGGCCTCCTTGGCCCTTTCTGAGAAACTTCGGGCATTTGGGGGACTCATTTGGCATTTGGGCCGCTCAGCTAGGAGGGGGCAGCTCAGTCAGCATGAGTTTAAAACAGTGTGGCCTGCAAGGATCTGAAGAGAGAGAGCCGTCGGTGCCTGCAGGCCCCCGAGGATCTGGCTCCCACCCTGGCTCGGGCTTCTCTCTTATGCTGTTGGGAGGGGCTGGCCATGCTTGCCTTGTCAAGACGAGCATCTCGGGGAGTCTGCTTTCTGCCTGCCCAAGGGCTATGGAACAGGAGGAATTGTGGATCACGGGAAGGTAAAACCTGACATCTTTCAGCTCCTACTTGGTCAAAAAAAGAAAAAAAAAAAAAAGGAGGGGGCAGAGTGGGACAGCCTTGAAGGAGAAAAATATAGGGCATTAATGAGCTCAACTAAGTATTCTCCCAGGCTGCCAGAGAACGTGTGAATCATCGCAACCTCTTTAGAAGACAGCCTGAAAAAGAATTTTTATTTATTTTTGAATGAACGGTATATGCACGTGATAAAACATTCAAATGGCACCCAAAAAGAGCGATGGTGAAAACTAAGTGGCTCCCCCGCCATCATCCATTGTGGCCTAGTTCCCCTCCTGTGAGGACACCCATTTCAGGTGTGTTCTTCCAGAGATACTCAATCCAAAAATGAGCACGTACTACACATACAGTTCTACACCTTGATCTTGGAACCTGTTCCATAAGGTAACTATATAATATTCCATAAATAGTCTTCAGCGCAAGCACTCTCCCACTCCTCTGAGAATCTACCCTACAGGAAAAAAAATGGCCCCAGTAACAAAAGATGTTTATTACAGAATGGTTTGCAGTGGCAAACAAATAAAACCCTGGAAATAAAATACATGCCCATTTTTCAGGGAACGATTGAGTAAAACATGGCACATCCGTACTGTGGAATATCAGCCGCTAAAAAGAGTGGGTAAACAGCACTGCTAGTTGATTTGGAGGCATTTTTGTGACAGATTTAAGGGAAAGCAAGATTCAGAGAAGTAAAATGATATAATCTCATTTATGGGAAATCCAGTGACAAAAGTTTATGCGCCTCTGTTGTGTTTGAGTGATGGTATCATATCCCCATTCTCTTCCACGTCACGTGGCCTGCGTCGCTCAGCATCCTGTCTGAAAGGTGCGGCCGTACCTTAATCGTGGTCCAAACAAACTTCATGTGTCGGTCCACATGGCACCTGTTGGGAGGGTGTTGCGGCCCCCAGGTGGAGAGTCCACGGCATTGGTGTTGGTGAGCACTCACCTGGACCTCAGTCAGACTAGGAGAGGCGAACGTGGGTGCCGCATGAGAAGTCCCTTCTAACCGACCGTGACAAGCACTCTGACCTCCTTCCAGCCTCCATAGAATGAAATATGCAGAGTTGGTCAGCTGTTTGAAGCGTTCAGTGCGACCAGATCTGCCGCTCGTAAGAGTCACGTGGGGGAGTTCTAGAAACGCTCAAGTCGAGGCATCGGGGCCCTGGCCGTGTTCCAGATGGAGCTTCGTGGGGCAGGCAGCGCAGGCGAGTCTGCCTTATGTCCACAACCAAGCCCCCCACACAAGAACCACCAGTGAAATGTTTCTCACACCGTGTTCTTAAACCAGATGAGCCCCATGAGAGTGGAGCGAGAAGGAAGGTTCTGGCACGCCCTGGCAAGACCAGTGTATTGTACCAGTCCAGGGGCACCGTGGGCGCTGTGGTCTCTGATGGCGGCAGCCGTGGAGATGTTCTCTGTGAGACTCTGCAGGCCTTCCCCGTTCCGACTTCTGGTTCCAGGATAAGGATGCATTCTTCCGGGGTTCTGGTGTTTCCCTCAGAACGGATGTGGCTGTCATGGTTGGGGCTGATGACCCGTTTGGGTTATGACTTTGTCTTCTGCTGGGCTTCACTTGCAGTGGGTAGTTTTCTAGGGAAAGCTAGAAGGGTCAAATTCAGGCTGCCTCCCCTGACCAGACTGTATTTTTTTTTTTTTAAAGATTTTATTTATTTATTTGAGAGAGAGAGAACACATGAGAGGGGATAGGGTCAGAGGACGAAGCAGACTCCCCGCCGAGCAGGGAGCCCGATGCGGGACTCGATCCCGGGACTCCAGGATCATGACCTGAGCCGAAGGCAGTCGCTTAACCAACTGAGCCACCCAGGCGCCCGACCAGACTGTATTTATTCACAGTGCTTTCATCCCCTCTGGACCGTATCCCTTACCCCTCCCCACCCCCACTAACAAGACAGAGGACACTTCCTGTCTCTGGAGCAGCATCTGTTCCTCTGTCCTCCCTTATAGGTTGTTCATCAGAAGTCAGAGCTCACTTCTTGCTGGCTTATCTATTCCTCTGCCCCCCTCAGAGATGCAAGGGCCTTGTTGTTGCTGACTTAGCAGCTTTATCCCGCACAGGGTGTGTATATGTATAAAAGGATATCCCTCAAGTTTCTGGTTTGAGCAGATGGGTAGTTGATAGTGTCTAGTGGTCCACTCTCTACCAGTGGGTGGGAGACAAACAGGTATGGGTAAGGATATTATGTTGAAGGTAAGGATATATGTATGTTTCTATATATGTATATATATGTGGGGAGAGAGAATTTAACATCTTTATTGAAAATACAAAAAAAAAAAAAAAGCCAGGCAGTGATTTTGTTCATTTATTCAGTTCCTTTAACTGGCGTTTGGTGACCTGCTCTTGTTCTGTGCACAATCTGAATCTGGCAGAAAACCACTCGAAAAACTCATGAGACCTGCGTGTCTTCCTTTTCTGCGTCACCCTCCTGGCCACCCCATCAGCAAGGCCTGCGTGGCCTCAATTTGAAATTCACAGCTTTACCCGCCTCCTCCTTCCCATCCCTCTGCCCTCAGTCTGGTCCCAGCCACCACCGCCTCTCCTTGGATAATGCAGGGGCTACCTCATTGTTCTCCCTGCTTCTTCTGAACCCCGACGGTCTCTTTGCAACAACTGGAGGGATCTTTCAGAAACGTAGATCGGAACACATCATGTCCCTGTTCCCTGTAGTACTTAGAATAACAAGCATGTGTCTAACCTGGGCCACAACGATCTAGCCACGCAGGCCTCCTGTGGGTTCCCTTGAACAGACTCACACATTCTCCTCCATCTCCTGGGATACTCTTTTTTTTTTTTACTTTCACTAGAAACTATATTATCAACACAGTGATTGAATCAGAGTAGCCCCTTGAGTGTCCTTTAATTGAGGTATAATTCACATGTCATAAAATTCACCCCTCTTAAAGTACACAATTCAGTGGGTTTTGGTGTATTCACAAAGTTGTGCAACCATCACCAGTATCTAATTCCAGAACATTCTCATTGCCCCCCCCAAAAAAAAACTGTACTCATCAGCAGTCACTCCCCCCCGCCCCGACTCCTCCCAGCCCCTGGCAACCACTAATCTACTTTCTGTGTCTATGGATTTGCCTCTTCTGGACATTTCATGTAAATGGAATCATACAATACCTAGTCTTTTGTGACTGGCTTCTTTCACTCAGCATGTTTTCAGTGTTCATCCACGCCGTGCATGAATCAATCCTTCATTCTTTTTATGGTTGAATAATATTCCATTGTGTGGATGTGCCATGTTTTGTTTATCCGTTCTTCAGTTGATGGACATCCTGGGGCATTCTTACTTCCACTTTTCAGATGGCTTCCTTTTCCTTTCTCTTTAGCTCTGGGCTAAAATTCACCTGGGTTTCCTGAATGGTGCTTCTCACCATTTGCACTCAAAAATGTATTTGTTTGCCTGTTTGTTTGTTTTCTGTCCCCCATTCTAGACTGTAAGGCTTAGGACAGGAACACTGGCCTGGACCTTCAGGCTCTTTTCCTTCCCTAAGTGGCCAGGATTAGTAAAGTGCCTTTCTCTACAGAGAGGGGGGTTTTGAAGCTTTTCACGGGCCTTCAGTGTAAGAAGTTCACCATGTCACCAGCAGTAAGAATAATATTAGCTCCCCTTTATTGAACACTCACTACATGATAGGTTCTGCTCTAAATATTTTTCATGGGGTGATTTTCATAGTGCTCACAACACCCCTATTATTATCCCCATTTTATAGGTGAGCAAACTGAGGCACAGATAGTTGACTAACAACCCTACATGTTCTTGCTGCTAATAATGTTTTTTTCATTCTTCCCTTTCAATATATTATGAATAAGAGGATTAACAAATAAAAAGCCTGACCTATTTTGGTAGATTGACCACTGTTCTATCTTCCATCTGATTAGCTGAGATCTGGGGAGCGCTTTGTGGAAAAGCACCCAGCAGTCAGCCACATTGACGGGCTGTTTTCATGGAGTGCAGGAAGGGGCTTAACTGTTGGCACATCCAGCAAATGGCTGGTGACAGGAGGAAAAAGGATCCACAAACTATGCAGGATTTCCCCAGCCTGTGAGCCTGGGGCCAGCAGACCACAGTGTCGTCGTGCCAGTGGGCTGGGCTTGGCCCCTAGAATCACAGTCTCCCTGACTGCTCTTAGACTTCCATAGGGAGAAAAAGAAGGCTGTTCGAAATTCAGGTTCTCTGAGAATTAATTCAGACACCAAGTCCTCTCTGGATGCCTGTGATCAGTCATGCTTAGTGGAAATCTCTGATTCCCAAAGTTCATCCCTGAGCCAAGTCCTTTTGGAGACACCTTCAGATCCATGTTCGTGGCTGTTTGTGCTCTCCAGGGGGATGGCACGGCACGGGGCTGCCAGAGCCCGGCTGTGGCAAGGTAGTTTTAGTTAGGCGTGCATGTGGCTGCAAGTAGTGGTCTAAAGTAGAGTTGTCATTTCAATACACAAGATGTGTCAAATGACATGTGGTTCAATGGCTTGGCAGAGGGCAGAGTGAACACCAGCCCTGCTCTGACTCTCTCGCCCCCTCCTGGCCACAGATGGCTCCTGCACCCACCTTCCCTGGGGGGCTGGGGCACCCAGAGAGTTCAGGCCTTCTGTGTCGGCAGACTGGTGTTCTGGGGACAAGAGGGACCCTCTCAAATCCAAGTGTCATCTCCACATCCGAAGCTGGTACAAGGCAGACGGGGAGGGACGAAGGACTGTGGGAATGAGGCTGACCCTTTTTATGAGGAGAACACTCTCCTCAAATCCCTGCGGGAGAAACCTTCACCTACACCAACATGAAGGTACGGAGCCAGACCCACTGGGTCCAAATCCCAGTGGATTTGTGCCATCCACTTGCCGTATGATCTTGGGCAAGTTACCTCTCTGTGCCTCGGTTTGCTGGTCGGTTAAAAATGGGGATGCTACTAGACCCTCTTCACAGGGCTGTTATAAGGGTTAAATGGGTTGATAGTTAACTGAACACAGCGCCTGGCATGTAGTTAAATCAAAGCAAAAACCTCGTGCTTCAGGCCAGAGTGAGAATTTGCAAGGCCACATGGGTCTGGGAACTTGGCAGGGAATCCCAGACCCCAGCCAGTGGGGAAGTGAAGTGTGTCACTGAGGTTACGGTCTCTTCCTCTTTACAAGAAATTGCCAACCGCTCTCTCAAAATGTCTCTTCCTAGGTATGCTCTCACCCGCAGTGCCAGAGAGTTCCCCTACTGAAGTCTACAGCTTCAGTACATTTGGTGGTGTCAGAGTCCCGACATTCTGGCCAGGCTGCTGTGCGTGAAATGGTCACACGTTGCTGCTTTTCCTCAGCAGTTTCTCTGCAGAGGTCTGTCTTGTGTCGCTCTTCTGCGGAGTCGCTTGGGCGAGGCTGGAGGCGGGACAGCCACGGGACCCCCTGGCACAGTGAAGCCCTGTATCAGGATGCTTCTCTTCAATGGGGGCGGCGGGGAGGGAGGACAGGAAACAAGGACATAAGACCCTCCAAGTCAGTGCCCCAACATCAGTCATTATCTGTGTACTGAGTCAATCAATAAAAGGACTAGTCGTTAGTGTGTTATTAATAGAATATAGGTCATAAGAGAAAACATGATTAATTGCAAGATGATCTCAGTGGCTAGCAGTTGAGGACCAAGATTTTCCCAAGGCAGAGTCTTTGCACAGTGCAGCTTTTCTTTGTTGGCAGGTGGGTGGAGGCCGTTGAATGAACAGGTGTTTTCCCACATCACTCTTTCAAAGATGGAGTGAGGATGGGTATAATGGGAATCTTCTCTGAATAAAGGATGATGGAACCACTTTATTATAGGTCCCTGATGCCCCAATGTGAAGCTCTGGTGAAGTCTAGGAAGGAGAAGGCAGCTTGTAGCGAAGGGCCCCAGCGAGCCAGGTTCCCGTGTCACCCACTTGCACGATGAGTGCCGCACGGAGGAGAAAGGTCTGGCTGCCCCCAGCCACGCTTGGTCAGGAGAGGGGGTGCGTGTGGCCTGGCCCTCTTAGAGGTTGGATGAACACTGCGCAGGGCTGTGTGTCCTGCTTCAAGACAGAACGCACAAGAGAAAGCTGCCCTCTCTGGGCGCAGAGAGAGAAAAGAGCGCACAGGCGTGGTGCTAGCCTTTGGGGCTGGGAATGCCGCCCGCTGGGAAGGTGCCAGCAGTCAGAGTCTCTGAGCCATCTGATTAGCGACCACTTCTTCACTTGGTCTTCGGGGAGGACCAGGCAGAGGGGAGTGGAGAGGTGTAAGTGGATGTAATCCCTGCTTTGTAAGATTTCAGTGACGATCAGAACCAAGGTCAGTAGCATGTAAATACTTTGAAAGGTGGTATGAGGCTGGTTTTGCGTATGTTAGTGTGGGACGGCGGAACTTCTGTCAGATACTTCCCTGAAAGCCCAATTTTTAAGCGGAGGGAGCAGCTGTTGGTAAATGGGGGTGGGGGCGTCTGCAGCCTCACCCGCTGCCTCCCTTCCCTCTGCAGTATCTCCCCCCCCACCCCAGGACCCGTACCTGCTGGGGCTCTGGAGGGGCCTGGCTCTGCCTCCGGCTAGCCCTGGGCCCCAAACAAGTCACGTGAGCATTCTGAACCTCAGTTTCCTTATCCATCAAGTAGACAGTTCAGACTAGATCAGAGTGTTCTTCACCCAGTTCCTATGGACAGGGGCTTCAGAGAGGCGTTTGATATTTTTGAAACACAGTGTTTTGTGTTTTTGTTTTGTTTTGTTTCTGGAGAGACGTGACATAGTTTTGTTTTGATCCTTTGCTTAGAAAGGATCGCATTCACCGAAACATGAAGGAGTGCACTCTTGATTTCTGAGGTTCCCTTCCGGTTCCATCAGTCAGTTATTTCTGTTGTAAATGACAGAATCTTCCCAGCTCCAACTGGCTGAAGCTGCAAAGGGAAGTTAATGGCTTCGGGACTGAAAGTCCCGGGGCTGGCCTGACTGGAGTCAACACTCAGGTGTTGTCAGGAGCGCACCCTTCTCCACTTATGGGCTCGGCCTCTCTCAGCTTTGACTTCATTCTCTGGTGCCCCCCACCCTCCCAGGTGGCAGAGAGCCTTCAGCAGCCCCCGCCTTCCATCCTATGCCCTCCCCCCCAAGGACTTCCGGCCACTTTCCAGGGCCTACACTGATTGGCCCTGCATGGACCATGTGTCTCTCCCAGAGCCAATCGCTGTGGCCGAGGGGAGGAACCAGTCCGGCTGGGAGTCAGGCCAGGATACCCTCTCACCCCAGGTGCTGTCATCTGGGATTCTGTTTCTTGGTGTAAGCCCTGGGAAGCGAGATGTGTGGCCCTGTGAGTGTAGCCTGTGTGACAGACAGGTGGGCCTGGTGGGTGTTGCTCTGGTGGGTGTGTTGGGATTGCTAAGGCAACTCCAAGGCCATCCTCCTTTCCTAGGTGGTGGAAGGAGGGGCTCTAGGAGCTCTGGCTGAATTGCTGACCCTGTAGCCCACCTTTGCTTCCGTTTCCCCAGCCCCTCAGCATCCTCCCCTCTGCTGTGACCTCTCCCGTGTAGGAGGGACCCCGTCCTGATGGACATGACAGCTCCCACCGCCACACGTCACTGCTGATGTGCCTTTAAAGAGCCATATACATCACTCTAGAGAAGGGAAGGGGGAGAATGAGAGTGGCAGAAAAGCAATTTCCACTGTCATTTAAAAAGGCAGCTATTAAAATTTTACAGGAGCTTTATTGCAGGGGCTTCCCGATCATCCCAGGACTTTTTTTTAATGGAAAGTCTGATGATAAAGGAAAATGTTCTGGGTGCCTCTGATTCCCTCCTGCCCTGCAAAGCATCTTAAAACCACCATTGTCAGGGCTTCATAGACCAGCGTAGGGAAAGCAACTACCCAAGAGACTATTTCTGAGCTTTTAAAGAACATGTGTTTTTCTGTTTGGTGTTTCTATGTATAGTAACTGTATCTAATTTTATTTTCTGCTTTCCTAAATGGCTTGGTAGTAAGCTATGGGAATTGTCAAGAACTGCACTCAACTCTGTCCTTCGGTGTTAATCGAGTCATTTGGTTTTGTGAACAAATGGAAATTCAGGTCAGCCTGCTTAAGTATCAAAGGAAATGTTTGAACTCAAGGCCTGGGACATTCTGTACTGAACGGCTTCAGGCGTGGCTAGATCCAGAGCCTCACAGGAGGTGGCCAGGACCCCATTTCCTTCTACTTCCTGGCTCTGTATTCCTCTGTATTGGTTTTGTTGTCAGATAGGCTCTGAGGCAGGTCCACGTATATATCCAACCAGCTAAGCAGCGCCCCAGGAGAAAGAAACCATCTCTTTCCCTGTAGTCCCAGGACATGTCCTGAGGCTGCTGTTTATTGAACCTAATCACCCTGGCTTCAATGCCAGGGCCACCCTGAGCCATCTCTGAGGCCAGGAGCAGGGAAGAGGAGGTTCAGTGGCTTTATTGGCCCCGCCTGGATCGTATGACCAGCCCTCCCCCTTCCCTGACAACTCATGGTGGAGGTGGGGGGCATTCCCGCAGGAATTCCAGGTGCTGAGGGGGAAAGGTAAGGTTCAGGGGACTGACTTAGAAAGGGACCCCTTCCCGTACAACTCGCAAGGATCTGAGTCAGCCCCTGAGCTCACCAGTTACCTCCCTGGGGGACCTGCTACTCCACCTTCACCCTGTTTGGCGTCTGGCTTCGGGATTCCTAATCTCAGGTCCGTGCACCCTTCTATCTGAGGACGGAATTCAGAGGACCATGAAGTTGGCTGGGGGAGAAAGTTACGTGTTTATTTCCTCTACCGTCTGAAATTTAGCACTTCCTTTCCTTCCAAATGAGGGCCACAAGCCACGTTGTATTGGCAATAACTGTGACTTTGTCACCACTAGAAGGTAAAAATATTTCCATATCACATTACAATTGTTGCAGATATTGTGCAATATCATTTACACTCCTCTGTTTCTAGATTACTCTAGTTATTGGACCCACCACTAGGATCTCGTAATTTAAAGCATTCATAAAGAAGCACGAATATTACTGTATCTCAGATTAGGTTGTTGTGTTTTTTTTTACAATTTGATAGCTGAGTATAATTGGTTTTCTTTATAACCTTGTGTATTGTATTTTGTACACTTAAAAACATGATTCTGAGGAGGAGTCCACACTCTTCTTTAGCAGGCTGCCAACAGGGGTCTGTGGCATGAGAAAGGCTAAGAAGCCCTTTTGGCTTCTCCAGGAACCTCTAGGGGCAAGATTATTGAAGATAACCTGATTCCTAGATTCTGGACCGTTGGCTAGCTGCTTGCTAGGTTTCCTTCTGGGGAGCTTCATTGAGGAGCTGGCTGGAGTTTGAGCTCAGTGTTGGTGTTTGGGTAGCATCCGGACATTGCGGGATTGGGGGGAGTGGGGCAGGGAGGCATTGCCAGCCTATAGTTAGCTCTCTCTTCATGGATCGCCATGACTGTTGGCCTAGCCAAGTGGTCAGGAGCGGGCCCTGGATCCAGGCTGCCAGGGTTCATCCCAGCTGTAATATACTTCTGACTGGCTGGGCAGCCTCAGCCAATGGGTTCTTTATCCCCTCTGTGCCTCAGTTCCCTAGCATGGGTGAAATCATAGTGTCTACTTCTTAGGGTTATTGAGAGAGTGAAATGAGTCAGCGTGTGTCTGCTAGGACAGAGCCTGGCACATAGGGAGTGAGAGTCATTAATTGAATGGCCATTCCTTACAGGAAGGTTCTAGATTATCCCCTCAGATCTCGCCTCCCTGCCTCAGTAAGTACTTGGCCTCAACTGAAATGTGAGGGTGAACAATATGGACAGTGGCCGCTCAGCCTGGAGACATTCATTCATCCATAAAATATCCATTCAAATATGAACAACCCTACTAAATATTCAGAAACATAAATTAATAATATAAAGTTTTCATGAAATATCCATTCACATATGAACAACCATACTAAATATTTTAAGACATAAATTAATAATATAAAGTTACAAGTCAGGGGCGCCTGGGTGGCTCAGTTGGTTAAGCGACTGCCTTCGGCTCAGGTCATGATCCTGGAGTCCCTGGATCGAGTCCCGCATCGGGCTCCCTGCTCGGCAGGGAGCCTGCTTCTCCCTCTGACCCTCCCCCTCTCATGTGCTCTCTGTCTCTCTCATTCTCTCTGTCTCAAATAAATAAATAAAATCTTTAAAAAAAAA
>NC_138384.1:39695001-39717043 GCF_054177405.1 Leptonychotes weddellii
GTTACAAGTCAGGACAAGTGCTCTTTCTCTGCCACTCCTCTGCTCAGAGTTGTCTGAAGGAAATATCCTCATAATGGCCTTCCATCTGCCCCTGTCACCTCCCTCCACTCGTCCCCTCACTCACCCTGCGCTGGGCACACAGGCCTCCTGCTGGCTCCTAAAATGCTCCACACACGTACTATGCCTCAGGTCCTTTGCACTGGCCATTCATTCCCGGGGCCTGGAAGGCTCTTGCCCAGACAGTCACATGGTCTGTGGTCCTCCTGCATTGAGGTGTCTGTCCTCTCCTCAGGCCTTCTCTGACCAGTCTGGGAAGCAGCAGGCCCATCCCTCTGCTCACCGTGCTTAGTTTCCTTCAAGACACTCACCACTCCCTGACCCCGCATTATTTATTGTCTTCCTCTCCTCCTGGAACGTCTGCTCTCTGAGGACAGCGACTTTGTCTTGGTCACCGGCGTACCTTTGGTCCCTAGCACAGAGCAGGTATTCAATAAGTACTCGTTGAGGGAGTGAATTTGTGACTGACAGAAACTGGAGCAGGAAGGCTCAGGTTGGCCAAAGACATAACCTCGTACTGTACTTCTCTGTAGATGCACAGTCTCTGACCTCGGCTCTCCTGGGACCCTCAAGGAGCACTAGTGTCCAGAACATACAGAGGGTGAGTACGGTGTGGCTCTTTGTTTGCTTAAATTGTGCGACTAGGACACGTAGGCCTCTGTTATTTTTAAAAACTACTTGAAAAAGTGTCGAAGGGAAAATGGAAGTCTCCTTCACTGTCCTACACGTCACCCGCAAGCCTGACGTCCTCCCTCGGAGGTAATTGCGTCAGCAGTCGGGGGTTGTCCTGCCAGACCTCTTCCCGCACACGAATGGTCCTCCTTATGCAGAGACACACTTACGTGCTTTGCAGTATGAAGAGAAAAGAGGCCATGCTCTGTGTGGGAGTCTCTGCAGCACGTTTCCCACTGTCCCCAGCAACGGTGGAGCTTGGAGATCTTGGTTCATAGCATCTGTCGGTGTATCCAACATTTTTTTTTTAATTAAATTTTAATTTCAATTTTAACTCCATTTACTTTTTAAAATTTACACAGAATAAAATCCACTCTTTGGATGTCCAGTTCTTTGAGTTGAAGCAAATGCATTCAGTTGTGTATCTGCCACCCCAATCAAGATACAGAATGATCCCCTCACCATCCCCCCCCTCGTGTGGATGTGCTGTTTCCCTTCAGGCTAAGTATACAGTATAGGTACTTATACATAATTAAAATATGTACATATAGTAAATACCTGTGATAGAAAGATTTTGAATATATTATAATTAGGTCTCAGGGGTTTTTGCTAGTGAACATCCTCTTTTGTTTCTTTGGCATAGACTAAGCAGTGACGTTCCAGTTGCTAGTGGGGTGTTCGTAAATGAGGACACCGACCTTTGTTGGCAGGATGCAGTCAGGGTGCTCGGGAGCAGTGGGAGTGGGGGCATCATCTGATCCTTGAGCACCAAATGACCCTAACAGTATAGAAAGTGGAGACCAGAAGATTCTGGCATCCAGACTCTGCACGCAGGTAGTGCTGTTGGCCGAGTTGCAGGGACCAGGGAGTCAAGCTTTGGGAACTGAGCGAATCCAGACAGCCACTTCTCTCTTGGCTGTTTGTTGGATCTCCTCACATTCCTTCCTCCTGGCCTAAGGCTCTGCCCACGTACCCAGAGTGTGTTTGTGGGACAGTCTCAAGGGGCCAAATTTCCATCAAAGAATGCTTCTTAGCACAATTCCTTCTTAACTTTTTTATTTTGGGGGAGGCTGGGTGGCTCAATCGGTTAAGCGTCTGCCTTTGGCTCGGGTCATGATCTCAGGGTCCTGGGGATCGAGCCCCGCATTGGGCTCCTTGCTCAGCTGGGAGCCTGCTTCTCCCTTTTGCCTCACAAATAGTACATAAAATCTTTAAAAAAAAAAAAAAAAAACCCAACTTTATTTTGAAGGAATTTTAGATTTCAAAAAAGTTACAGAAAACATATGGAAAATTCACATGTCGACCCTTCACACAGTGTCCCCTCACGTTACCATCTTAATGTACCTTGTCACGATTACCAGAACCAGGAAATGAGCACTGGTCCAGTAGGATGAACTAAATCACAGGGTTTAGTCATGTTTTGCTTTTTTTCCACCAATGACCCTCTTCTACCCCAGGATCCTACTCAGGATGCCACACTTTGTGGCTGTCCTGCCTCTACTTCATCTCCTCCAGGCTATAATGGTTCCTCGGTCTTCCCTTATGCTTCCCGACCATAACAGTAAATATGCATTTAAACCCCTTCTGTGATGTTCTAGGCGCTGGGGCTTCAGGAATGAACAAAACAGAATCCTTTCTCTACGAGAACCGACATTCTCCTGGAGAATAAGATAACAGACAAACAGGTGAACGTAGGAGAAGTCGGGTGGGGAGAAGAACTACAGCGATGAGTAAAGCAGGAAGGGGGCTGCCTGGGAGAAACGGGCAATTTTAGGCAAGGTAATCCGGGAAGGCCTCTCTGAGGAGGCCCCGAATGGAAGCAGTAAGGTGGGTGCCCAACCTAATTCTTCCACCGGCCTGCGGGAGAGCTAAACCAATTATCTCACTTCAGAACAGGGTTTCGGGAATCCTGGCAAATAGGACAATGTGTCCCCTCTCCGAGGGGCCGCCCCTACTTAGCTCTCGCCCTCAGTTCCCCTGTGAAAATGCCGAGCATTGCCAGATCTTCTGATATATTTTTCCCCAGTAGAAGGCAAAAATGAAGAATTCTTACCAGTCCAGTGAACCCAAATTATGTTACATCAGATAATTTTCAGTGATTTGTGGAGGAACATATTTTGTTTACATTGTATTTGTTATTATTAGTTATTAAGTTACTTTTGCAGCAAAAGATGCCAACTTTTCATTTTGGTAGTACTGTGGTTTCCTTTTTAAATATACATATATATTTACATATACATATACACGTGTACATAAATATGTGTATACATATATATTTAAGTTTAAAAATGAATTGGTTTACTGGGCCACCTGGCTGGCTCAGTCGGTGGAGTTGTGTGACTCTTGGTCTTGGGGTCGTGAGGTCGAGCCCCACGCTGGGTGCAGAGATTACTTAAAAATAAAATTTTAAAAATGAAAATGAAGTGGTTTAAATAAAATGTTAAGTGAATAATTGCACAGATGGGACTAGATGCAGCTGAAAAGGAAGAGCAGAATACGGTGACTGAGGCATCATAAGCGCTGTTCAGGCCCAGTCTCCCACACTTTCTCCTCTAGGTCAGGGGTTCTCACCCAGGGACCTGCACGGAGATTGGCGACCTGTTAGCGTGGACTTGTGCCCCGAGCCATTTGTGTTATGGTGGGTGCATCGGCCAGGAATGCTTTTAGCTGCAAGAACAGAAAACCCAGCTCACAGCGGTTTAAACAAATGAGGATTGATTTCTCTCCTGTAACAACAAACCCAGAGGTACTTGGCTGGGAGGTTAGTTCAGAGGCTGAGTGGTGTCTGGTCTGGAGCTTCTTGGATTCTCTCAGCCTTCCCCTCGAGGTCGCAAGGTTGCTGCTGTGGCTCTAGCCACGACAAGGAGGGGAAGGTCCCCAAGCAGCACGTGTTTTCCCGTCGTGAACTGCTTGAGCATTCCCACCCCCCAACCCCCGCCAAAATCCCCCCAGAAGATTCCACTTACATCTCACTGGCTAGAAATGTGTCATGTGGCTTCCCATAGCTCCAAGGAAGGTGGGAAATTTCATTTAGCTTTCCAGCTTCTCTTGGGGCAGAAACCAGGGGAAGAGGGACTTAAGAATGTCAGTTGGGTTAGCTAGCCAACAGTGTCTGGCTCCATAGGGGAAGAAAAACAATAATCATTAACATTAATGGGTCCTGACTTTGTGCCCAGCCCTTCCCTGAGCACTTTACGTGCATGATCTCATTCTGCGCCCCCCCGCCACCGCACTCACCCTGTGAAGTCGCTGCTGTGATCTCCCCCACAGTAATGACTTGGAAACTGAGGCACAGAGTGGTGAAGCCACTTACCAAGTAGAGGAGCCAGGGACGGGGACATTTGCAGTCTGTCGCCAGAGCCTTCGCTCTTGGCACTGCGCTTTGTCTGGGGTCCCAGACTGCTGGCTCTGTGACCTCGGTTTAAATCCTTCCAGCCAGGGAGAAACAGGGCCGCATATTTTGCTTTGGGGAGGTTTCAGTCATTACAAAGCTTTCTTGTGAACCACATCCGTGCTGCGTTAACTACCTCTCCCTGGGTCTGGTCCAGTCCTGGTGAGCAGCACGAACCCCGCGTCTTCTTCCTGGCTTGCAGATCGATGGCTGAGAAGACCTCCTGGCCTCCCCTTTCCAAATTGTATCTGTGATTTTAATTCCTCTTCCTAGAAAGAGGCTCTGGCCTTGTTTCCTTTCTTGGGGTTCTGCTGGCCGATTCAACACACACTTAACCATGAGCTTCCTCTGTGTCCAGCCCTGTAGTGTGGTGGTGTGGGGACCAGCTCATGGCCGGGTGGACCCTGCACTTGTGGGGCTCCTCATCCAGGGAGGGAGGCAGGCGCTTAGTGGCAGTGACTGTCCAGAGCGGTCAGGGCTGGATGGGGGGAAGCCCAGGGGGTGGTGGGCCGCCAGAGGAGATACCTCACCTCGCTAGCCCGGAGGTCAGAAGGGGCTCCTGGAAGCAGCTTTGGGCCTTAGAGGAGGAAGAGACTCATCAAGGAGCAGTTTCTCCTTCTCCATGTCCCCTTTCTTCAGTGAAACTACCCCTTACGGCTCTTCTCTCTGAATCTCCATCCCCCTTCCTCTGTAAAATGAGGGGTTGGGACTTGGGTCGCCATCCATCCGTCTCACAGACATGGGGCATTTCCCATTTCCCAGTCCAGTGCTGGGCCCGAGGCTTACAGGGATGCCCTCCTGAGAGAGAGTATTTGGGGAGAGCTCTGTAGGTAAACAGCCTGGAGTGATGAGAGTTCTAACACGGGAAGCCACAGGGCTGCAGAAACTCAGAAGGGACACCAAACCCTGCCTTGGGATTTCAGGGCAGGCTTCTTGAAATCAAAATGGCGATATCAAAAATGGTTTGACGTGGTAACCAAGAGCACAGGCTCCAGAGCCCAGCTAAGCCCCGGGTAGGGAGTGCAACCCAGGGGCCTCCTAGCCCTTGATAATTGAAAAGTGATTGTGGAGCTCAGATACTTAGAGTAGTGCCTGGTGCCAGGTAGTTACATAATAGACAAGGTGGTGGACGTGGTGGGTGATCAAGGCTTACATGCATTAGCCTTACTGTGTGTCAGAGGTTAGGCAGCTTAGTCTCCGGCCTATAAGATAATAAGCACTCGCTGGTGCCGTTACGATGATTTATTTACCAAATATGACTATTTACTTTGCATCTAGCCCCAAGCTGGATGTAGCAGCGCTGTGCTCTGGGAACGGGCTTGTACAGCCAAGGCCTGGGCCAGAAATCTCGTGGGAGCAGAGCAGAGCGGCTCTAGTGTGTGTTGGAAACCCACTGCAGTTGGCTTTCCAGTCCTTTTCCAACTCACTAGTCCCGGGGCATTTCAGCACTGGCCGCTAGCGTGTGGGCTGCCCTTGACCTCTGTGACCAGAACGCATGGATGCTCTGCTCAGCCCATCAGCCGAATCCCAAATTAGACCTGACAGCGTGATTTTTTTTCTCTGGGATGGAGCTGAGAGGGCAGAGCCCCAGTGGGTGATTCCGCGGGAAGGTTGTCAGCCCGAATTAGCCCAGGCCCTTTCGTGCAGCCTTGCTGCTTCAGCTTCCTCTAGCTAATCGGGTTTTCCAGGCCGTTTCTGGCTTCTGAGCAGCCTCCTCCCATCCCCAGGGGCTGAGACCTGGCCAGGATCCCTAAGGATCTGTGTTTGATGAGGGCCCCCAGGCAGGCTCTGTTTGGGGAGAGCAGGGGGAGGGCTCTGGGTCCTCTCATCCCTCACGTCAGGAATTCAAAGTGGCGATTCCCCAGGGACGAGTTGTTCCATCCCCTTATTCTCTCTTCCCTTCACTGAGGTTCATTTCTGGCGGCCAGAGGCCACACCACACCACCTTGCTCCTCACCTCCTATCTGTGGTCACAATGATCTCTGCATCAAGCTGCCTGCCTCCATTCACAGGAATGCCAGTGATAGGCAAGATTCTGCTGCGGTAACAGGTTGACCCCGAAATCCTAGAAGTTGGACCCCACAGGTGTCATTTCCTTACTCGTGACACCAGGCAGGTCAGGTGGGGGGTGCTTTACATTGTACCTCAGAGACGCAGGTCGATGGGGGCTCCCGTCTTGAAGCCCCGCGACTAGAACACGTAGCTTCCAGGGTCATCGGCAGGAGAGGGAACAAGAGAGTCACATAGCACTTAGATACCAAGGCCCAGAGTGACACAGTTCAGTTCTGCTCATACCCAGAACCTGTCGCATGGGGGCTGGAAAGTTTTCAGTGAGCAGTAAGTGTCCTGGCCACAACAGTCAGTTGTGCAATTTATTAAGCACCTTCTGTGTGACAGGCCCTCTAGGGCTTTGGAAATACAAGGGGTCCCCACCTTCCTGGAACTCAGTTCAGGGGAGGAAACCAGAATCTGAGTAACAGCTGTGTGATTGCATCTGCGCTAAGTGCCCCAATGGAGGGACCGTGAGGGCATTTTCCAGGGAGGCCTCATGTGTTTGGAGGGGTCAGGAGATGTCTGTGGTAAGGACTGACACTTGAGAGGAGGCCAGAGGGAGGAGAGGACCTTAGTGGAATGTGAGGGAGCGTTCCCGGTAGAGGGAACAGCATCCGCGGAGTTCTGGACTGGGAAGAGCTCGGCTCTGTGAAGGAGCTGGAAGGCCAGTGGAACTGCAGGGTGACAACGGGGAGACGTTGGGAGGAGTTGGGTATTTGGAACACCTACCTTGAGGAGCTGTTGCCAGAACTGAGCTCAGTCATTGTCTCAGCAAATAGTGAGTCCCTGCTCTTTGGCAGGCGGTGTTTCAGGTACTAGGGACAGAGCCGTGAACAGGACAGACAAATGTCTCTGCTGTTGTAGAGGCGGCGAGAAAAAGAAATACAGTGATTTTCCCCGGGAAAATGAGGATGACCAGTAAATAGGGTACTTTCACAGAGAGAGTAGGGCGCGGATGCTTTTGGCTACAAATAACAGGAAACCCCATTTGTGTTAGTGTAGGCTGTCAGGGAATGGGTGGGCTCCCCAACTCCCAAGTCCAGGGGTTCTTTGGGCCACCTTCTGGGCCCATGACTTGGCAGCTGCACAGTGGCATTGAGGACCCAGGTTCATTCTGCCATAGCCCTGGCTGCCTTCACTTTAAGGCAGGCCCTGTCCACAGTCCTAGTGTGGCACCTAGGGACACTGTGGGCGGTGTCAGTTGGAAGCAAAAGCTTTTTCAAACTCTGTGCCCCAGGCACCTTCACTAGCTCACTTTTGTGGCTAATGAATTGTAGGGGCAGCGGCTGCTTCAGACAGGAGACCGTGGAAAACAGGACCACGGTAGGGCGAGGAGAGGGAGGATGGGGGCGGGTTAGGAGGTGGAGTGGACAGGGCTTGCTAATGGCAAGGCTGCTCGAAAGAAGGAATGTTGAGCAGACAGACAGACACGGACTCACACAGGTGTCCCCCTTGCACTGTGGCTTCTTCCCGTAGAAGTCATGGTCCACATTTGCATTTTACAGGCTCAGAAATCTTGCAGGAAAGAATCCTGCTTCTTTGGCTCTGGGACCTTTTTATTTTCTAAAAGACACTTAGTAACACATTCTGCCAAAAAAATTGGAAAAATTTTGCTTCCATGCTTCTCCTCCTCGCAGCATATTAGAGTCACTAAGAAACTCCCAAGGCCTGGGCCCCACCCCAGACCAGTTCATTAGCATCACCGAGGGTGGGACCAGGCGTGGGATGTTTTCTCTTTTAAAGCTCCCCAGATGTTTCCAGGGTGCGGCCAAGGGTGAGGACTACTACTTTATCGGGTTCTTGGATGAGCTTCACATTTAAAAAGCTGTATTGTTTGCATCTCTGATCATCAAATACTTGTGTGTTGGTTAAAAAAAGAAAAGAAGAAGAAGAAATCAAAGGACCCAGAATCCTCCCAGACGATCACATTTGCTAACTAATTTGTTCCTTCCCAGTGTGTGTCCTAAAACAAGGTGTTTCCCCACCTTTTCAAAGAGATTTTTTAAAAAGTTTTGGGGCCTACTTGAACTGTATAGGGACTATAGATGACTTTATCAGCTGTCTGTTTATGTTTAAGTTTATTAATTTTGTGACACATTTAGAATCATTATGATATAAAAAATGGTGAAATGTAAATGTTGCTTACATCTTCTCACATATCAGAAAACAGTGTTCTACTCTTCATAGGCATCCTTTTCACGAGAGTCATTTTTCTGGCCACTTATACATATTTCCAAAGTCCATCATTTCCATGTCCATCTGAAAGCGTGATACGGCACTTCTTGAACTTACGTATTATGCTTTCACTGGAAACGATATCCCAAGCCTCAGGAACCCAGTCACATATCAGACATTTGGGTTTTTTTAATTCCCCCTTTTAGTTGTGTATTGGTGATCTCTAAACTATAGCCAACCACACTAACTTACTTTGTTACATTTAAAAAATTAAAACAACAAACAAAACCCTAGGGGTGCTTGGCTGGCTGAGTCCATAGAGCGTGCGACTTTTGATCTCGGGTTGTGGGTTCAAGTTCCATGTTGGGTGTAGAGATTGCTTAAAAAAATAAAATCTCTAGGGGAAAAAATCCTGATTTTTTTTTTTTTAAGGACAGTTACTGAAAATGGATAAACGAATGAATGTGAACACATAAGAGTGGTTACTATAAGCACTTGTTTTTGAGTCAATCAGACTAATCATTCCAATATGAATAAAAAATTGAGGAAAATGAAATTTCATGCCCCCCAGTGGCACTCTGCTTCAACACAGGTTTCAGTATTACCTCACACACTTTTTTCAGTTTCCCAAATTCTAGTTTAGTGCCTCGTAAGACTTTGCATCAAGTAGTTTGTTTAAAATAAATGAATGTTGCTTAACAGTTATTTGTCCCAGTTCCTTTGTAAAAGAATCTTTAAAAGGCCTGTTTAAGTGACTTACAGCACGTGGAATGACCAGGGCATGCCCTTGGGAATATTTTCTAAGTCTTATAACGTAGGCCTCCTATTTATCGTTGTGGAAACCAGTATCATTTAAGCCTTTAGGAGCTAATGTGTCTCTGCCAAATAGTGCTGTGTTTGAAATAAGGTAATACAAAAACTCTGAAAGACAATTCTTATTCCTGAGGATCTATTTTTGGGGGGGGGGGGGATCTTGCCTTATATCTGGGCAGATCTTGGATTCAAAATACATTGATTAGGTTAAACACACAAAATTGGCTCAGTGCCTTTGACTTTCCTGCCATGAGCAATGATTAGCTGGAGAGCCGGGGTCCTCCCGACTTTCCCAGCTTTTAATCCCATTCATTCATTTCTTCATTCACTCATACAAGCATTGATTCATTTCCTGTCAGCTACCCTAAGAACTGGGGTGGAAGACTGTAGTAAAAATGGCCTGCGTTGGGACTCCAGCCTTCCAGTTCTACCTGCAGGACTATGGCCAAAGCAGTTAACCTCCCTGTGCCTCAACTTCCCTGTCTATAAACTGGAGGTGGTAATACTACCTACCTCCTAACATGGTTGTGGAGAGTTAGGGATTTCATACAGATCCACCATCCCAGGTTGGAACATGATCCAAACTGACCGATTATCATTGCTGCAGAAATATCCGTGTGATGGATGCTTCCCCATACCCTGCCAGGGTACAAGCTCTTTTGCCCGTCTAAAATCCAAATTATCCAGAATTCTAAACTACATCTGGCCCAAAAGGTTTGGAAAGGGATCACGCAGTATAAAAGCACTTAGCATGGTGCCTGGCACATAATAAATGCTTTGTTAATGGTACTGATTTATAATTATTATTTAAAGTGCATACCTCACCGTTCTTAATCATCATCATGGAAATGCAAATGATAACCACGGGGAGATACCATTACACACCCATCTCAATGGCTAAAATAAAAGACAACATGGGAGGAGATGAGGTCAGAGAGAATTCCTTGGGAAGCCTTATAGGGACTGAGGCTTTCTCCTAAATGTATAGTGGGAAGGTTCTGAGCATAAGACGGACGTGCTCTGAGTCATGTTAACAGAGTCCCTCTGGCTGTGTGTGGGAGCAGGGGTGGGAGCTAGGAAACTAGGGCGGAAGCTCCTGCCAAGTCCATGGTCCAGGCAAGAGACACTGCGGGGAAGTAAGCAGATCCTAATATTTTCAAGGTGGGGCCACATGGACTGGGTTGGCGGGGTGGGGTGAGGGGGTACCTGGGAAGGATGGCACTAAGGCTTTAGCCTCAATACCAGGTGAATAGGGAAGACGTTGAGTCGAGGACCACCTGAGTGGAGGTTTGCAAGGAGAAGGTGAAGGTGGTGTGAAGAATCGAGAATACACCTTTGGGTCTGTTAAACATAAGACGCCTTTTAGGCAGCTGTGCTAGCCAGCTAGGAGGCAGCTGGATGTTCAAGTCTGGAGTTGGGGGGAGAGGTCTAGGCTGCAGAAGGAAATGTAGGAGTCCTCAGCAAAGAGATCGTATTTAAGGCCAGGAGACTAGACGAGATCACCAAGGGAGGAGTGTTGATAGAGAAGAGAAAAGCTGTCCAGAGTCATGATGAAGAATCCACAGAACAGGTGGGAATGGGGGGCCAAGGGAGGGGGAGACCCAGGGAGCACAGAGACCCTGAGGCCAAGTGAGGACAGGCGACGTGATGGACAAGTGGCTGATGGGAGTGGGTTCAAGAGAGGGCTTTGGGGGGTCTTTTGGGGGTTTTTGTTTTTGAAGAGCAGTTTTCAGGTTTATAGGAAATTGATCACAGTGACTTGTCCCCACTGCACGATTTCCCCTGGTCTTTACATCTCCTGTTAGTGTGGTGCATTTGTCACAACTGATGAACTGATGTTCATTATCATTAGCTAAAGGGCCTCATTTGCATTAGGGTTCACTCTTCGCATTCTCCGTTCTGTGGGTTTTTGCGGACCCACCATCACAGTACAGTACAGAATAGTTTCATGCTCCACCTGTTTGTTCCTCCTGCTCTCCCTACCCCCCACCCCCCCACCCCAGGCAACCACTGACTGATCTTGCTCCGAAACCCGGCCTTGCGTCCACCTCTCCAGCAGAAATGAGCTGTGTGAACGTGTGGCCCCGTGTGTCCTGTTTGTCGCTCTGTCTCTAGTGCTCAGGCCACCTCATCCAACACACTGTAGTTGCACAGTAAAAATGTGTGAAATTAATGTCTTCTCTGATTGGGGAGGGACTCGAACTTGAAGGGGACCTTGGAATCAGAGGCTGTCATTCCAGAGTGTGACAAAAGTGTGTTTTATGGGCCTGAGCTTCTGTCCCCAGTGAGCATCTTCCCTCCTCCCTGCCACGGGTGTTGGGGGAAGGAATGATCGGAAATGTCACCTGGGCATCAGGTGCCCCCAAACCATTGTCCCCTGGCAGGACTGACATGGCTTCCCCATCTGTAAAATGGGATACGGACAGTATTGACCCCACAGAGCTGTCGTATGGAGTCAATGAGATAATGCTGTGAAACACCATAGGTGTTAATAAATGTGAGCTGTTGTTAAAAGTAGTAATATCATTACCATTATTCTGACTTCACGGCACTCACCAGCTGGTGGGGGAGATAGATATCAGATCATCACTCAAATAACCACATAATTTAACTGGCCATTAAACTCTTAAGGAAAAGCCAGGGTACCTTGAGAGAGCAGCAGGGCGGGAGATTGGGGGGGGTTCTGGGAGGGTCTGAGAAGACTTTTCCTGAAGAAGTGCCCCGCTAGCCTGGGCTTGAAGGATAAAGAGGAACTCCCCCAGGCGAGAGGTGTTTTGGGCAGAGAGAATAGCTTGTACAGAGGCCCCGAGATGGTGCGCGGCTGAAGCGTGTTGGAGGAACCTGGTATGGGCCCTGATTGGGGGTGCGGGGGCCGGGTCAGCAGGCCTGTCATACTAGGCCTGGTGATAAGAGATTTGGACTTTCTTCCTGCGGCCCCTGGGAACCACGGAAGGGTTTTAAGGAGAGCAGTGACACTGTTCGGTTCGGTTTGGTTTTTTAACTCCTGCGTGTACTCTCAAGGCTCGGTGTCCTGATTCCTTCCCCTAGGACAGTTTGTACCACCTGCTGCAAGCCAGGGTCACGGGCAGCTGCTCCAGCCCTCCCCCCACACGCAGCACCTTGAAGCGCGCTGTCCTCCGGCCACTCAGTGTGCGGGGGTAAAAGGAGCTTTATCTAAGGAGAGGTTCCAGACTCACGGCTCCCGGGGAAAGCAGCGGCTTGCCAGCCCAGGCCAGGCCACGGGGAGGCCTGCAGCCCAGGTCCCAGCAGCCCCGCCTCTGCCTCGGAAAGTCTCTGGGCCTTGCTTCCTCTTCGAGAAGGGCCCGAGTGCGCTCCCCACGAAGATTACCTTGTTTCCCCCCAGACCCGGAGCTGCCAACAGCACCCTCCCTCCCCGGGTCCCTGTTTCTTTTATAAGATGCCAACCAGGATGTTCTCTCGGTTCCCTCTTCTGGGCCAGGCCCGGGAGAGGGGCAGGACAGGACAGGGAGGGGAGTTTCCAAATTACCTTTGTCTTCTTGGGCCCCAGCACAGGAAATAGCTCTTTTTGTGGGCCAGTTCCTTGGGGAGGCCCTCTGCCAGCACCCCCTCCAGCCTGGGAATGATGTCAGATTCCTGGGGTGCGGAGAGACCCGGGTACCCCGAGCAGCCACTCTGCTGGAGGGGCCTCTGCCGGTGGCTCGGTAAGTGGAGGCCCTTGCTGTCCCTTGCTCTGCTGTGCCCGTGGCTGCCTGTTCCCAGAGGAGGGTTCAGACCCCAGGGGGAGGGCAGCCTCCCTCCAGAGCACTTGGGTGCCTTGCGCCTTAGGAAATCCACAAGGCTTGCAACTGTGGCTCCTTAGCTGTGCCACCCACGTAGCTGAGAGACTCTTACAGAGACTCTGAAACAGATGGGCTCCCCATCCAGGCCTGGTCCTTGCTCTGAAGTGTGTTCTGGGTATTGTTGACTCCTTTAATGCTCCCAACAGCCCTAGGAGGTAGATACTGCCGGTTTTATAGATGAGGACACTGAGGCACAGATAAGCAGCTCACTTACCGAGCCATACAGCTAGGAAGTGGCAGAGTAGGACTCAAACCCAGGCCGTGTGGGTGACTGACTGCCCACCCGCCCTGCTAACACCTGCACATACTCTCCTTATTGCATCACTGTTGATTTTCTCCGCAGCACTTACCATAATCAATTTGTTGACTTGTGTGTTGCCTGCCTACACCGTTTAGCATGTACGATCCTGTGGTGATACGGATTACGTGATACAAAGTACGCGTCTTGTTCGTTACTGTAAACCCAGAATAGTATCTAGGATAGTACCTGGCACACGGGAGCTGCTCGGTCAGTCTGGGTTGAATGAATGAACCAAAGTTGCCAGTGAAAAGGATGTTGAGAAACTGGATCTCTCGTACTCTGCTGGTGGGAATATCAAATGGTACAGCCACTTGCCAACCCAGATTGGTGATTTTTTTTTTTTTTTTTTGAGAGGGAGAGCGAGTGAGAGAGAAGGAGAGCGAGAGCGCACGAGCAGAGGGAGAGGGAGAAGCAGAATCCCCGTTGAGCAGGGAGCCCGACGCAGGGCAGATTGACAATTTATTAAAAATTAAATATGGGGGGGCACCTGGGGGGTTCAGTTGGTTAAGCATCTGCCTTCAGCTCAGGTCATGATCCCGGGGTCCTGCGATCGAGCCCATCTGGCTCCCTGCTCAGCGGGGTGTCCGCTTCTCCCTCTCCCTCTGCTGCTCCCCCTGCTCTTCTCTCTCTCCCTCTCTCTCTGTCAAATAAATAAAGAAAATCTTTAAAAATAAATAAATAGATATGCAGCTGTTCTGTGACACAGCCGTTGCATTCTTGGGCATTTATCTATCCCAGAGAAATAGACTAATGTTCACACAAAAAACCTGCACACAGTTGTTCACGGCAGCTGGAAACTGGAAACAGCCTAGATGTCCTTCAGCTGATGAATGGTTAAACCAACTCTAGTACATCCATACCGTGATATCCTACTCAGCAGCCAAAGGGAACAAACTATTGATAACATGCATCAGTGTAGATGAACCCGCAGAAAAAAGTCAGTCCCAAGTGGCTGCATACAGTAACCATTATACAGATGCCATCTAGAACTTCCATAGCTAGAGAGGAGAAGTCAATGCCTGGCCTTCAAGCTTCGAAGGACAGGCTGACTCTCTTGGTAGGGGCAACTGGTGACTTTAGGTTGAAGCCAGTTCTCATGGACCATTCTGAAGATCCCAAGGCCCTGAAGAATTATGCTACATAAATGGAATAACACAGCCTGGATGACAGCACATCTGTTTACAACATGGTCTGCAGAATATTTTAAGCCCACTGCTGAGACCTACTGCTCAGAAAGAAAAGATTCCTTTCAAAATATTACTGCTCACGGACAATGCACCTCGTCACGCAAGAGCTCTGATGGAGATGGACAGTGAGATTCATATTTTCGTGCCTGCTGACACAACATACATTCTGCAGCCCATGAATCAAGGAGTCATTGTGACTTTCAAGTCTTATTATTTAAGAAATATATCTTGTTGGGGCACCTGGGTGGCTCAGTCAGATGAGCGTCTGACTCTTGGTTTTTGAGGGGTTCAGGACTGCAGTAGCAGAAGTCACTGCAGATGTGGTGGAAACAGCAAGAGAACTCGAATTGGAAGTGGAGCCTGAGCATGGGACTGAATTGCTGCGATCTCATGATCAGACTGAAGGGATGAGGAGCTGCTGCTTATGAATGAGCAAAGAAAGCGGCTTCTTGAGATGGAATCTACTCCAGGTGAAGATGCTGTGAAGATGGTTGAAATGACGAGAGAATTTAGAATATGACATAGACTTAGTTGATGAAGCAGCAGCAGGCTTTGAGAGGATTGACTTTATTTTTTTTAAAGATTTTATTTATTTGAGAGAGAGAGAATGAGAGAGAGCGAGCACATGAGAGGGGGGAGGGTCAGAGGGAGAAGCAGGCTCCCCGCTGAGCAGGGAGCCCGATGAGGGACTCGATCCAGGGACTCCAGGATCATGACCTGAGCCGAAGGCAGTCGCTTAACCAACTGAGCCACCCAGGCGCCCGAGGACTGACCTTTTTTAAAGCACTTCTCCTGGGGGTAAAATGCCATGAAACAGCATCACATGCTAACGGTAATCATTCGTGAAAGGAAGAGTCAATCGATGTGGCAAACTTCATTGTTGTCTTTTTTAAAAATTACCACAGCCCCCCAGCCTTCAGCAAACACCACCTCGATCAGTCTGCAGCTACCGACATCGAGGCAAGACCCTCCACCAGGAAAAAGATTGCGCCTCGCTAAAAGCTCAGACATGATGGCCAGCATTTTTTAGCAATAAACTATTTTTAAATTAGGATAGGCACTTTGGGGGTTTTTTAGACATAATGCTCTTGCACACTTAGAAGAGTACAATACCGTCTAAACATGACTTTTATGTGCACTGGGAAATTCATTTGACTCACTTTCTTGAAATAATCACTGTATTATGGGCTTGGACCTGAACCCAGAGTCTCTGTGAGGTATGCCTGAATATGGCATCTCGCAGTGTCTTACAAGTATATATGAGTCTTCAGTTTCCTCTATAAAAATTTCTGTTTCAAACAAGTTGCCAATCAGAGGAAGGGGGAGTGGAGGGTGGCTCTGGTCAGAGAGGAGTGGAGAGGTTATCCATTTCTCCCGAGGTCAGCCTCGGAAGGGGTTCAGGTAGGGGAGGGACCTGGCCACGTTGGCATTTCTGAATGAACCTGGCTGCCGTAGGAGAGACTGGGGTTAGGGTGAGGCTTTTAGGGGGGTGGCAGCCCGGCGCCCAGGGAGAGGAGCTGGGGCAACTCCCGGATCCGAACTTGCTGGTCCTTCTCCTGTGTTTGGCCGCACAAGTCTGGAAAGGGGCTTTGTGTGCAAGGAAGGTGTCCTGGCTCCAGCCTCGTCGTTCGTGGGGGAAAATGGCTTGATAATCACCCGTACGCCACCATGAGTCCCTCAGAACACATTTTACTCCGTTAATATGTGTCATTGGCCAGCCCCCAAGTCTTGTTTGGGGTGTGGATTACACAGGTGTAGACAGGTGTCAAAATTCATTACCTGTGCATTCAGAACAGGTACATTTATGTGCTTATACTTCAGTAAGTAAGTATCTTCCATCAGATCATAACGATAATAAAACAGCTCCTATTTATTGAGCCTTTACTCTGTGCCAGGCTCCATGCTAAGCACTTTCCAAGTGTCAGTCCATTTGATCGGCACGACAGGTCTGTGAGATGGCTACTTCTGTGGGTATTTTATAGATGGGGCAATGCTGGTGAAACCTCTGGTCCGTGGTCACAGGGCTGCCTCGTGGCAGAGTAGTGATGGGCGCCCAGCACAGGCTGACTGCAGAGCTCAGGTTCCTCTGAGTTCCCAATTGTTTTGCCCGGGCCTTTCCCTTGATCCTGATGGACCGATGATACACTGCAGCCGGTGGGGTCTCCTTGCTGAGGGCCTCGGACCACGTGCTAGTTCAGAGAGCCCCGCTGTCGTCAGATCTTGGGGGAGCCCAGATCCAGAAGTCCGACCTTTGATTCAGGAACAGAGCCACTGCAGGAGAGCCCGGGCTGGGCTTTCTTGTCCGCTCTCATCCACATCTCCAGCCAGCTGGGGATTAACCCCCTGCTGTTATCAGGAGAAACAGAACATAGGATGCTTACTGCAGTCGGCTCTTGTGATGGATGAGGGCAACAAAGTAACCCGCGGTGGGAGGTTCCTGAGCCCTTGCGCACAAAGGACAGCGCAACTGGCTGTTTCTGTGGCGTCACATGTGGGGCGGTCTGGGCGGGCAGGGGACGTGCAACTTGAGACCTGTAAATAATCTCCTTATGTCAGGGTGTCTCTGAAGCCCCCCTTTCCCTCTTGCAGAGAGGATTCCGTGTTAACAGTCAGAAAATGGCTGCCTAGTTTGTGGGTCCCTGTTAGGATGCTCTTAGTCCCAAGTAACAAAACTTTGACATCATTTGGCCAAATGGCAAAGAAATTTAACGTGTCTTAGATGTCCATCAGGCGGTGGCCGTCAGGTGGGGTAGGATCAGCAGCTCAAATGTCTGTCATTAAGGACTCAGCTTCTCAGAGTTAGCTTCATCCTAGTATGGAGAGATATAGATCTAGATATATAGATATAGATAGATGTATGCCTTTTTGTCCCAGGATGGCTGCCAGTGACAGTCAGGGCCACTTGCTTTCTTGACCGATGATACACTGCAGCCCGTGGGGTCTCCTTGCTGAGGGCCTCTGCTACACCCTGGAGGGCGCGTGGGCCAGAGCCGCCTCCTGAAGAACACCCCGGCCATTCCTGGGGGAAGAGAGATACCTGTCTTCTGCCTCTAGGAGAGAGGGGGGGAAAAAAAGCCCATCCCTCATGGGTTATAAATACTTCCTTTAGTCGGGCGCCTGGGTGGCTCAGTTGGTTAAGCGACTGCCTTCGGCTCGGGTCATGATCCTGGAGTCCTGGGATCGAGTCCCGCATCGGGCTCCCTGCTCGGCAGGGAGTCTGCTTCTCCCTCTGACCCTCCTCCCTCTCATGCACTCTGTCTCTCATTCTCTCTCTCTCAAATAAATAAATAAAATCTTAAAAAAAAAAAAAATACTTCCTTTAGTCTACGATCGATCCCGCTTAGGTCATGTCACCCCCCTCTCCAGGCCAATCAGGTACCTGGGGAATGCCACACCTTGATTGCCTATGACCAGTTGGGGTCCCTTATCCAGGAGAAAAAGGAATGGGTACGGAGCAGACAGCCAGATGCCTGCCACAGCTGGAAAGGGCCTCCAAACTCAGTCCCTGACCCAGGCTCACTAAGTTAAAAAGCTGTGTCAGGCCCAACAGATGCTGGCATTTGAGAACACAGAAATCTGGTTTTCTTTTGAAGGAGTAGAGTGATCTGTGTCTAGTTTCTGCCTTCTGCCTGTTTGTCCACCCAGACAAGTAGAGTTGGTCTCCCATAGACCACTTGTCTGTTGGCAGAAACAGCATGCGTTGCCTCCTTTCTCTAGGTTTTTCTTACTTTTTCCTTCATTCTCTGTCCTTCCCTTCCTTCCCCCACTTTGAGGTGTGTGTGGTGTGTCTAGAGCTATGTACATATCCCTGCAAAATATACACTGAGATTTAAATAAGAGCTTCCAGAAGTGGTTTAGGGCTCCGTATCTCAGTCTGTTTCTTCTGGTTTTCCCCAAACAACAGGTTTTGAGATTGACCAGGTCGCTCTGTGAGTTCCAGTGTGTTGTGTCTGCCCGCTGGACAGCTGAACGTGATGTGTTACCTGTCACTCCTCACGTTTCCAGTCCCCGGTGTGACACCCGGGTCACCCCCAGCTCCACACCACCACAGACGGCACTCTGTGAACATCCGCATACCTATGTCCTTCTGAGTCCCTGGGGTTTACATCCAGGGGTCATGTTAAGGCAGAAGACAGGTATCTCTCTTCCCCCAGGAATGGCCGGGGTGTTCTTCATGAGGCGGCTCTGGCCCACGCGCCCTCCAGGGTGTAGCAGGGTCCAGCTTTCCCCGTTGATTTGTCACCATTTGCTTTTATTCTGCTTCCTAATTTGTGCCAAGCCAGTGAAGTTGGGGTCTCAGATTGCTAGTCTGGCTGAGGGCTACTTCCTGCCTCCTCCTGCACCTGTTACCCGGACTCAGGCCTCCCTCGGCATGAGTGGCCCATCGAGAGATGAAATCAGGCGGGAAGGGCACGGTCATCAGGGCCACACTCTGGAGCCGGCTGGCCTAGGTTCACATCCTGACCCTGCCATCTAACCTGGCAAGTTGCTCAACCTCTCTGAGCCTGAGTTTCCTTAAATAGAAAATGGGAACAACAATAGTATCTATATCTTAAGATTTTTTTTTTAACTTTTTTTTTTTTAAAGATTTTATTTATTTGACAGAGACAGTCACAGTGAGAGAGGGAACACAAGCAGAGGGGGTGGGAGAGGGAGAAGCAGGCTCTCCGCGGAGCACGGAGCCCGATGCGGGGCTCGATCCCAGGACCCTGAGATCATGACCTGAGCCGAAGGCAAACGCTTAACGACTGAGCCACCCAGGCGCCCCTATCTTAAGATATTTTGAGGATTTAATGAGATAATACATATAAAGCATTGTGGACAGTATCTAGCATATGTGTGATATGAAAATATCAGCAGTTACTATCACTATCATCATTATTGAGGGTTGTAAGGTGTCTGAACATTCGAGTATTTTACCTTCTCTTTTCTTTTAATTCACTGCAAATTGTCCGCCTGTGGAGGCATTTCTGGCTTCTCTCTGCCGGCTTTTTAGGAAGCATGAGAGAGACTATAGTGAAACTTGTAAAAAGACAAATTGGGCCTGGATATACTCCTCTCTCCCACATTTGGGTGGGTGGCATTTACTCATTTGCATGTATGTGGTTTTATTTTTAATTTTCTAAAATACGCTATGTGAATTTTTAAAAACGTCAACATTATAAAAGTATGTAAGGTAAACATTGAGAATCTTGCTCCTCCTTTCCCTGTACCCCCCTCCAATCTCACTTCTTGGAGATAACAATCATTGTAAACAGTTCACAGTGTCGCTGCCATTTAAGGGTCCTATTAAGGGTGCGGACCCCGGAGCCAAGTGACCTGGGCCTGCGTCTTGGTTCCGGCACTGATTGGCTGTGTGACCTAGCGCATTAGCTCGCTGTCGCCTTCATAACAAAGCGTTATCATAGCCTGGCTGGTTTAAATAACGGAAATTCATTTTCTCCAGTTCTGAGATTTCCAGTCTAAGACCAAAGTGCTAGCAGGGTTGGTTTCCTCTGAGGCCTCCCTCCCTGGCTTGTAGGCATCTGCCCAACTGCACTTGTTCCTCTGCGGGCACATGGGGCCCACTGTCTCTCTGTATCCTAAGTTCTCCTTACCAGGACACCGGTCAGATCGGATTAGGACACACCCTAATGGTCTCCTTTTAATTTACCTCATTAAAGGCCTTAATTGCCAAACTCAGTCACATTCCAAGGCATTGGGGTTGGGACTTCAACATCTGACTTTGACATCCTGTGCCTCACTTACCTCCTCTGTAGAATGGAGACAGTAACTGTATCTAGCTCAGTGCGCTTAATGAGCGTATGATATATAACGTGCATGTAAAGTGCAGTGTTATATTCGTGTCTGCCCTTCTCTTGATGTTGGAGTCGCTGGGTCCACGGATGGGCATGGTTTTAATTTAATAACTGACAAATTGCCTTCAAAGAAGGTTCTGCTAGTTAGTACCCCCACCCACAGGACAAGGACCAGTTTTTTCTTGCCTCTTGGTTTTTGTTTTAATAATGGAAGAATTTCAAACATTTCCAGAGGTAGAAAGAAGAGCATACAGAGCCCGCAGGTACAGGCTTGTCACCGGAGCCTGTCGTTCCTGGCACACGGCCAAGCACGCTTCATCCATCCCCCTGCCTTTGGATTATTTTGAAGCAGTTCTCCAACATCGGATCGTTTTGTTCGGGAGGGGTTTAAACACCACTCTCACAATGCGCCTGTGCCTTATGGAAGAGAGGAGGCTTTTTCCATAAAATAACCCTTGATTCGTGTGGTGCTTTCCACTTTCCAGGTGCATCTTCTCCCTTTGTTCTCAGATGCCCCTAAAAGGCAAGTGAGACAGGTGTATCTGTCAGGAAAACAGCATCTAGGTATTTCTGGGTATTTTAGGCAGAGGGAATTCGACATAGAGAATTTGGTTAAATGAGTAATAGAGGAACAGGGGAACCAAAAAGGGACAGGGAGGCAGTCCTGAGACTAGACCCAGAGCTGGAGGAACACAAGGGGGAGGTGGTATTACTGGAGCCCAGGGCAGTGGGGGTGGAGGGTGAGAGGGAGAAGCACCTCCATTGGCTGAACTTAACCAGGAATCCTGGGAAATGTAGACCCCTGTGATTCAGAGCAGGGCCGGAGGTGGACAGGCAATGGATCGATCAGGGAAATTGATACCCATTTTATAGATGAGGAAACCAGAGCATCTAAGTGGCCTGGTCAGGGGTGCTTTGCTTGGTGACAAGCACCATCCGGGAGCCTGGACTCCCTTGGTCTCCCGGGAAACCTGAGGCAGCTCCTCGGGCATCGCTGGCCAGCTGCTAGTCACTGCTGCCTGGGACGGGCCTCTCTTGGGAGGCTCAAGGCCATTTGCCCATGGTTACAATTTCTTCCCTTGCTGGAGGGAGCCTCTCCAAGCTCCCCCCACCCTAGGTTCAGATAAGACACTCCCTTTTGTTCCTGTCAGAGGACTGGGTTGTGCGGTGACCTGAGAAAAGCCTTCCTGAGGACTCTGTGCCTACAAGCAGAGCTGCGCCCTCCTGGAGCTGCTAGCTTTGTGAAGGTGGGGGGAGCCTAGGGACCACGGGCCGTGCCAGATAGGCAGACGAGGGAGTTAAACAACAGTGCGGGAGTGAAATAAAAGAGTAGGCGGTTGGGGCGCCTGGGTGGCTCAGTCGTTAAGCGGCTGCCTTCGGCTCAGGTCATGATCCCAGGGTCCTGGGATTGAGCCCCGCATCGGGCTCCCTGCTCGGCAGGGAGCCTGCTTCTCCCTCTGCCACTCCCCCTGCTTGTGTTCCCTCTCTCGCTGTGTCTTTCTCTGTCAAGTAAATAAATAAAATCTTAAAAAAAAAAAAATCATACATCAAATGTTAAATGTATAGGGGCGCCTGGGTGGCTCAGTCGGTTAAGCGTCTGCTTTCGGCTCAGGTCATGATCCCGGGGTCCTGGGATCGAGCCCCACATCGGGCTCCCTGCTCCGCGGGGAGCCTGCTTCTCCCTCTCCCACTCCCTCTGCTTGTGTTCCCTCTCTCGCTGTCTCTCTCTCTCTGTCAAATAAATAAATAAAATCTTAAAAAAAAAAAAGAGTAGG
>NC_138384.1:39717143-39723436 GCF_054177405.1 Leptonychotes weddellii
GGGCTCCCTGTTCGGCGGGGAGTCTGCTTCTCCCTCTGACCCTCCTCCCTCTCACGCTCTCTGTCTCTCATTCTCTCTCTCTCAAATAAATAAATAAAATCTTTTAAAAAAAAAGTGAAAAACAAAAAAAGATTCTATTTGTTTGTTTTTAGAGAGAACACGAACAGGGAGAGGCAGAGAGAAAAATTTGAAGTAGACTCTGCCGCTGAGCGTGGAACCTCACACGGGGCTTGATCTCATGATCCTGAGATCATGACCTGAACCCAAATCAAGAGTGGGACGCTCAACTGACTGAGCCACCCAGACACCCCTACAAATTAACTCATTTAATGTTCATGTCAACCCTGTGAGGGAGGCGCTTCTGTTATTTCCATTGTACAGGTGAGGTAACTGAGGCACAGGGAGGTCGAGTGACTGGCCAAGGTCACATGGTAGAACTGCGATTCAGACTCAGACAACCCGCGTTCTGACTCCACGCTCTTAGCTGCCACACCGCACCGAGTCAAGGATGAGAATTACCATTTGCTTGCAGGGTGCTTTGTCCTGTACTTTTTCAGATTTTGTCTCCTTAAAGGAGAGACAGATCATGGTAGCCATTTGACGGGCAAGGAGACGACCAGGGTGAAAGAGGCGGAGGGCAGATAGCAGCTAGCGCACGTCCCCTGCATCACAGCAGATCCTGTCTAAGTGCTGCACACACAGGGCTTATCAAAGTGCCCTCCCAAACCCTGTGAGGTAAATACTCACAGAGGAGGGACCTGAAGCTGGGGGAGATGACGTCGCCTTGTTCAGAGCTGGGAGCTATGCCTCAGTACTCGGGTCCTGTGCTGTCAATGACCCTCTGCGGATCTCCAGGGAAGTCAGTCAGGATCATTCACGGGACGTTGACTGTGTGCTGAGCACTGTGCTGGTGCTGAGAAAACAGTGAACAAAACTGGCATCGATAGTCATCCTCAGGGCATTCACATTCAAGTATTTGGATTCAAGCAGGGCTGGCGTTTGGCAGTGTTCACCAGCTGCCATCCCTTATAATTGCCTGTTGCCTGTGCCATACTGGTTTCTAAATACTTTGTATCTCAGCCTGGAATATAAGTAATAGATACTCAGCAGTTCTGGGATGCTTCAACAGCTCCACATGTCAGAAGCCCAAGTGTGTGCTTCTGAAATCATTTTTAGCTTCTCCTCATGGTTGCAAGATGGTTGCTGTGGCTCCAGCTGTCACATCCTGTCATAGCCACGAGGCAGGAAGTGGGGAGCCAGTCAGGACCATGTTTCTGCTCTTTTATCAGGAAGCCCCTCCCTGCCCCCCCTTCTAGCAGATGTCTCAGCTCTCAGCTAGAAAAATTAATGTCTGGTTTTTTCAACATCAATATTGGCAGGTAAGCACAGGAGAATAGGTTTGGAATGTTACGGGGAGGCCAGTGAGAATGTTTGCTCTGGCTTAGGAAGTGAGCTTCGCCTTCCGCTCAGGCCCGGCTCCAGGTGTTTTTCTTCATGCCATGGACATTGGTGCATTTACTCATGCAACAAGATGGGAGAGCCAAGAGGTTAGAAGCATGGACTCTATAGAGTTAGCCAGCAGGATTGGAACCCAGCTTTGCCATTTACCAGCAATGTGACCTTGGGCTTCAGTTTTCTGGTGTATAAAATGGAGATGGTAATAGTACCTCTCAAAGGATTGTCGTGCGGAGCGAATGGGTTAATATGCATAAAGCTCATAGAACAATGCCAGGCGCATTGTAGACCCATATAAATGTCAGGCAGTGTGATCATTCATTCTCCCATTCACCGGATGCCAACGAGCATCTCTTCTAGGTGCCTGCTCCCCCAGGGAGGCAGGAGAGGGGAGGGGTGATGCCTGCTCCCAGGAGCTGGTCTTGCGGAGGGCAGATGCGTGTTCGCGCCAGCACCCAACAGGAATGCCAGGTAGGATAGGCCAGACAGGGAGGGCCCCAAGGGCTTCCCAGGGGCGGGGGGCAGTCCCAGATGGGGGGGGGCGGTCAGGGAAGGCATCACTCGGGAGGCAGCTTGGGAAGCAGGCCTCAGGAAGAGGAAGGGTTAATGTGCAAAGTGCAAGGCAGTTACTCCTGGCAGAACCCAAGGCTGAGGCCAGGAGGCAGGGATGCCGCGCGTGGTTGGGAATTAGTTGGGAGTCCTGGGGGTTTTTGGCCTGTGAGTTACAGATAGTTTGCATAGAGAAATCATCTTTGAACCCAAGTTTAAAAAATAAAAAGATCATCTAGAGTTGGCAAAACCATTTGGTCATGGGGAAAGGTCTTTGGAAGAGGAGATCCACAGCCTCCATTTTGGTAATAATGGAATCAATTATTGGGCACTTAACTGGACACCAGGCCCTGTGCTTTATATTTATTCCTCGGTGAACCCTCCCAGCCTCCTGTTAAGTTAAGGGTGGCATTCCTGTTTTCTAGAAGAGTCACTCGACCTTCCCATGCGTTCAGTCATTGCCCCTTTAGCGTGTGTGTGTTGAGTACCTGCTATCATCCCAGTGCTGTTCTGTGTGGTGGGGAGTGAGTGGAGAGTCCACATTTTATGGAGCTCATGCTTCTGGTGTGGAGGATGGACAAGCCAACTCTTAAATGGAGAAGTGAATTGAAGCCAAGCTTTCTCCAAAGCCAGTACTCTTGACTGAGATTCAAGATGCTGCTGTGAAGTGGTTGGGGATACAGACTCACATCCAGCCTCATCTCCTCCTGGCTCTGTGTAACCTTGGGCTAGTGACCTCCCCTCACAGAGCTTCAGTTTCCTTATATGTAAAATGAGGATCTGGGTAGGACCTCTACCAGTCAAGATTGTGGTCTGCTACATGTAACAGGAAGCCAGCAAGCAGTAGCTTAAATAAGGCAAGGTTTTTCTCTGGCACATAGGAAGGGAAGGGAGTATGGGTAGACTGGGGCAGGGCCACTGGCTGGGAGAGTGGGCTCCCCTGAGTCCTTGCCCCCGCCGTCCTCAACATGTGGCTTGCAGCCTCCGATCACAAGATGGTTACCTCACCTCCAGGTATGGTGTCCACATTCCAGGAAGGAGAAAAATGGAAGGCGTGTGCTGGCTGAGCTTAGTCCTTTCTACTGGAAAGCAGTAGCTTCACCAGAAGACCTCCCGCCCACCCCCAGCCGACTTCCACTTAACCTCTCACTGATGAGAATGGGACACAGAGTTAGCCCTAGCTGCAAGGGAACCTGGGAGAGGGAGCTTTTTTTTTTTTTTGGTAAAATATTATTTATTTATTTGACAGGGAGAGACACAGCGAGAGCGGGAACACAAGCAGGGGGAGTGGGGGAGGGAGAAGCAGGCTTCCCGCGGAGCAGGGAGCCCGATGCGGGGCTCGATCCCAGGACCCTGAGATCATGACCTGAGCTGAAGGCAGACGCTTAACGACTGAGCCACCCAGGCACCCTAAGGAGCGGGCTGTTCGGATGGGCATCCTGCTGCTGCAAACAAATTCAGACTTCTCTCAGGGAAGGAGGGTGGGCTTGGATTTGAACAACACTGGAGGCTCCGCCGTGCAGCCACAAGTATGAGGCCCTTGGCACCTGGAGCAGCCCCCCGGTGGGGAGCGTGACATAGTCTCCCACTGAGGTCCTGAGTTCTTGTCGTGGAGAAAGGACATCGCCCTGTGTTCCGTCTCCTCATCTGCCCGTCAGGAGTGAGGTTCCTTGCCTTCGTGCCTCCTGAGCAGCACCTGTGAGTCTATGAAACCCTGGATGGGAAGGACTGCAAGGTACATCCCGCCCTGTAGGAGGGCTGGGGCTGGCTTTTGTTTGGAAAGTTGTCTCTTTTTCTTAAAGTTGAGCCCAGCCCCAGCACCTGATGGTCGGGCCAAACAGAGTGACCTGAGATGGCTCATTTATTCGTATCTCCGTCCCACTCGGGTCTGAGGAGCGTGGGGGCGAGAGCAGGAGTGACAACCGCATTTCTGTGACCGGATCTGGCACAGTACCCTGTACCCACCTGGTATCCAGCTTCTTAGGACCAAAGGCCATGCAGCTCCGCTTCATGTGAGGAAACGGCCAGATCCTCTCTAGTCTGTCCCCTTCTCTGTGCCAGCGCTGGCCCTGTTCGGGGCCATGCCACGCCCCGCCCCAAGGGATGGCTACCCAGCCTCCTCATGGGACTCTGCTGCTTGGTGGGTTCATTACCTCCGGGGCATTCGGGTGGGGTCACTGCCTCCAAACACACTGGAGCCTTTGCACCTACTGCCTCTGTCCCCCTGCACCTGCCACCACCCCTTTCGTGAAGCCTTCCTTGACCCCCACTGTGCAGCACTCTGTTCTTTTTATCCTTTTACCCTTTATCCTCTCCTTGGCTAGCTTTGTGCTGACGCGTGTACTTGGTAAAGGCACTCAATTCATGCGTGTCTCCCTTCTCCGGCCAAAGGGCAGAGAAGGGCCCACCTCGTTCCCTGCTTTCTTACATAGCTGGTTCCCAGGAAATATGCGTCTAGTGAATTGGAAATCAGCTACATGAATGGAAACTTCCTGCTTTGTCTCCCTGGTTTTGAAAACCCATTCGTTAAAGGTAATTTGGGAGACTACAGGAAGGTAGAAAGAGCACATTTTCAAAAATCACTGGTAGTCCCAGCACCAAGAACTAACCCCAGCTAACATTTTTGAGCATTTTTTTTCAGTCTTTTTTCTATGACTGCATCTGCACATGTATATAAATGTTCAACGTCCTAAGGTTGAACAGTGAGACGTGCAATAATCTATTTAGCCATTCTCCTGTTGTCGGACATTGGGTTTGGTTCTCTCTTTTTGCTTTATAACCAATGCTATAAATGTTTTTCTTCATTCCCATTGTTTCTTTGGGATCAATTCCCAGAAGTAGCATTACAGGCTCAGAGGGTAAGAACATTTTTAAAAGCTATTGCCAGATTGCCTCTAAAAAGGTTCCATCAACTGTGAACATTAAAAAAAAAAAAGAAAGGAAGGTTGTCCTTGGGGTGCCTGGGTGGCTCAGTCGTTAAGCGTCTGCCTTCGGCTCAGGTCATGATCCCAGGGTCCTGGGATCGAGCCCCGCATCGGGCTCCCTGCTCCACGGGAAGCCTGCTTCTCCCTCTCCCACTCCCCCTGCTTGTGTTCCCTCTCTCGCTGTATCTCTCTCTGTCAAATAAATAAATAATCTTTTTTTTTTTTTAAAAAGTTGTCCTAGGAATGAGTGGCTGATTTCCTGGTGTCCTGGGCTCCTGGAGAGCCATTGTTTTAGGGTCCTGAGGGCCCAGTGCCCCCTTCCAGCCCTTCTGCCTTGGTCTTAGTCCCCCGGGCAGGATGTTTGATTACGGTGTTGTGCAAACAGAGCTGCAGGCTTTCGCCATCTGCCAGCTGGTCCTCAGGCTGACAAGAGGCTTTGCACCTCGTAGTCAAGGGTCAGGACTAGAGTCTTTCTAGAGCTCACTGTGGGATCCCTGCAGGGGCAGAGCTAGGATGCGAGCTAGCGTGGCCCCGCAGCCCCTCTGCCCTGTAAGGCCTCCTCCGGGCGGGTGCGGGTCCTTGCCCCTCTGTCCCCCAGCCGCCATGTGGTGAGCTGTCCCAGAACTGCTGCTGTGAGTGTAGCCCCCGCTCTGGCCACCTCCCCTGGGGCCAGGAGGAAGTGCACAGTCCCCCAGCGTGCCCAGGATGTTTGTGTTTGGCTGGCCAGGTGAAGTGGCCCTGCCGGTTCTGGGAAGTGGAAACCTTTCTTACAGGAGAGAAAGTGAATTTTGAGCCAGGGGAGTGACAGAGACTGGGGTGGCTCTGCGTGTGTGTACGAACACACACAGGTCTTCAAGGAGGGGCTTCCCTGTTTTTTAGCCATTTTATTTATTTGTTTGAGAGAGAGCTGGCGGGGGTGGGGGAGGGATGGAGAGGCAGAGGGAGAGAATCTCAAACAGACTCTGCACTCAGCACGGAGCCCGTGACCCTGAGATCGTGACCTGAGCCGAAAGCAAAAGTCAGACGCTTAACCTACTGAGCCACCCAGGCGCCCCTCAAAGAGGGTCTTATCTGTTTTTTTAAATTACACATGGAATACAAGAGTACAAGTTCATTGTTTAAAATGAACGGATACAATGCAAAAGACTTTAAAAGACTTTAAAACTTTGTTATTGTGAAATATAACCCTTGCACCAAGAAGTATGTAAAATGTAAATACACAGTCCAGTGAACAATGATAAAGCAAGCGCTCATGTAACCCCCACATCAAGAGAGAGAATCTTGCCAGTACCCCAGAACCCTCTATGTACCCCTGCCATCTGAACCCTCTCTTTCTCCACCAGACTTCCGTGGTCACCATTTCTT
>NC_138384.1:39723936-39733842 GCF_054177405.1 Leptonychotes weddellii
CAAGTCAGACAGACGTGTGGGTAACCTGGGGACCCACCACTTGTGATTAGCATCTGAAGTGGGGGGCAAGTCTGGTGGAACTGAGCCCTCCAACCTGTGTGGCATTTGGACTAACTCCAGGTAGTTAGTGTCAGGATTGAATTAAATTGTGGGACACCCCGTCAGTGTCTGCAGAGATCTGGAGAATTGCTTCGTGTGGAAAACCCACACATCTGGTGTCAGAAGCATTGAGAGTAAAAATCAGATCGGAGTAGTACGCAGCCGGGTGGCCATGCTCAGGGCCTTGCACCTCGTGTTTTGGGCTGATGGAGCAGTCTCTGCCTCGGGGCTTCCTAATGAGATGTCTGGAAGTTCCAACCATTTTGTTTCTTCGGGGAGCTCTGAAGGGGTCCTGTGTATGCTTGAATTTCCAGTAGAGGGGAGAAAACAGATTCTTTGAAGATTTTATTTATTTATTTGTCAGGGAGAGAGAGAAGCAGGCTCCCAGCTGAGCAAGGGGCCCGAAGCGGGGCTCGATCCCGGGACCCTGGGATCATGACCCGAGCCGAAGGCAGACGCTTAACCAACTGAGCCATCCAGGCGTTCCTAGAAAACAGATCCTTAACCTGAAATCTGCTGAGCTGTTGCTGACTTTCTAGAGTTTTGTCCTTATGAATTGATCTTTGAAGATATTTACATCATTTGCGTATTCACACAACACGCTCATTTGGGCTCCCACCTCTCATTTACAGTGTAGTGGCAAAAGTGTGGGAGCCAAACTGAGGAGATTTGGGATCCTAGCTGCTCCACCTATCTACCTGCCGTGTGACGTGGCCACGTGACCTTTGCCTCATCTGTAAAATGGACATGCCAGAAGTCCCTGCTTTATGAGGTTATTACAGCATACGTTCATACATGCTATGTGTGTGTATTACCATCACCTCTCCATCATCACCCCCTACCCTGCCTGTGTGGCAAGAACACATGTGGTAGACCCTAGTCCCCTGCAGACTTGGAGCTGCTCAAAGTCCAAGGAGGACCAAAGCTACTCAGAGGCTTACAAATCCAGTGAGCTGGTGGCGCCCGGGTGGCTTAGTCGTTAAGCGTCTGTCTTCGGCTCAGGTCATGATCTCAGGGTCCTGGGATCGAGCCCCGCATCGGGCTCCCTGCTCAGCGGGAAGCCTGCTTCTCCCTCTCCCACTCCCCCTGCTTGTGTTCCCTCTCTCGCTGTGTCTCTCTCTGTCAAATAAATAAGCAAAATCTTTAAAAAAAAAAAAAAAATCCAGTGAGCTAACTCTTATAGCAGAGGGTGTGTGCAGACCCCTGGGAGCTCAGCAAAGGGAGGAGGGGAGCCATTGTGTCTGGGGTATGGGAGGAAGTTAGGAAGGAGGAGACAGGGTAAGCTGGCCGCACTGGCAGGGAGCACCAGGGGGACAACGCATCCCAGAGCAGCAGTCCCCTGAAATACCTCCTACTGTGGTCCCTAGTGCCCTTCAGACCAGTAATTGTCATCATATGTGACCCTCTCAGCAGCCTCCAACGCTGTGGACCACCTGCTCCTCCCTAGACCACAGCCACTGCCGGGGCCTCAGGGACACCTGCTCTCCTGCCCCTCTGTGCGGGCCTGCTCTGGCTGAGCAGGGCTTGGTGCCGGGCCCTCCTTTCTTTGCTCTCTGTTCCTCTGTCCTCAGCCCTGACCGCATATTAGAATCAGCTGGAGGGCTTTTGAAAGGCTCTCAGGCCTGGTCCCCAGCCCATACCAGCTGATTCAGACTCTCCGGGGGTGGAGTATGAACACGTGTATTTTTACAAAGCTCCCCCGGTGCCTCTCATGGCCAGTGGGGGAGAGAACTACTGCCTTGGACGAGCCCACAGGGCCTTGTACACTGGCCACTGCCAGCTTCCTGCCCATGCGTGTCAGCCTCGTTCATCAGCATACCTGGTGAATGGCAGGTGCCCTCTCTCGGGATCAGATGGCACCCCACAACCAGCCCTCCCAACCACCGCCCATTGAGCGCAGCCCCTAGCCCTACCCTGTCACAATGTTTTAGTCGTTTAAACTGCTCATCACCCTTTGAAGTTACCTTGTTTTCCGTCTCGGTTGACTTATTTCTGTGGCTTCCCTCTCCTGAAGTAAGTTCACCAGAGGGGAGTGTGGTCTGTCCTGCTCAGGGCTGTGGCTCCATCTACCAAACAATGTAGTAGGTGCTTGAGAAATCTTTTGAATAAATGAGTGGATTTTAGGTGCTTGGCGTTTGTGAAATGAGTGAGTTATACACGCCTGGTCAGTGTTCAGTGAAAGAATAAGGTTTTAGTGCTCTTTCGACCGAATGAATTCTTTGGACTAAATGATTTTTAAGAACGTGATAGGTGTCTGTTGTATGAACACGCGCGCGCGCGCACACACACACACACACACACACCACGTATTACTTTCAGCTTCCTGAACATGCTTCTTCCCGGGGCAGACACACTGGGTCACCAAGCAAGTGCCATCTACCCTCAAGTCACAGACCCCAACTGAGCCAGTGCTCTTCCTGGTCTGAGCAAGGTTGTCATCCCTCCACTCATTTCTCTCTCCACACGTACTGTGTGTCAGGCCTGTGCTGGAAATGCAGGCAGTAATAAAGACTCCAGTGCGTCATAAACCTTACATACGGCTAACAGTTCACTACGTGGTGATTTACATACATACATTGATGCAGGTAACCCCAAAGAGAAATGCTCCGAGAGTGCTCTGAGAGCTCAGGTTGGGGATTGAACAAGGTTCCTGAGAAGGGAAAGGCATGTGGAGAAAGTGATGTTTGTCCTGACTCTTGAGAAAGAACTATCTAGGTAAGGGCAATGGGAATGGCCTGTGCAAAGGCAACAGGGAGGATAAACAATAAGTGGAACTGAAAGAAGGACATTGTGGCCTGGGCTCCCAGAGCAAGGAGAAGAGGAAAGGAGCCTTGAGGGCCAAGGTGAGGATTTTGAATTTTATCCTAAGATTTGGATTTATACTAAGATTCAAATGTGAATATTGAATCCTGCTGCATGGAAGAGGGCACTTAGGGGGGAGCAGAAGCAGAGGGAATAGGGAGGCTGTTACGTGGTTTAGCCATGTCCCTTACCTGGTGAAATTAGCTGGGTCTCTTGGAAGAACGACTCTGTCGACTGGGAGTAAAGCAGGCATGAGAAGGCCCTTGGCCCACTCGTGTTGGGACATGCAGAATGACCAAGAAACACACCTTTGTTGTGTAAGCCCCTGGTACTTGGGGTCCTCTGTTACTGTGGCATAACTTAGCCTACCCTGACGATTTCTGAGAAGGAACAAGTTTTGTGGATGGGGAGAGATCAAGAGTTCGGGGTGGGAATGGTTAGTTTGCAATGCATGTTGACATACATACGTGATGTCAAGTAAGCAGGTGGCTACCAGAGCCTGGAACTCAGAGGACCAGTTGGATCTGGAGATATTTTACAGTGTGTCACCAGTGAGGAAAAGGAGGATTGGAGGTCCGGGACTTTGCCCACTGGGCAACCTGGAGGGCTGGTGCTTGAACTCAGGACCGCCTGACTTCAGGAATGAAGCTTCTGGATCATTTGCAACTCTGCCACCTCGTGGCCATCTGGCCTTGGGCACATTACTTCATCTGCCCACTTCAGTTTCCTTATGTTAAAATGGAGATAATATCTACTTCACAGAGTTGCTGTGGAATTAAGGGAGATAATAAATGTAAAGTGCTTAGAGAGGGACCTGGACCATAGAAGGATCACATTCGTGGTAGCTGCTGTTACAGATGTTGTTTTGTTATATAACTAAAACATCTAGTGGTGGGAAGTAGAATAGTGGTGGCTTCAGGTCCACCTTAACTCAGACTAAAGTGATGACTACAGCCCCCAAGTCCCCCCTATTTCAGCCCCTTTCACAAATGGTTCTTCCCTCATGGTCACAAGATGGCTGCAGTGATTCCATCCCTCACATCCTCTCAGACTCAGGGTAAGAGGGAAAAGCACAGCCTTCAGCCCTAGGACTCTTGGCAATGATTTCACTGGTTCTGATCCAGTTACGTGGTTAGTTCCTGAACTCAAGAAGGAGCTCCTCCTCTAGCCCACTGGGTGGGAGTCAGAGAAGGCAGGTTCCCAAAGGGAAATCTGGGCTGTTCTTGGAAAAAAGAGTCATAGAGGCCAGGGAAGCAAACCACAAGTGTCTACCACTGGAAGGCTTGTGTTTTTTCCTTCTACTCTGCCATGGGAGGTTCTGGCAGACATCGTGGCTCCTTCACAGAAGAGCAAGGCCCTTCGGAGCCAGAACATTGCGGCTGTAGCACTCGCCTGCATGTCTGCTGTTCCAGCCTCTAGGCTTTGGGGGCCTGATAAGGGAGCACCCTCTCAGCTCAGACTTCCCCAGCTTCTTTACAAGTGACAGTCTGGTAGCATTTACACAGATACGCTATTGGGTGCCTGCTCCTCTAACAGACCCTGACGTTTTTAGGGAGCCAGTGTGGCCGGCTCCCTAAGTCCTCACCAGCCTAAGGGCAATCGGGATAATCCCAGATTCTCAGCCTTCCCAGCTTTCCTTGCACCTGGAATGGCCATATGTGACCACATTCTGGCCAATTAGGCATCAAAGAAAGTCTGTTGAAGTGTAGGGGGAATGTTCTGGCAAAAATTCTCCTTCCTGACTAAGGTCAGATAGGTAAGAAGTAAGAACAGTCGTACGTCACCCCTTTCTTTCCCCCCCTCGCCCGTGATTCAGTGCGAAGTGTCGCTGTGGCTGCCAGCTCGCTCCTCTGAGGCCAAAAGCCAAAGGTGTAAGCCAGCAGCACACTGAGGGACGCAGAGGAGGATGGGGTGGGGGCAGAGAAAGCGCCTGACATCATTCCCGTGTACCAAGAGTGGAGGCACCGTATCTGGTGGCCTCCTTGTGACACAGGATAATGAGAGGTCTTTACTGCCCGAGCCACCAGCGGATGGGACTCTGTTGCCTGCAGCCACAGGCCTCCCACCTGACTCTCCCACCGCCCCTCGCTTCTCCTTGTGCTTCCGCCCCCCCATGTTTCCCCGTCCACCATCCCCAGCTGCCTTCCTTGTCCACGGCACTGTGCATGAGTCCGGGTCCTCTGTTGCCAGCAGCAGAAGCCACTCTTGACAGTCTTGGGCAGAAGCAGAATTTATCAGGGGCTGACCGATCACCAGGAGGCCGGAGGAGCCAGCGTAGAGAAGAGGCAGGAGCCAAGGAACACTGGCGAGAAGACACTTGTGCAGAGAGATCCACGCGGACACCACTCAGCCGCCGAGCCCACCCCTGGCTGTGCTTCTGTAATTGGGGGCAGGGAGAAGAAACAGGAAGGAGAGAACCACAGTGATAGGAGTGGCCAGGACATAGGCGGTATTCTGCCCATTTTACAGATTGAAACTGAGTCACGGTGTTAGTAACCAGCCCGTGGCCTACTAGGATCTGAACCCAGGCAGTCTGGCCCTCAGAATAGGGGCTTCCGCATCAGGAAGATGGGGGTGCTCTTGGGAGCGGGGAGCTGGACAACCGGCAGCTGGAAAGGGACCAGTGTGCAGCAGTCCCCGAATCCCACAGAGGCTGTGGGTATCACTCAGCCTCTTAGTAGCACAGGGCGACTTGGCTACACCTGCTCCTGGAAGGGATCTGTGGAAAGACACTGGGGCCTCAGGAACATCTGTGTGTTTTCACAGAAGAGAGCAAAACAGATGGGGGGTTTCTGACTGAGCTGGAAACAAAATGCCATCAGCAAAGCCCATCTGTCGGGAGGTGCTTGCATAAGCAAGTCAGGGTCGCATCTGGGCCGCTGGTTTTCCCAGCCAGCCCCAGTGTGGCCTCAGAGGGCTGATCCTCCGTGCTCTCCCAGGGTGGCCCAGGGGTGCCCCTGGCCAAGCTGCACCCCCCAGTTTGGCCTGGGATCCAGGGCCCCACAGAGTATAGGGGCACTCCTCTCTGGCGAAGCTGCTGCGCTGACCCATCACCAGAGGTCACAGACCAGCATCCCCTGCCCCAATTTAGCCCACATACTTATTTTGTTGACCCTTACTTGGTTTTTGTTGGTAGTGTTCTTAAGTATTTCTTTATCGACCAGAAGTACATACAAGCAATTCCAAAGGTAGCCAGTGGTATACAATGAAAAGTAAGGCTCCTTCCTTCCCCTACTTTCAAGACACATTTAGATCCTGGGGATACAGCAGTATCTCACCTTCTCATGGGATGGGGATCAGGAATAAATAAGAGAAAGAAGTGAGTATATTGAGAAGTACTAAGGAGCAGAGTACAGCAGGAGAGGGGCTGGGAGTGGGGGAAAGAAGCCTACTTCCCCTTCCCAGACTGTTAGCAGTTTCTTGAAAATCCTTGTAGAAATCTTCTCCACATGGTAGTTGGTTGTCGTTGCTGCTGTTGTTTTTGTTTTTCAACCTGGGAAAAGTTGCATACAGTTCAGGATTTCTGATTTCTACTTAAAAATCCAATGCCCTGGCATCCACATCCCCGCAAAGCTTGGTCGCCAGAGCTGAGGTCCACCTGCCTCTATAGAAATGCCTCTGCTGGGGCGCTGGGGCGGCTCAGTCAGTTACGCGCCTGCCTTGGGCTCAGGTCATGATCCCACGGTCCTGGACTCCCTGCTCAGCGGGGAGTCTGCTTCTCCCTCTGCCCTTCCCCCCGCTCGTGCTTTTTCGCCCTCAAATAAATAAAATCTTAAAAAAAAAAAAAGAAAGAAATGCCTCTGCTGTCCCACTCACCTGGCCTTGCTTCTGTCTCCCTTAACCAACCTGGCCCTGGGGCCTACCCCTGCCCCCCCTTCTCTGCCCCCTCCCCTGTGTGCCTGCCTGCAACATCTTTAGGAAGATGCTCCCTTGGGAGCTAGGAAGAGGAGTGCACTCTTGCTCCCCACTCCTCCCTTCTGATTCTTACTTTCTCAGATGTATAGGCTCGCCTCACTGTTTTGCTCCATGAATCTGCTTCGTGCTGCCCCCTGGTTCTCTCTCTGCCAGCTTGTTCCGTAACTATGGGCATGAGTTAGGAAATGCCCCCCCCCACACACACACACACATGGCCTTCCCCTTACTCAGAAAGCACCATTAGTCATTGGTGGGCTTCTCTTCATAGGGAAGGCTTCATTGAAGAGTGGACATCATGCAAGGGAGCCAGCTTGGTGAAGAACCAGCGGAAGCATATCCAGATATCCTGGGTGGGGTTTGGTATGTCAGCAGAACAGAAAAGAGGGCCAGTGTGATGGGATCTTAGGCAGGGATGGGGAGAGGCCTCAGGGAGACTGGCAGGGGCCAGAGCCTGTGGGGCTTGTGGGCCAGCAGAAGAATTTGGATTTTATTCTAACGCATTAAGGAGCCACTGGGGAGATCTCAGCAAAGAAGTAACAGGAGCTGATTTACTGGCTCATGGTATCTATTAATCACATAGAGTTCTAGAGACATCCCCTCCCCCAAATCTACCAGTAATCATGGTGACTCATCTGTCATTTTTACTTCCTTTTTGGTGGGGTGGCTGGTCAGGCAGACTGCAGGACAGATAGACAGCCTCTACCTGCAGGACTCACAGGGGGCAGAGGAATGTGTTTAATGACACCACAAGGGAAAAGGCAGCCAGATCCTGAAAGTGGAAAACTACATGGGACGAGTGACCTCATTCCTTCCACAAGTGAATAGCGTCACAATAAAGGTGATGGGCATGGGGGAGACATTATAGAAGAGACTTACAAAATATACCTGCCAAAGTAGAGTAGGGATCTTGTTTTGGATCCTGATTTAAACAAACCAACTCTAAAAGACACCTTTGAGACAATGGGGGAAATGTAATGCAGATATGGGGTATTACATGATATTAAAGAATTCTTGATAATCTAGATGGATGTGATAAAGGTATTGCGGTTAATTTTGAACGGCCTTAACTGCTAGATATATAAGCTTAAGTTTTTACAGGTGAAATGAGCTGATACCTGGGATATATTCTAAAATATTCTGTCAAATAAAAGTGTAGGAGTGGGTGGGTAGATGAACCGGGAATCGTTAACTGTTGTTGAAGCTGGTGGGGTGCTCATCCTGCTCTTCTTTGCTTTGAGTATGTTTGAAAATTTCCATAATAAACAGGTTTTTTTAAATGAGCATAAAGCTGCCACAAAGAAAAAGTCTTTCTCTGGGAACAGTAACATCACATCTCACCTTTGCCTTCTCTCCTTTTTCAGCATGGCAGGGAGGACAGCCCAGCAGCCTGCTGACCCGCACCCACATCTGCTGCCTGCTCTGTCCTGCTGAGCCACTCATACTGGAAACCCCAGGACCGCACCTGCCTCCTGAGGTTGTCCTGGCTCAGTTGTCCACAGCGATGGTGGAGAACTGGACTCCACAGGCTCACAACCTTCCCGTCAGGCTTCAGGGGCCAGCATCCTTCATCCTGGGACTGGTGGTCCTGAACAATGGCTGAGGGCCAGGGGACCCCATAAAGTCACTCCACAGCTCACGGGGGCCAGTAGCACTCCAGTGCCTGTGGACTATGACCACCTATCGGCCCATCCCCAGTGATGGTGTGGACCTGGCAGCCAGTTGTGGGGCCAGGGGGGCCGACCTCCTCCCCGGGCCACACACAGGGGACTATGCTCCCATGGGATTCTGGGTCCAGAACGGAGGCATGCCCCAGCCCATCGGTGAGAGCCCAGTCAGTGCCACCACCCGCCCCAGTCCCACCACCCCTGCAGTGCCCAAGATGGGGGTGCGCGCAAGAGTGGCCGACTGGCCGCCCAAGCGGGAGGCGCTGAGAGAGCAGAACAACCCAAGCCCCTCACAGGACGCAGACGGCGCGAAGGCCGCAAAGGTGGCCCATTCCATGAGGAGCATGCAGAACGGACAGCCCCCCGTCAGCGCCGTGGCTTCCTCGGGGCCCAAAGCCTTCCACCGACCCTCCAGGAGAAGGTCCAAAGATGTGGAATTCCAGGACGGGTGGCCCCGGTCCCCTGGCAGGGCCTTCCTCCCCCTGCGGCACCGCAGCAGCAGCGAGATCACCCTCAGCGAGTGCGACGTGGAGGACACGGGCGAGCCTCGGGGGCCCCGGCACACGGCGGCCCTGCCCCTCTTCCGGGAGTACGGGAGCACGTCCTCCATCGACGTGCAGGGCGTGCCCGAGCAGAGCTTCTTCGACATTCTCAACGAGTTCCGCGGCGAGCAGCCCGAGGCCGCGGGCCCCCAGAACCTCCGCGCGCTGCTCCACGCCGACCCCGGCGCCCACGTCCCGGGGGGCAGCGGCGGAGCCAAGGCGGACCCCCGCAACGGCCAGCCCGCCAAGGACAGCCTGCTGGGGCTCCAGCCCGCCAAGGAGAAGGAGAAGGCCCGGAAGAAGCCGGCGCGCGGCCTGGGCGGTGGGGACGCCACGGACTCGTCCATCTTTCGGAAGCTGAGGAGCGGGAAGGCGGACGGCGAGGCGGGCCGGGCGCCGGGGGAGGCCGAGGAGGGCCGGAGCCCCCCGGAGGCCGGCCGCCCGTGGGTCTGCCAGAAGAGCTTCGCCCACTTCGACGTGCAGAGCATGCTGTTCGACCTCAACGAGGCGGCCGCCAACAGGGTGGCCACGGCGCAGCGGCGCAACACCACCACGGGCGCCTCGGCCGCCTCCGCCACGGCGGCCCTCTCGGCGTCGCGGGCGCACGGCCTGGGCGGCCTGGACGCCGCCTTCCCCAGCACGGAGGACCTGAACTGCAAGGAGAACTTGGAGCAGGACCTGGGCGACGACAACAGCAACGACCTGCTGCTCAGCTGCCCGCACTTCCGCAACGAGATCGGCGGCGAGTGCGAGCGCAACGTGAGCTTCTCGCGGGCGGCCGTGGGCTCCCCGGGCGGCGGCGGCGGCGGCGGCGGTGGTGAGGGCCGCCCCGCCGAGCCCGCGCTCAGCGCCCACCGCACCAACGCCAGCATCTCGGTGCTGGA
>NC_138384.1:39733942-39785032 GCF_054177405.1 Leptonychotes weddellii
GCGGTGCTGAGGATGCAGTGAGCGGAGCCTCATCCAGCGCTTAGCTTGGTGCCTCACACAGGGATGAACTCGCCAAAGCCTCGAGCCGCAGGAGACGATAGGCATTATTTAGCATCTGTGTGCTGGGTTCAGCTATGGGCCAGGCCCTTTCTAGAGCCTGGGGATACAGTATTGAGCAGCTTAAAACTAAGATCTTGTCTTCCTAGCACTTAAGTGGGGGGAAGGCAATAAAATTAGATTAATGTGTGAAGTATATAAGGTGTCCTAGGGTGGCAAGCGCTATGGAGAAAAGTAAAGCAGGGGAGAAGGAAATAGTGACCAGGTCACAGGCTGCATTTTCAATAGGGAATGGCCTGGGAGGGCCTCCTAGGTAGGTGCCATTTGAGTACTGGGCTGAAGGACAGAGCTGTGTGGAGATTGGGGACAGTGTTCTGGCACAGGGAAGAGCAAGTACAATAGTCCTGAAACACTAAGGAGGAGGAAGGAGTCCAGTGTTGCTGGGACAGAGTGACTGAAGGAGAGTGGAAGGAGCCCAGGCAGAGAGGTGATGGGGGTAGATCGTGTGGGACTTTGTGGGTCATGGTGATGAGGACTCTTGCCTGCACCCTGAGTGAGATGGAGCCACGAGAGAGTTCTGAGCAGTCGAGGGCCCTGATCCCACTCGGGTGTTCACAGCCTTCCTCTGGGGGACAGACGTGGGGCGATTGGGAAGCAGGGAAACCAGGGGGGAGGCTGCTGCACTAGTTCAGGCAGGAGGTGATGATGGACAAGTCTAAGTTGGGAGCCCATGCGTGGGGGAAGAAGCCAGCAGGTTCTGGATCCCCTTTGAAGGTGGAGCTGTTGATGTTGCGAAGGTGTTAACACCAGGGAGAGATGGGCTTCCTCTGTCACGAGGTTCGTCAGTGCTGGTGGGGCAGTCGCAGGAGACAGCATAGCCTAATGCAGAGGCCACAAACCCAGGCAGCTAAGGGGCCAGGCAGCGACTGAGCAAAGGGCAGTCCCTACTCAGCCCCACCTCACTGTAGGCATGCAGGAAATGCAGGAAAGCCCATTGTTGCCAGCCTTTTCAATTTTTCTAGATTCTCCTGAAATTAAGTTCGTTTCTGTTTTTTTTTTAATGTGGATTCTCCTCATTTTTAAATGTCGACAACTGTATTGATTTGGAATTGCTTATAACTGCCAGTGACAGGCTTTAACGACATAGACGTTTATTTCTCCAATATAAAGAAGTGTGGAGGTCAGCAACCCAGGGCTGGTATGGTTTCTCCTCAGCATCAGTGGAATGCCAGCCTTAGCGCATGGCCTCCAGCCCCCAGAGTAGTCTCCTGGCCCAAGAAGGCTGCTGCAGTTCCAGCTGTCTCATCCACGTTTCCAGGCAAAGAAAAAGAGGAAAGGGTAAGGGCAAAAAGATCTCCTGTCAGCCCCTTTTAAAGAGCTTTCTCATAAGCCCCATCCAACCACAGCTTCTATCTACAAGGCAGGCTGGGAAATACAGGTTTTTAGCCAGACAAATCCCCTAGACAAATCCCCCCTCTCTACTCGTAGGGGATTTTTCTTGAAAAGGAGGAAGGGAAGAATAGAATGGGTAGGCAGCTAGTACTCCACAGCAACGAGTTAAAAAAATTTTTTTTAAACCAGTGTCCTAGTCAAACCTAACAAAATGTCAACTAAGTCATTCAATGGGATTCAGAGCGCGTGCAGTCTCTGGAGCTCCATTGTTGCGAGTCAGACAGCCCAGGGTTTGGGATGTCTGTGTCATAGCTTATTAGCTATGTGTCACGTTTCACTCATTGGATTCTGTATCCTCACGTGAGGAATGTTGGGGTGATTATAGCAGCATCACACGCCCCAAAGCAGAAGCACACAGAAATTGGAAAATAAAAGGATGGGCGGGGGGAGTTCCAGGCAGTGGCTAACCTGGAGAAAAGAAACTTGAATAGTTGTGAACCTTTATGCACCTGGCAACCTGGGTTAGGGGATAAGTATTTAAAAATTGACAAGGCTGCAGGGAGAAGTGAACAGATCCACAATCAGTGGGAGACGCTGACACGGTCTCTCTGAAATTGACAGATCTAGTAGTCAAAAAAATAAGGCTGAAGAGGATTTGAATAACTCAATCAAAACCTGATTCTACTATATAAATGTAGAATCAGGTTTTGATTGGGTTATTAATTATATGTTATATATAATTATTAATTTTGTACCTAACCAACAGATAGCATGTTCTGTTCAACTCACACATTCTTTTCAACTCACACATGGAAATAGCTACACGAAAGACTGTGGTGAGGATCATATAAGATTGTACGTTAAAACAGTTCTTCACTGGGCAGGTAATAAGTACTCATCATGGAGCTTCAAAAAAAAAAAAAGCCATTTCCTTTCAAAAGTGGACTTCTTTGGAGCCCTGGAAGCTTATAAATAAATTACTCATTGGTCATTGTTTATTGAGTGCCTACGGTATGCATTGGTGGAAAATAAAACAAAACAACCCGTACAGCTATTTCAGGAATGAGCTGCTATCTGTGGAGCAGATAATTCTTCTGTTCTCTGACCAGCTGTGGAGATGGCTTAACCCGGTGCAGGTGCTGGTCTGACCGGTGCCGTTAATTAACACACATTATTTGGGCCTTAGATAAGCCTTTGATTCACTAAGAGCACCTTGTGAGAACAGGAACCATCAGTTAAATATTCAGAGCACTGGGATGGGAAGGAATTCCTGGCAGTGGTTAGATGTTGACCTCGTGGACTTGGGTTAAGACCGACTGCTGGTGGGTTATCTACCACAGGCAGGAAATACTTGGGTTATACATCAGGAAGAAAACGTTTGCCTGGAAGGATTATAAAATAGCAACATGTTTAGAGAAAGAGGGGAGACAGCTGTTATTTAGGGAAGAGAAGAGATTTGCTCTGTGATTCAAAGGTTCCATCACCGCAAGGGAAGAGTAGTTTAAGTGTCCTAGCTGTTATAGAAACGTGGCTGGATAAAGGTGATGCCTAGGGGCTTGAATCATGGTCCCTTTTCTCTGACAAACATCATGCCCTTGGATGATAATAGTATTTCTTTCGTGCTTACTGTGTCCCCGGCCCTGTGCTAAGTGCTTCACGCTTATTAACCTATTTAGTTTTGACCACCATTTCGGGAGGCCAGTCCATCCTTACTGATCCCATTTTACTCACGAGAATGCTGTGGAGCACCTTGGCCTGGACCATCCATCCAACCTAGTGGCAGACCCCGGATCTGAGCCCGGCAAGCAGCTCCCTGGAATAGAATCTTCACCACTTCATGGGGCCAATCAGCAGCTAAGCTAACGATGAACATTTGCAAATCTGGGATAATCATAGCGAGGCTGGGTTCTTACCCAGTGCCAGACACTGCACTGAGCATTTAATATGTGTAGCTTCATTTCATCCTCACATCCACTCAATGAGTTATGGGTAGCGTCAGGGCCCCCCATTTCTCAGATGAGGGAACTGAGGCTCTGTGACTTGGCAGAGGTGGCACAGTCCGGTCTTGCAGTCGGTCTGTCAAGTGTGGCCGTGACCAGGAGGTGTGTGTGAGCAGGATCCCACGGGTCGCACAAGAACCTGCCCCGGGCCTGGCCCATCACCCCTCCTTCCAGAGAGCTTACTCTGAACTCCCCCGCTCTTCCCTCTCAGAACATGCCAATTACTTTGGTGTGGACGAGAAGCTGGGGCCAGTGGCGGTGAGCATCAAGCGGGAGAAGTTGGAGGACCACAAGGATCATGGGCCGCAGTACCAGTACAGGATCATCTTCCGGACCCGCGAGGTAGGTCGCATCACCGTTGTTAGCTGCTCACCTCTGTGAGGCCTTAGTCTGCGCCGGGTTCTGCGGGCACGTGCTTCCCCTTACATCTCACGTAAGCCGGTAACCTCCTGAGGGCAGTCCTGGAAGTCCCTCCATTTTACAGAAGAGAAAACTCAGACTCAAGAGAAATTCAGTGACTTGTATAGGATCAACGAATAAGGGGCCAGGCCAGGATTGGAACCTTGGAGAGCCCAAGATTGCTACACGTGCAAGAGGTTCACTCTCGTTAGCATAAGAAATAAAGGGAGAGCCATAAGGGATTCTTTCAGAATCTTGAGATGTCCTGCAGAATAGAGAGAATTAAGGCAGCAAGCCTCGGGCAGGGCAGGAATTGGGGGATCTCAGCCACAGCAGCCACTGCTGTCAACGCCGTTCACCTCACAACACTCCCGGTGCTTTCAAGTCTGAGTAGAGAAACCCGTTGTCCTGGGTTGGTCGTAGGTCTTCGCCTAGATTAAATGTCAGCTGTGGCTAGGGAACAAGGCCTGCTAGGGGCACCCTGCTCAATTAGGGTGAATTGTAATGGACAGAAATCTAGTTCTAACTGGTTTAAGCCAGAAATAGAATTCATTGGTTCATATAACTGCAAATCTGGGGTAGGACTAGCTTCAGGCATAGCTGGATCCAGGCACTCAAATGATGTCACCAGAATTCTGCCCTCTGACCGCTCTGCTCCTCTAAGCTCTGCTTCTTCTCTGCATTGTGAATGTCATTCTCTTTTCTGCCACCAGCAAGCTCTCTCCATGTCATGGGAAAATGAGACTGGTGGCTCAGCTCTTCTGCATCTTTATACGTTCTCCTCCACAGGGGAGATATTTGCTGCCAAATCTGTGGGGAGGACTCGGATTGGCTCTGCTTGGATCACATGTGCTCCACTGGGTCTGGGGGCAGGGCAGGACACTGTGATTGACAGTTCTATCAGACCCACCTGGAGGAGGCAGCTGGGGAGTTCTTCTGCCAAAAGAGGGGAGCTGGGCTAGCAAAAACAATAGAGACTTCCAAAAGACCCAAGTAAGGACCACCTTTCCAGAAAGGGGGTGGTAGTCATCTGGGCAGGCCCACCAAAATGGGTCTCCCTCAGCCCTGCCTTGCCCCATCTCCCTTGTTCCTGGCCTTTGCCCAGATGTGGGAACCCAGCAGGCCACCGCCGCCAGGGGCTTTGGGTGTGGGGCCAGCCGAGCCTGGACGTCATCCAGACTGGCAGATGCTGTACCAAGGGCCCTAGCCCATCCCCTCATGACGACCCTCTCGCTGAGGAGGAATGGGATGGCACTGAGGCTTTGTGGCAATTTAGAGGAGGTGGCCCCCAAACCCCATGCCCCCGACCACAGGTGGTCACCAGCCCCTCTGCCTCCCAGCCCCCTCCCCACTCTCCTTACCTTTATGGCCAGATGAACACCAGGGCAGAAGGTGAGGTGACAGCTCACACTGCTTCAGATTGTGTCATGACATCCAGGGAACTGCTGGGTGAGATGACAACAATCAAACAGGAATAAATAATATTTGTTACAATGACTCTGATGTTGCCGATCTCCTTAACGCTGTGTCATGTACCAGCTTTACCCTTCGTGTATCTTCACACACTTAAATGTCCTGACAGTTGCATGGTGAAGGCACCGTTTGCCCCATTTCTGGAAGACGAAACAGGCCCCGAGAGGTTAAGGGACTTGCCCAAAGCACCCTCCGGAGTCCGCCTGTTCTCCGGCCCCCGCTCAGCTGCCTCTGGGATCCCGCTGACTCGGCTCAGTCTCCCCGACAGACCCACTGCTGAGTTACAAACTCACCTTGGTGCTAGCGCTGTGGTGGTGGTGGTTTTTATTAATAAAAGTGGAATACAGAGAATGAATTTTTTAAAAAACCAGCCTGCGTCGCACGTACCGGGGCTCCTGAGACCTGGGTGAAGGGATCCTAGGTCGGGGAGTAACATTTTTGCTGTGGTTGCTCTTCAGTAAGTTTGAAACCGGCTTAGTGCCGTGCCTGCTTCCATCCACTTCCGAGCCCCAACACCCACAAAACTTGCCTCCAGCCCTCCCCGGGGTGGGGGTGAGGCTCTTGAGGCTCAGGGCCGCAGGTCTGGGATTCGTTCACTCAGCCCTGCTATCTGCCACCCCTGCGCTGGGCACTGGGAGCACAGGAGTGAATGAGGCAGCAGAGATGTTTGTGGGACTAGACCCTCGTCGGGGAGGCAGGCAATACACACATACTTTAGTAAATCACACAGTGTGGTAAGCGATGACAAGGTAGAAGGTAAAGCAAGGAAGAGATAAGTGTGAGGGGTGGTTCAATTTTTTTTTGGCAGAATGGTCAAGGGAGGTCTCACTGGGAAGAGAACATTTGAGTAATGACCTGAAGGAGTTGAGAGAAGGAGCCATGTGGACATCTGGAACAAGAGCATTCCGGGCCGAGGGAACAGCCAGGGCAAAGGTCCTGAGGCAGGACCGTGTCTGGCACATTGGAGACCTGGTATGGAGTCCTAGTTTGGCCGCCCACCCGCTGTGAACGTGGGCCCCTGGCTTCTCCCTTCAGAGCCTCCGTTGCCCCCTTGGGAATCCCAGTCTCACAGGACCGTGGTGTGGGCCCCGAGGTTACACATACAGGCAGCGCCAGGCCTGGCACTCGGGGGGAGCCCAGTGAAGTTAGTTGGCAGGGAGTCTCCGTCTGCTGTCCCCATGTCACATTCCAGGCAGGCCTTTTTCTGCCCCCACAGCCTCAGCCTTGAGCCCGACTCCTTGTGGAGCTGCCCTACTGGGCACTCGGGCCTGAGGACCTCCTCATCTGGGGTTGAAGGGAGGGCAGCGGCCAGCAAGGTTTGCCTCGCCTCTTGCTCGAGCCCTTCCTGTGGCGGCGGCAGGGCGGACAGTCACGCATCCAGCAGCAATAATAGCTAACACTCACAGCCAGACACTGTCCTAAGTGTTGCGTGTGCGTGGAGCCTTCAGGTCCTCTCAACAGTCTCATGATGTGAGTCCCGTTGTTCCCATTGTGCAGGTGAGGGTGGGAGATGGAGGCCCAGGGAGATCATCATTTGTCACGGTCCCCAGTGGCAGAGCCAGGATGTGGACCCAGGCTGCCCGGGGACCGAGCCCCGAGCCCCGAGCCCAGGCTCTTAACCGCTCGGCACCCTGCCTGTTGGGTCGAGTTTGAATTCTGGCTCTGGGAACAGACAGCCCTGGTTTTGGTCCAGCTCTGCCACTCACTGGCCACGTGACCTTGGACAGATGGCTTTGCCTCTGGGCTTCTCGGTTTTTTCATCTGTAAATAGGCTTTGTGCTGTTTGCTCCCCATCTCCGGGAGCGGCCGAAGGTTCTCTTGCATCGGCACACAAGGCTGCAGGGCAGTGAGTGCCCTGGCTGTCGCTCTCCCCCACGAGGTGGCCGTGCCGGGGAGCGAGGGTTGAGCTCACGGGCAGAGTTCTGTCCTCCTGTCCACATGCACAGATCTCAGGCTCCCGTAAACCGAGGTGTGGGGTCCAGAGTGAAGGGCTCAGGCTGTTTTCCGAGCCAGCAGACCGGCCTGCCCCAGATGGCCACCCCCGGCCGCCAAGCAGACAGTCAAGTGGGTCCCCATCTCCCGGCAGATGGGTTGTGAGCATTGGCAGCACTGAGCTTCCCACCAGGGCAGGGACAGACTGGGAGCTGGGCTTTGGCACCTCACGCCTGAACATCGGCACCCCCCCACCCCCCAGCCTGGACAGGACGAGCCCCGGGCCAGGGCTGCCCCGTCCCGAGCCCCTTGCTGGCCTCTCCCTCCCAGTTCACAGGGAACCCCAGCCAGCCAGGGGCGGTCTAGTTTCTTGACCCAACAGGTTCCCCTTAGCCCAGCAAACACGAGTTTTTGACAGGCTTCGGTTTTGTTAGGGTTAGAGGTTTGAATTTGTCTTTTCTTTTTAATTTAAAAAATAATAGTCACTCGGGCACCTGGGTGGCTCAGATGGTTAAGCGTCTGCCTTCGGCTCAGGTCATGATCTCAGGGTCCTGGGATCGAGTCCCGCATCGGGCTCCCTGCTCCTTGGGAGCCTGCTTCTCGCTCTGCCTCTCTCTCTCATGAATAAATAAATAAAATCTTTAAAAAAAAAAAATAATAGTCACTCATTAAGAATTTAAGTATATAAGTGTACGAAGTAGAAAAGGGAGAGTCTCCTATTAAGTGAAAAAAGCAAGGAGCAACAGTATATTGACTAGGACCTCGTTTGTGTTCAGGAGGTAGCTCTGATTGTGTGTGTTTATAGAAATAATCTCCAAAGAGTATTGTTAAATGGGGAGAAAAGCCAACTGTATCTTCCTGTTAAAGATTAAATTTAAATTATTAACTATGCATATGCCTTTGTACAAACACATTTGACACGTGTGTATCCATAATAATGTCTCTTATGTATTGAGCGCTCACTGTATACAATGCTGAGCACTGCACGTGGACTATCTTATTGAATCTTTACAAGCCTGGGAGGTAGGTGCTATTATCCCCATTTTATAGATGAGGAAACAGGCACAGAGAAGTTAAGCATCTTGCCCAGGGTCACACAGCCAGGGAAAGGGTACAGTCAGGATTTGAACCCAGGCAGACAGACACCTCAGTGACTTCCCAGGAAACGTTCCTGACGGGTGCACCCGCTGCCCAACAGAGAAGGGGATGCATCTGAGTCAGGAACCAACATTGAACAACCTGTGCAAATCAAAACCTCCCGGCTTACATGGCCTTGAGGTCTTCTTATGGCTCACTTGACTGGTTATCCTCCGTAAGATGATGACAGGTGTCATTGAGGGTGAGATCACGCAGGGCCTTTCAGCCTGAGCAGGGTGTATAGATTTTATTTGGAGAGAGATGGGAAGCCACTAGCCCATTCTATGCAGAGGAGAGGTGTGGTCTGACTCAAGCTGCTGTGGGAAAGATGGACCTGGCGGGGGGGAGGGGGGAGCAGCGGGTCGGGAGCAGGGAGACCAGGAGTAGGGCTGTTATCATAGGCCAGGTAGGTGATGACGGTGGACAGGACCAGGTGGAGGTTAGAGATGGCTGGCCACTCGTTGCATCCTGCCAGTGCCCTACTTATTATCCCCAGCAGACAAGGAAAGGCTGGGAGCTTTTCAGGTCGTGGCTTTTGGTTAAGTCTTCAGAGCCAGAATGTAGAGGGGCCACCTGTCTCTAGTGTGGGAGAAAGAATGAGGTGGAGGACCATGCTTCCCCTTGGGCCCAGCAGAGGGCGCTGTGGGCCAGTGTCAGCAGGATACAAAAACGCTGATCCTGTTGGTGCATTCTTTGAAACCCACTGTCCCAGGGCTTCCCAGACCAGCAGGGCAAAGCACCCGTCATCATTGCTTTTCATGATCTGTTTCAAGATCATGATAAGAGAGTACTTGTTTATTAATTACTGGGGCCAGAACTAGGAACTCCCAAACACGAGATCATCATTCCATTCCTTCCGTGCATGCCTCTTGCCCAGGTCCTTTTTGGAAAGGGTGGGCTGTATGCTTAGAGGCGACGTCATGACACATTGTTTTTGCCACCTCCTGTGTCAACATGTTCACTTAGGGCCAGCATGTTTTTCCAGTTAACACTGATCCTCCTTAGTCTTTAAACCATAGCCTCAAGTGTGTTCTGGGTGCTTACAACAATCGCCTCAGGGAGGATATTTTTACTGGTATTGCTGCAGACCCCCCATTGTGCTGTCTTGGGGGGCGCTGGAGCTGCAGGGCCTGGCCCTGCCCATGGCATCACCTGATGGCCAGCTCACGTTGTGGACAGAAGCCAGAGCTGGTGCAACAGGGACACGAAGCAGCTGGGGTTCTCAGGGTAAGCGGGGCGTAAATTGGTACAACCACTTGGAAAACTTCGGTAAAATTGAAGATTAACATGCCAGGTGACTCAGCAGTTCCTCTCCTGGGTATAAACCCAAAAGAAAATGTGTTCGTGTGCACTACGAGGTGCTTCTGTGAGTGTTCCTAACAGCAGCGCTCATAGTTGTCCCAGCACTGGAAGCAGTTTCTGTGCTCAGCGGTAGACTGGATTACATCTGTTGTGGCAAAACATCAGCTCCTCCCAGCAGCGTGGTCGAATCTCGTATGCAAAGCATTGAGAGAAATAAGCCAGATACAAACGAATACAAACAGCATGAAGCTCAAAAACAGGCAGAAATAAATTGTGGAGTTAGAAGTCAGGGTAGGGTTGCCTTTGGGGAGGAGGAGAAGGGATTTGGGGGGCTGAAAATATTTATCTTTTTGATTTGGTGGCGATTACCTAGGTGTTCACTCGGTGGTAATTCCTTTAGCTATGCTTACATATGTTGCGTGCTTTTCTGTATGTGGATTATACTTCCCGGTAAAAAAAAAAAAAAAATTAAAAACCTTCAAAGAAAAAGGTCATGAGTTTTGGAAAAGTCAGGGCTGCATTGGAATCCTGGTTCAGTCACTTAATTTTGGTGACCTTAGAGAAGGCACCTAACCTCTCAGTGCTTCAGTTTTTGTTTTTGTTTTTAAGATTTTATTTATTTATCTGTTGAGAGAGAGAGAGCACACACATGTGTGCACACGGGTGGGACAGAGGGAGAGACTGTCCAGCAGACTCCCTGCTGAGCGCAGAGCCCAACGAGGCGCTCGATCCCACAACCCAGAGAGATCATGACCTGAACCGAAATCAAGAGTCGGACACTCAACCAACTGAGCCACCCAGGCACCCCAGAGCTTCAATTTTCTTAGCTGTAAAATGGAGATAACAAAACCTCCCCTGAACAGACCTATACATCGAAATAGATAATTACTCTTGTACCTTGAATATAGCACGTTCACAAATGGGACTTTGTTATAAAGGTCTGTCAGAAACTGCTTTGTCTGTAAACCTGAAAACCTGACTAACCATAGCTAGAACACATAGAGGGTTGCTTTAGTTCTCTAATGAGAAGTCTGGAGGTAGGCAACTGCAGAGATAAACTTCTCTGTGGTTTTTTTGTCTCTTTCCTCATGATGATAAGATCATAAGCCACAGCTCCAAACATCTTATCCTCACACCAATGTCCTTAACAAGAAGAAATGGGCAGGTGGAAAGGCTTTCCTTTAACTAAGGGAAACAGATGTCCCCAGAAGTCCTTCCCAAGCTGAATGCCCCTCACGTTTCATTACCTGGAGCTAATCATGTGGCCCACTATAGGAAAAACTTGGAAAGCACCATCTGGGAAAGGGGAATGAGATGGCCGTGATTGGCTGACTCAGGTTTTCAGTCCTGGCTACCCATCAGAATCCTGAGTGGCATTGAAAAGATTATGTGTGTGCGTGAGTGTGCTCACATGTGTGTAAATACACAGCTGTATAAATCTGAATACATACATGCACACATACACATCCCTGGGCCCCACCACAGACCAACCATGGTAATACGTTTACACATACTGGAACGAAGGCAGAGTGTTCATTGAGTGCTCGCCTTATGGAGCCTGTTTTATTCATTATACTTCTTACTACCTGACATAATCTGTCTCCCCACTTAAATGCCAGTTGGGTGGGGGCAGGGGTCTTTGTTTCATTCACTGCACCCAGAACAGGGCTGTACTTCGGGGGCGCTCAGTTGGTATTTGTTGAACGGACGAAGGTGTGCTCTCATCAGCTTAGTCCTCCCAGCACCTTTCGGGGCTGTGATGCCGTCACTGTACTCATTTCATGAAAGAGAAGCTGAGGCCCAGAGATTTGAAGGCGCTCATGATCACACAGGGAAGAGGCAGCAAGTTCAAGTCCTGGTCCAAACCCAGGGCTGGCCCTGGGGCCCAAGCTTCGGACCATCGCACACGTTGCTCTGAGAACAGGACTCTGTTCCCTTCCTAGGTCCCAAGAGCCTCCTAACCTGCCCTTCTCTCCCTGAAACAGCTCATCACCCTGCGGGGCTCTATCCTGGAGGACGCCACCCCCACCGCGACGAAGCACGGGACAGGGCGGGGCCTACCCCTGAAGGACGCCCTGGAGTATGTCATCCCCGAGCTCAACATCCACTGCCTGCGGCTGGCTCTCAACACTCCCAAGGTGACCGAGCAGCTGCTGAAGCTCGACGAGCAAGGGGTGAGCTGGGGGCCAGCGTGGGGGGCCACCGCAATCCATCCTGGTACCTCTTTCTGTCTTGGTCTTTGTTTTTTTTTTTTTCTTTTTTTCAGAGTAGAAATCCGCCGAAGCTAGTTTCAGTAAAAGGAGGGATCTCTTGTCAAATACCAAGGGTGCCAAGAGCAGGGATGTGCCAGGTTCTCAGGAGAAAAATGAGGATGAGACAGCCACTGGGGTGTGTGTGTGTGTGTGTGTGTGTGTGCGTGCGTGCGTGCGTGCATGCGCACGCATACGTGTTCGTGTTGGTATTCCCTCCCCCTCTCTGCACATAGGCTCCCTCTGCTTCTCCACCCTCCCACAGCTCCCAGAGTGACTTCGAGAATGACAGCTACCTGCAGACCCCAGCTGGCTGACTGTCAGTCCCAGGAGAGCCTCTGACTGGCCCACACTTAGGTCAGGTGTCTGTCCAGAGTCCAGTCCCCTGTGACCAGGGGAATGAGCGAGACACAGAACAAACATGTGATTGGAGGCCCACCCCCTAAAAACAGTGTTGACTGTGCTGAGCCCTGAGCCCTCGAGAATTTCCTTTTGCAGAATCTTAGCCAGTTCCAGACTACCTGCTATGGGAGCCAGCCAAGGCCACGGTCTCTTACTCTTGAGAGAGTGGTGTGGCCCTCTGTAGAGAGAACAGGAGCCCGCTGCACGGACACTTCGTTGTGCCTCTCTGAAATGGGAAGGAGGGAGAGGACAACGGGGACGTGCCCCCTGCGCCTCTCTCCTTCCTCTCTGGCTGTGGTGCTGGATGGCTGTGCGACCCCGGCAGCTCCCTGGGTGCCACGGCTGAGAAAGCCCCTTTGTTCCGTTCCCTCTGACGTCCCCGCCGGGCCCGCCTCACAGAGCTGCTCTCGCCTCTGCAGCTGTGCCGGAAGCACAAAGTGGGCATCCTCTACTGCAAGGCCGGCCAGAGCTCGGAGGAGGAGATGTACAACAACGAGGAGGCCGGCCCCGCCTTCGAGGAGTTCCTCGCCCTGATCGGGGAGAAGGTCTGCCTGAAGGGCTTCACCAAGTACGCCGCCCAGCTGGATGTCAAGAGTAAGTGGCACGGCGGCCTCGTGGGGGGAGCCGGGTAGATCGCGGGGGGGCCACCACTGCACCCCCACCCCGGGGGCAGAAGTCACAGGGCCTGGTGGTAGCGGGGTAAGGACGCAGGGCAGTGGGAGCTCTCAGCCTCCGCTGACGGGGACGCGGATGGTGCAACCACTTTGGAAAACAGTAGGGCATGTTCTAGTAAAGTTTGCAGGTGCACCTCCTCTGGGAGTCAGCAGTCGCACTCCCAGACGCGTCCTCTGAGAACTCGAACACACACTCTGCGCTGGGAGATGTCCTGAGGGTTCGTAACCGCCGGCACCTACACGGCGCCCAGTGCGCACGGGCAGAAACGTGGTGGTTCGTGCGGCACAGTGCCGTGTGACAGTGACAGCGATGACAGGAGCCGCAGGCGTTAGCCTGGACGAGGGCCGCGTGCTTGATGGTGAGCGGGGACAGCGGGCTCACAGAGCAGGTAGTGAGTGATGCCTTTTACACAGCAGTTATTCGTAAAGCACACTCGACAGTGTATCGTCTGGGGGGGTCGTTCTTGCGCAGTAGAACTCTAAAGAAGAGCAAGGCGGTGATGGACACGACCACGTTCAGGGTAGTGGTTGCCTCCAGGGACAGGGTGGATATAATAGAAAACGGTAAGGATCGTGGAGTATCGGTGGCGGTCTGCTTCCTAAGGCGGGTGCGTGATACAACACGTTCGTTCTAGCACTTCTGTACAGACATCTGCTTATATGCACATAAGACGCGTACGTGTGACGGATAGGATGGAAGTGTTTCGTGGCAGTTTGGGGGGGATGGAAGAGCGATGTGGCAGTTCGGGGGGGGATGGAAGAGCGATGTGGCAGTTCAGGGGGATGGAAGAGCAATGTGGCGGTTTGGGGGGATGGAAGAGCGATGTTGTGAAGTCACGTCCTGGCTCCCTGGGGAAAGGACTGACTGCCCCTGGTCCTTGGAGGGGTGTGTTGCTGGGTTCGTTGCTCAGGCGGAGTCGGAAAGCCCTGTGATGGGGCCCGGGCCCGATCACTGGCTCTTCCCCTCGCCTTGCTGAGCCTCAGCTTCCTCATCAGGAAGAGGGAGGCCTAGGTGAGGAGACCGAGTTTGGCGAGATGACAGAAGCGTTCGCAGGGGCCTGCGGCTGTCGTCCGTTCAAGGAGGCAGTGGGAGGAATAAGATCATTGTGCCATCGCTGGTTTAGGGATCCTGGACCGGCAGCCTTGCCTCCCTGTGCCTCAGCTTCCTCATCTGTCGAGTGAGGCTCGTAGTTGGCGCTTACCTCGGGAGCACAGTGGTGAAGCTAACATACCGAGCCCTCACTCCGTGCCGGACCCCGGGCCTGCCCAGCCTCCCCGAGCTGCCCTGGCGCACAGGAAGCCCGCAGTAAGCGTTGAGCATTAGGACTGTGTTTCTGTTGCTCATTCCTTCAGGTGATTGCTTCACCGCGAAAGGGGCGGTCGTCCCCCTGCTCCTGAGGCTCAGCGCCCTTCCCCAAATGGTGGCCATTACGTTGCCCCCTCCCTTCCCTGAGTTGCTGTGAGGATCAGACTCCAGCGCCGCGCCTTATGGAGAGTCAGCACGCAAGTGCCAACTACTGCCACGTGGCTTGTGTGGGAAGTAGATTGTCTCCGGAGACCCCAGGGAGCACAGTGCTCTTGGCCAGTGTCCCCGGCTACCAGATAGGGATGCCCCGGGCTTGCAGCCACCCGAAGGTCACCTGGCTCCGGGCCTGGCTCTGGCACCGGCCAACAGTGGCTTCAGTGCCCTCGCCTGTCCCAGCTTCTCCCCAGAATGTAAGGCCACAAGAACAGGGTCTTTGGGGTTAGTTCTACCCCTGTTTCCACAGCACCTTCGGTTAAATAAAGCTTGGTGGCCCTGAGTGCCTGAAAGGGCCAACGAATGGGCCTCCTGGGGTGAACCTGACACCCTGGAGGTCCTTGCAGCATGGTTCGTGGGTTCGCTCCTGCATTCGACAGAAATCTGCCAGCCTTCCTCCCTGGGCGGGAAGGAGCTGTTCAGGATGATACGAGCGTGCATGAGGAACCTGATCTTAAGTCTGAGAGGGGAAGGGCCCCCAGAGAACATGGCCTACAGCCTGAGAGGGGTGAGGTGGAATAAAAGAGGCAAAGAGGGAGCAGGAAAAGCATTCCAGGAGAAAGGAACAGCACATGCAAAAGCCCTGAGGTCTGAAGGCTGTCATCCAGGGAATTAATGTGGAGGATGGAGTGAGGAAGGCCGGCGGGACCCACCCTGCAGGGCCTTCAGGGCCCAAGTTTAGGGATTTGGATCTATTTCCTATAAGGAATGTGAAACCCTTAAGAGCCACACCGAGTCCTGTTAAAACACCATGGAGTCAGACAGCCTGAGTTCCAGTCCAGACTCCACTGCACCTTGCAGTAACCTAAGGCAAGTCACTCCCTCCCTGTGCCTCAGTTTCCCCCTCAGAAACATGGAGCCAATAATCACATGTGCTCCCTGGTCACAACCCCCTCCCACTGGGGGCAACCAGTGTCCTGACTCTCATGATTATCATCCATCGTTTTGCTACCTATATATGCATCTCTAGATCTAATTTGTTCAGCTTGGTTTTGAACATAATGTGAATGGGATCCTATAGTATGTGCTGCTTTTGTGTCTGGCATCTTTCATTCAACATTATATATGTGTGATTCACCCATGTGGTGACTACAACTCATTTCAAGGCTTTGTATTTTTTCACAGTATGAGTATACCAGTTTGTTTATTCATCTTTTTGACTGACGTTTGAAGGTGCTTGTTACCCTTATCCCAGGGCACGTGTATGCGATTTCTCTAGGTTATGATCCTAGGAGAGAAAGTGCTGGGTCGTCAGTTAAGCCCATCTTCAGGCTTAATCACTAGATATTACTAAGTTTTCCAAAGTGGTTGTACCAATTTACACACCTAACCAGCCACAGAAAGGGATCCAGTGGCTCTACATTCCCCAACAGTCCTTGCTACGGTCAGACTTTTAAATTTTTACCAGTGTGTTGGGTGTGTAACAGAAGGTTTTCTTTTTACCTAAATTTATTTAATTTTCAAGAGTGGAGTTAAGTGCAAACATCAAGCTGAAAACTAACGCAGATGGCCTGTGGGATGTGGCACAAACCCAGAGGTTTGGGAAACGTGGTGCTAACTGTGTTTCTGTTGCAGCTGACTCCACGGGCACCCACTCCCTCTACACGACATACCAGGACTACGAGATCATGTTCCACGTCTCCACCCTGCTCCCTTACACCCCCAACAACAGGCAGCAGGTCAGTGGGGCCCAGGGCGGGGGCCCCCACATGATTTCCAGTGGATGCACGACTGAACCCCAAGTCACTCTCCTTCCCTGCGGCTGGTAGCTGGCTGCCTGGCAGGCATCGGTTCTCCTTCTCCTGTCCCGTGCAGTAGGTGGGGGGCCTGTGGCCTTGGAGATGCTCCGCACCATGGGCACGTCACCTGGGGGATGGAGGCTAGATCAGGTGTTGTTTGATACCAGTGTTTTTCTAGCTGTTCCTTGGCCATCCTGCTTGCATCTAGCTACCCAACTTAGCAGTCTCTTGCATCACCAGGGGTCCTGTGAAAAAGAAGAGTGAATCAGTCAACATTATTTCAACAGAAGTAACAGAAACGCAAACCAAACTGCCATAAGCAAAAACTGAGTCTTACCAGGTGGTGTAACTCTCAAGTGCCTGGTTAGGGTTGGCTTTAGGTATGGCTGGATCCAGGGCCTCAGTGTTAGGAATCCTTTTCATTTCTTATCTCTGCTTTTCTTCATCATGGCCTTCACAGGTCTTCCCAAGTAGTGGCAGAGATGCCCCCTGGCAGCCCTCTGCTCACATCCCACCAGGAGAGCCACCCCCGGGGAGAGAGCTATGCCTCCCTGGTATCCCAGAAACGTTTTGTTGACCAGTCACTCACTTGCCGGTCCCTGGGCCTGGGGCAGGGGTGGAACAAGCTGACTGGCCAAGCCTGAAGCACATGCCCACCCCTAGGGAGGGTGAATGGGGTCAGCTCAACAGGAAATGTTGATAGGGATCAGGGAGGTGCTATCCCAAAGGGCACGGACATGGCTGCCAGAAGAAGGAGGAAAAGGTACTAGGTGGGCAAGAGCAGCTAACGCCTGCTTCGTGAGGCTCCTCTCCTGAACATGCCATGCAGACTCTGTCCTGAGACAACTCTTCCTAGTTTCTAAAGAACAGAAACCCCACAGACTTGTGGTTTAGAAAATGCCTGTTTTCTTCATTGGTACAGATGACATTGTAGATTATATAGACCAAAAATGGTCGGATCGGAGTGATCTCATGAAGTTAACCTGGTAGCATTCTGTAAGAGCATTGATCTCAGAGTTAGCCCTGATTTTGAGTTCTTTCTTTACCACTTCTTAGCTTTGTGATCCTGCATCTCTGAGCCTGGGGTCCCTCCTCTGTAAAATGGGCAGATTGACGGCACCCATATCTTGGGAAAGGTCTCTGCACGAGGCAGGGCCCAACACCCAGGAGGGGCATAGGAAGCAGTCCCTCGTGCTGGATATTTGGTAGGTGGGGAAAGCTTGGGTTGCAGAGTCAAGCAGAAGTGGATTCAAATCCAGGCTCTTTCCTCCCGTGACTATGTGACAGAGGGCAAGTCACTTAACCACTGGGAGCCGTAGTGTTCTCATCAGTAAAGGGTAAGGATGAGTTCATGCCCCACAGGGTTGTTGTGATAAGATGAGCTGGCCGCTCGGAGACCCGATGGTAAGATGCCTCGCCCGGGGCTGGCCACAGCAAATGGGTACTTTATCTAGCAATGTCACCGGTTTTAAAGCACACATAAAGAACAGTTCCGTAGTGTGAATCGTGCTGCTCGGTGTAAGTGTATCTGGACTCCACATTCTGGGTCACTTGATGTCGAGCTACACGGGATGCCCATCTGTGGACCTCACGTTCCCAACATGGATCCCTGACCGTGACAGTCACGCAAAGACTCAACTCATGTAAATAGGAATGCTGTAATGTCAGCAAATAAGTAAAATACTGTGAATACGTCATCACCTGCAGAGGTAACAGTCTCTTGGTCAGAGACTGTGAGAAACAGAGGAGAGAGGACCGGGCTCCCGTGGGCCAGTCCGAAGCCACAGCTGCCCCAACTTTCCCACACCAGGTGTCCGGGGCAGGGACGGCGGCAGCGGCCTGGGATGGGCTCTGCGGGTGGTGTCCGGTCAGCTGCCATGGGCCGTGAGCAAGTCCGCGTCCACCAGCCCATGCGGACCTCCAGTGGATGTTAATTGAACACCTACTGTGTGCCGACACTGCTCTCAGCACTAAGCACACTGCAGTAGGCAGCAAACGAAACACCTGGGGACTCTTTTACCCCGAGTGGGGCAGAGCCACCAGAGGGCTCTGAGCAGGGAGAGACATGATCCAACCCAGGTCCATGGCTCCCTCTAGCTGCCTGTGGGGACCACACCGGGGAGGGGTGAGAACACGGGGTGGCAGGGAGGCTGCTGTGAGGGTCCAGGATGGGCCCTCAAGCCAACCTGTGCCGCCCTCCTCTCTCCCGTTTCCCTTTACCAGCTACTAAGGAAGAGGCACATAGGAAACGACATTGTGACGATCATCTTCCAGGAGCCAGGGGCGCTGCCTTTCACCCCCAAGAACATCCGCTCACACTTTCAGCACGTCTTCATCATCGTCCGAGCCCACAACCCTTGCACTGATAATGTGTGCTACAGGTACGCATCCCTGCACCGGCTCCCCCCACCCCTGCCCCCTCCCCTGCACGCATCGGAAGTCGCAGCAGCTGATCTCCAGCCTCCGGGCAGCGTGCAGAGAGAGAGCCAGCAGCTGGCCCGGCGGACACCTCCAGTGCTGCCTGTGTGTGCTTCACATCCCCACATGTCCTCACGTCCCCACATCTTCTAAGAGAGTGATCCTCAGTCAGAAAGCGGCATGGCACCCCAGTTTTCATTGGGGATTCGCATTTGCCTGGCATCTTTCGGTTGCAAGTGACAAGAACACCGCCTCGATCTGGCTTAAGGCAGAAAGGCATTTGTATATATCGGCTCTCCCAAATGACAGGTTCAAGCGTAGCTCGATCTGCTCCACTTTCCTGTACATTGCTTCGTTTGCTGGCAGCTCTAAGCTTAACATCCTCCCAGCTGCAAATCCAGCAAAAGGAGGACTTTGCTTTCCTCGGAAGAGAAGCTCCAGAATTGAGGCTCACTGACCTGGTTGGGGGGTGAGGAGCCCATCGTGGAGCGAAACCACCACCAGGCCCAGGGTTGGGGTGGGGGGCACAGGGGCTGAGGCACAGGGAGTGACGGCCGGAAGGAGAATCAGAAGATGGAAGGATGGGGGCAGGGCAGACACGCACGCGTGCACGCATGCACCGCTCTGGATATAGAGCTGAGGTTTCAGTTCACAGATCAACAGGCCTCACAGGCCTCAGACCATTCAGCATCCTCCCAAGGGCCAGGTCTCACCCCAGGGAGTGGCCAGCAGCCAGAGGCCAAATGGAAAGCTGTCCGGGTATGGGGTGAGGATGTAGTCCTTGGAAACCAGCTGACAGATGACCTAGGCCCGGGCCAAGGGCAGCACATGTCCCTGGAACAGCACCACAGACTCTGGGGAATGGGCTGAGAACGGTTTGAAATTCAAAAGATACAAAAAGCAAAAAAAAAAAGTCACAGTCTCCTCCCACCCCTGCCCCACCCCCCACCACCCAGTTGTCCTGTTAGTTTCTTGTGCATCCGGAAATTTCATACATGTGCAGGTAACTACTTCTAAGTATTCGTTTTCCCCTTGTTAATACACACGGAGCATGTCACACACGCTCACCGATCCTTGAGATCCCCAAACCAGTACATTAAGTGCTTTTTTATTCCTTATGACCGCACGACATTCCATCGTGTGGATGCACGAGACTCTTCCCCCCGTGATGGGCATTTGGGTTGTCCTGTCACCCACTGTTCCACTCCATCCTGAAGTGAATAATCTTATTTCTGCTCTCATTGCACGTGCGTCCACGTATACAGCTGGGGAAATTCCTAAAAACAGGGTTACTGGGTCAAAGGGTATGTGCGTAGGTGCACTGGTGGTCCTGATGGAATTGCCAGAACCTACCATTTTCCTGTCAGTGAGGTGAAGCGGAGAAGGGAGGAGGGTTCCATCACCGTGCAGCGCATGCGGTTACTCATTCCTGGGACACAAAGTGGCCACTGCAAGTGCCTCCGTCTTGCGGCTGGGTGAGCCTGAGCTCGCTCGCGGGATGGGATGTCCCACGTTCCTCGCATCAGAGGCAGGGCTTGAGCTGGGGGCGTGGGGTGGGCCCCCTCCTTCCCTGCTTCTGCCTGGGCTGTCACAGCAACCCACGGCCGACCCCCCGCCTCTCCAGGCCAGCCTTTGGCCTCCAGGATGCTGGCTTTGTTCTGATTCACAAACCCTTGTTTTTTTCTGTTTTTTGTTTTGTTTTGTTTTGTTTTGTTGCGTTTTAAGATTATTTATTTGAGAGATCGAGCAAGCACCCCGCGTGAGCCGGCGCGGAGGGGCAGAGGGAGATAGAGAATCTCAAGCAGACACCCTGCTGCTCGCAGAGCCTATTGCGGGGCTTGATCTCACAAGCCTGAGATCATGACCTGAGCCGAAATCAAGACTGCGCCACCCAGGCGCCCCTAAACCCTTCTTGTTTTTTACAATTTAAAATATTTTTATTATGCAATATTTTAAACATTCTGAAAAGCGCAGAAAATAATATAACAGACACCCATGTGCCCACCACCAGATTTAACAGATGTTAACATTTTGCCATATTTGCTTCAGCTCTCTTTTCTTTATTTTTAAAGAAAGAAAATGTTAGACACAACCAAAGCTGCCCCCCCTCCTTCCCCACAGGCAGCTGGTCCCCAGACAGACCACACCCTGCCCCCCCGCCCCTCCCCACCATGTCCCCAAACACATTTCCATCACAGCACCCGTCATGCTGTAAAAATGACTTCTTGGTGTGTCCCTGGCCTCCTTTGAGGATAAACCTGTGTCACATCCCCCTCCGTGTATCTGTCATGGCACAGGGTCTGCCATCTAGTGGGCCCTAAAGACATTTTTGCTGACCAGACAGATGCCTGGCCCAAACATCATAGGCCCTGAGGAAATAATTGTTCAAGGAATAACTGTGAGTATTCTGGAAATACTTCCTGAGCTACAGCAACCAGGTGGCCTGGTGTCACACCATCTCCTGGTCGTGTAGCGAGGTGCTGTCTTTGTGGTTCCAAGTGCGCCATTTCTGAGGGGCACGCCGTCGTCCCTGCAGCCTGGGGGCTGTGAAAACCCAGTCCCACCTGTTGGGACGTAAGGGACCAGCTGTTCTGCTTGTCCAGAAAGCTTCAGCAGCTTGTAGTTTCATGATTCTTCAAATCGTGGATCAGGACTATGGGAAACACCAAAGTCTGTCACTCTAAGCAGTGAGGTGCTGACTGGAGAAGTTGCAAAGCTGTTCACATCTGTAAAGTACAGTGTGGACACACCACAAATTAGAAAAACCGGCCAAGTCATCAAATCCCCCCCCACCCCGCGCTGTAGGCAAGGCCTTGCCCACATGGTTTTGGACAGAAGAAAACCCACCTGGTTTGTGTGGCCTTCGAAGAACCTCACCCCTGGGAAATGCCTTTTTCGGTCAAGCCTCTAGAAAACCTCCTGTGCACTGATAGAACTGTTTCTTCTTGGTCTGTTCAAGTTTAAGTCATTTTTTTTTAAAGATTTTACTTATCTGGGAAAGAGAGCACAAGCAGGGAGAGGGGCAGAGGGAGAGGGAGAAGCAGGCTCCCCACTAAGCAGGGAGCCCGATGCAGGGCTGGCTCCCAGGACCCTGGGATCATGACCCGAGCCGAAGGCAGATGCTTAATGACTGAGCCATCCAGGGGCCCCTAAGTCGTTATTTTAATCAGTAGTGAACAGCTGTGCTGGTGCTGGGGGATCAGCTAAGCTCCAGGTGGCACCTGCCCACATAGCACTCCAGAACTGGGGAAGGGTCGTTGGACCATGAACAGTGGAGGTAGCAGGCAAGGGATCTGGCCTGACCCGTCTTGGGTGTGCAGGAGCTTCCTCAATGATGATCTGCCTGTGCTCTGGTCCCTTCCAGTCCTTTCTTCGTGGGGCAGCCATGGTGATCTTTGCAGATCGTCAGTCTGGTGGTCACTCGTTGCTAGCACCTGTGTCCATCATGGACTGTTAAGAGGCAGATGCCCCGCTTGGGTTTTAACAGGGTGAATGAACAGGCTACTCACAGGCGGGCCTAGGTTAAGGGAACCAGTACAGGAGAGTGAGGCGTCCAGGGGCCAGCAGCAGCAGGGAGCCATTACGCAGCCCTTTTGGCTTGATGAGGTTGGAGAGGATGAGAGAAGTTTCTGGAAGCTAGAGAGAGCTATGGCTCTGGGAGAGGGGCCACCAGACAGGAGCTATGGCTGTGACTTGAAGGATCAAGGACGGCAGCCGCTGCCACCAGCCCAGCAAGAAGGCCACAAAGAGAACGCCATCTGCCAACCTCCCTCTCCCATCCGCTCCTGTCGCCTGCTGCCACTTCCTGTTGGCGGAATTCACTGGAAGCCGGAGGGCATGGGAAGCCAGGTGAAGGTGACCGCCTGCAAAAACCCACCTTCCAGGGCACTGAGCAGGGCAGAGAATGGCAGAGACCAGATCGGGGGGTGCAGAGAGTGAATAGCGAGTCCAGATGGTTAAAGGATCGCTTGCTCTCACGATTGAGATGAAAAGTGCTAACACACCGTCAGGGCCCTGCGATGCCTGGCTCCCATCCCGCTCCTCGCTTCTGGACTCCGACCACCCCAGCCTCATCTTTCCCCATCAGGGCTTGCACGTGCTGTACCCACTGCGTGCAGGGTCCTCCCCTCAGCTTTTCCTCTGGCTCCCACTCAGCCTCAGATCCCAGCATAATTATCACTTCCCCAGAGAGGCCCTCCTGGATTCCCCCCCACCCCGTCTAGATCCGGTCCTTCTGTTGTTCTGTCTGTAGCCCATTTGCTTTCTTTGTCTTTATAATTTAATTTGTAAGTGTGTGTGTTTGGTACACATCTGCTCCTGGATTAAAAGCTCTGGGGGTCAGGGACTACTGTACCCCCAATGCCCAAGAGAGGGCGTCCCAGATATGCTTGTCACACAGAGGGAGGAATGTTACACTGTCCCCCTTGTCATGTGGGGGGCGGGTGGGGGCTGGGAGTCCTAACCTGAACAAGCCTTATACTATGTTTGGGTTTCATGGCATATGTTTTAGTCAGGAATCTCGTTATTTGAAAATTATTTTACTGTCGGGAGAGAAGCATTAGGAAATCTCTCCTAACACTGTGCTCACAAGGTGACATCTTTGTGGAGGATGAATACAATGCTCTTTAAGAAACTTAGCAAGCTGACTTCTCACTCAAATACAGCGACTCACACTGGTTTTAATCATCATCACCGAAACAGCATAGCTCCTGGAGTCTCCACCACCCCTTTAAACATCTTCCGGCGAGAGTCACGTTCCCCTGCCCCTGAGTGAGGACTCTGGAAGGGGCCGTAGCCTCTCTGCCTGACTTTAGAAATCGGCTGCCCTACAGTCACTGAGTCGCAACTCGATCTGGTCATTGGAAGGACATATCAGAGATACTCATCCAATCTTCGGATTTGACTTACCAGCGAATCTTCTCCCACCTCCCAGCTCAGGGCTGCTTCCCGCTGGAGGCCTCAATGGTTGGGGAGCCTGCTTACCTCTCCTCTGTTCCTCCACGTTGCACTTCTGCAGCTAACGGCTGATTTCTGACATGTCCAGGGTTGGAGCCCCGGGAGGAAATGGGAGGCAGGCAAGTGTCACTGGACTGGGAGCACAGCTGAGCGCATGCTCCCTGGGCTCTGTGGGGGCTCCCAGCCCACCCTCCTGATCTCCCAGGCAGGGGGCTGACTGACCCCAGGCTCCTCCTGGCTATCAGTCACCTCAGGGGCGCCTGCTGCTGGCGAGGGTGGGTGCAGGCATGATGGGGCTCACCGCCAGCTTTCTCCAAAGGTGTTCCTCCCCATAGGCTCCTCTCTCTCTGTGGTTTGCGTAAGGGGTGAAGGGGCTCACTGGTTTGGCAGATCATTTCCTTTTTACTTTCTCAGTGGCTGTTCGTTTCTGTCACAGCGGCACCTTAGTCATAACCGCAGTAAGAAGGGTCTCTTCTAACTTCTCGTTACAATGAATTTTCAAAATAAGCTGTGTAGAGATGATTTACATGGTATGTTAAGTAATGTTACACAGATATGTGAAAGAAGCAAATCACAGGGTCCTGGGATCAAGTCCCACATTGGGCTTCCTGCCCGGCGGGGAGTGTGCTTCTCCCTCTGCCCCTCCCCCTGCTTGTGTGCTCACTCTCGCTCTCTCAAATAAATATCTTAAAAAAAAAAAAAAAGCAAATCACATAAATGTCCCACATCAGTTAGGTGTTCCCACAGTAACACTGCTTAACAAACCACCCCAAAATCCAGTGGCTCATAGGCATTAGCATTTTCTCTCTGGCCCACACGTCCGCAGGTCGGCTGAGGTCTGGCTGGCCTTGGCTGCGGGTCTGCTCCGGGTGTCCCTCCTCCTTCTGGGACCCCCTAAGGCATGTTCCTCTCATGGAGATGTCAGGAGCACAGGAGGCAAGCCCGCCTCCCCACATTTCATGCCTTGCTTGAAAGCCATTGGCCAAATCAAGCTACATGACCAGGCCCAGGATCGGTGGGGTGGGCATGTACCCGTCCTCGAAAGTGGAGAGGGAGGAGTGAATTTTTGCCAAACTGTAATCTACCAAATAGTTTATACGTATGTAAAATGAGAGCAACTGAAATGGAACAATGCTAGGAGAATTATTCTTGGAACGTCAGTGCATCGATGTTCTAACATCTGCTGTCCAGAAAGTAAACATGCATGCATGTGCCCTAAGACTATCTCGCTTCCAGTCTAGTTGGCCAGCAACTTACTAGATAGATGTAGATTTCCATTCTTAAAAAGCATACTCCTTGGGGTGCCTGGGTGGCTCAGTGGTTAAGCGTCTGCCTTCGGCTCAGGTCATGATCCCAGGGGCCTGGGATCGAGCCCCGAATCGGGCTCCTGCTTGGCGGGAAGCCTGCTTCTCCCTCTCCCACTCCCCCTACTTGTGTTCTCTCTCTCCCTGTGTCTCTCTCTGTCAAATAAATAAATAAAATCTTAAAAAAAAAAACACTCCTATTTCTGATCGCATATTTTCTTTCTAAAGGGAATCTCAAGTGCTTTTCTTTCTACCATCTATTTCTCCCTCCTCAGTATGGCTGTGACCCGATCCAAAGATGCTCCTCCTTTTGGTCCCCCAATCCCCAGTGGAACCACATTCCGCAAGTCTGATGTCTTCAGAGACTTCTTGCTGGCCAAGGTGATTAATGCCGAGAACGCTGCGCACAAGTCGGACAAATTCCACACCATGGCCACCAGGACCCGCCAGGAGTACCTCAAGGACCTGGCTGAAAACTGTGTCTCTAACACACCCATTGACTCCACTGGCAAGTTCAACCTCATCTCCCTGACCTCCAAGAAGAAAGAGAAGACAAAAGCGCGGGCGGGCGCTGAGCAGCATAGCGCAGGGGCCATTGCCTGGAGGGTGGCGGCTCAGGACTATGCCCAGGGCGTAGAAATCGACTGCATTTTGGGGATTTCCAACGAGTTTGTGGTGCTCTTGGACCTGCGCACCAAGGAGGTGGTGTTCAACTGCTACTGCGGGGATGTCATTGGCTGGACCCCAGACTCCTCGACGCTCAAAATCTTCTACGGGCGAGGGGACCACATCTTCCTGCAGGCCACAGAGGGCTCCGTGGAGGACATAAGGGAAATCGTCCAGAGACTGAAGGTAAGGGATAGAGCTCCTCAGTGGTACAGCTCTTCTGTGGTTTGGCGGAGGCCTCAGGGAACCCGCCCCCAGCCCCATCAGTCAGGCCAGAATACTAATTGGCCGCGAGGGAGTCAGAATTGCCACTTACACACTAGGGGGTCTCATGGGCCCTGCAGCCTGGGTTCTTTCTGGGGACAGTTCGGGCCAGGGATCCAAGGCTGTCCATGAGGATCCCCTTGGGGAGAGAAAAGATAGATTTATTTACTCTAGGTCTTGATAGAAAATACAAGTTTACTCTTATGTTCAAAATGTAAGGGTACTTCCTAGAAGAATTAAAATAGAATGAAAAGCTTCAGGCTGTTAAAGGATAGGGCATAAAGCTGATGGGGGGGCGGGGGGGCGGATATAAGAAAGCATGGTAAAAGAAACAGACAGTTACATAACAGGAGTAATTCCAGATCCGTAATCATAATAAATGGGAATGGTTTAACTTCCTCTATTAAAAGACAAAGATTCAGTCTGGGTAAATTCTTGCTCAGGTTCAGAGTGTTGGCCAAACCAAGAGTGACAGATTGGTCCCAGGTGACAGCTTGGTAGGTGGTGGCCTGAAACGTGGTACTGAGAAGTACTCAGGCCACGTGTGAGCCTCGTGGGAAGGAACGGTGTCATTGGCAATGGGCTCCCAGTGGGTTTCACAGAAGGCCACATCATGCATGTGAAATAGGGAAGGGAGCCTGACACAGACATGGGTTCTAGAGTCACAAGGCCTGGCTTTGGGTCCTGGCACTTCCACTGGCCATCTGTGTGACCTTGAGCCAAGTCCTTAACTGCCGTGTGACTGACGTTTTTCAGATGTCCCCATCTGAAAAATGGGAACAAAAATTACCCTACGTCATGTGAAAGTTTTGTTTTAAAGATTTTTTATTTATTTATCTGAGAGAGAGAATGGGAGACAGAGAGCATGAGAGGGGGAGGATCAGAGGGAGAAGCAGACTCCCCGCTGAGCAGGGAGTCCGATGTGGGACTCGATCCCGGGACTCCAGGATCATGACCTGAGCCGAAGGCAGTTGCTTAACCAACTGAGCCACCCAGGTGCCCCTCGTCATGTGAAAGTTTTAAGGATTGGATGAGTTATGTTTCCCAGACAAGCTTGCCTGACTCAGCAGGCTGTGACCTCCAGATGCCAGCGCGTTCACCCTTCTGGGCCTTTGCGCTCTCATTAAGTTCAAGTTGGGTGGATGGAGCCCTGCTCTCGGCTTCCCTGACCCCAAAATTCATGCTCAGTGTTAGACAGCAACATGGATGTGAGGTCCGAGAACCAGGTCCTCCATCTGTTTTGTTCACTTGCTTATGTCCTCTGCATAGATCAGGGCTGGCACACAGTAGGTGCCCAGTAAATACTGATTAGGTGGTTAGCTGAATGAGTTTAATTGAACCCTGCCTGTGTGCGGATAAGCAGCAGGTATGCGCAAGCTCGCAGTCATCCGCCCCACGGAGCATAGGTACTGTTCTTATCCCCACTTGACAGGATGAGGAGATTGAGGCTCAGGGAGGTACAGACTCTCACAGAAGGTCATGCAGCCAGCAGGGGGCAGACTGGGCTCTGAATCCAGGTTTTCCTGACTCTAAAACCCATTTGTGCCCGAACTCAAGACTGGTAGCTAACTGCTAGCTCGGCATCTCCACCCGGGCGTCTTGGAGCCCCTGAAACTCTGTCTGAGAGCAGACTCCTGGTTTTCCTCCCCTGCCCCACAGCGTTTTCCTGTCTCTGGAAAGGGCAAGTCCATCGCTACATTTGTTGAGGTCGGAAGCCTTGGCATCAGCCCCGCTGTTCTTCTCTCACTCCCACATCCCATCTGGCGGCGCCACCTCCGGTGGGCAGACTCCAGCTACCCCTCCCCTTTCACAGCCTCCCCCGGCCTCTCCTGGACTCTGCAGTCACCTTCTGTCTCGTCTCCCTTATCTCCACCCTTGCTTCCTTAGGGTCTGTCCTGAGTAAGGCAGCCCGAGGGATCTGATCCCATCACTGCTCTGCCCAAAACCCTCTGCCCTCTCTAGATGGAAGCCAGAGTCCTTGCAGTGGCTTCTGAGACCCTGTGTGACTGGCTCCCTGTCGCTCTCTCCACTCTGGGTACACAGACCTTTGCTGCTTCCTGAGTGTGCCAGGCAGGCATCCAGCCTCAGGGCCTTTGCACTGCCCGTGCCTCTCGCTGGAGCACTTTTCCTGATCTCCCTGTGGCTCACTTCCTCCTCTCCTTTAGTCACATGTCACCTTGTCAGGGAGGCCTCATTATGTAAAATTGCAACCCCCCCAACTTGGCCCTGAGCATATTCCACCCACTTACCCTGCTTTAATTTTCTCCATAGCACTTACACCATATGAAGCGTATTTATGTATTTGTTGTTCACCACTGTGTCCTCAGCACTGAGGTTGGAATGCAGCACACACTCGGCGAACTCGTACTGAATGCCTGGCTGCATATTGCCCTGTAGTAATAGCAAAAGCAAACATCTACGGAAGGCTGTCAGACCCTGCCCAGCACCTTGCACGACTTTGCATTTGTTTCCTCCCCAAAGCCCAGTGAAGGAGATGCCCTCATCCCCACTTCACAGATGAGGAATCTGGGACCCAGAGAGAGTGAAGTGCCTGGGTTCTTAAACATAAGAGTATTCTTCCTCCCCAAATCCTGACAACAGCTCGCTTTTCTTGAGCAGTGACCATGCCGGGCAACGTGCCAGGTGACATGTTTTACCCACATCCTCTCTGTGCTGCTCCGTCCCACGCCCACCCCCGACCCTACTGTCAGCGCAGCATTTTACAGCCCGTTAGCACAGCCCCCCCTCACAATCTCCATGCCCCAGAGCCCACTGAGGATCCAGGTGGCCAGGAAGTGATGATGTAAGCCATCTTCTGTGAAGGGACAAACCCATCATACACGACTCATGACAGCAAGTCTGCTTCACCGAGTCCTCCAGGGGAGGGCATCCACGCCGTCCCCAGCAGAGCTAGGATTCAAACATCCTTCATTTGTTAAGTCAGCAAGTATTATTACTTGCTTCTGTTTGAGCTGGGCAGTGCTGGGACACAGCAGTGACCATGATGGGCCCCAGCCACCCTCCTGGGGCTCCCGTCAGAGGCAGAAATTGAACAAGGAGTTACAAGTGCCAAGAGGTTAAAGAGCGAGTATTGAGGATGCCAGGGGAACCTATCGTGGGGAGAGGTCTCAGAGCCACAGGTCAGATGCAGCCCCCAGACCTAGTCAGTTAATTACTAAAACTCGACCTTCGGAAGATGTCACGTGAGGGTAGCTCTCCAGGGGCTCTGGCTATACTGGGCATATGTTTGCAAAGGGCGGTGGGCAGCTGAAGCAGGGCGATCAGTGCCCCGTTTCGATGGGGGCACAAGTGTACTATTTGGCCATGGTCCCACCCGCCTACTTCTCACTTAACAGTACCCGCCAACTACCCCAGCTTGTGAGCCCGGGCCGGGGGGTCCCTGAGGAAACAACTTTTAAACTGAGACGAGAGCAAAAAGTCGGAATCATCGTGGTGCAGAATGAGGGGGAAAGAAACAAGGGGGGCAGCGAGGAATGTGGCATGGAGGCTAGAAGCAGGAGTTAAAAAGTCAGGTCTGTACAGGTCTTACATCTGTAAGATAAGCAAATCAGTTGTGCCTGCCTCACCAGTGAGATACTGGTGAAATTAGGCCTATGAAGGGTTTAGTGCACTGAGAGAGAAACTTGACAGAAACGTCCAGTGTGTCCGCGCCCGTGACCAACGAGGCCACACCAGCACTGGGGGGTGGGGAGGGCCCGACCGTCCCCGGAGGCCACAGCGGGCCTGCTGACTGCTGTCCATCCTCCATTTCTCCCCTCCTGCTTTTGGTAGTAAGACCTCCCACAGCACAACAGACGTGGATGTTTTTATTACATCTATTGAGATGATTATATGATTCACATCCTTTCTCTTATTGATGTAATGCATCACATTATTTGATTTGCAAATATTGAAACACCCTTACAACCCAGGATTAAATCCCACTTGAACTTGGTGAATGCGGACACACGGGACGTTTCTCTGTCACCCACAGCCAGATTCTTCAGACACAAGGGTGACCGCTTCAGGGGGCAGGATTTGGACTCCCAAAGCAGAAGTAACGGGCTAGAATGGAGCCAGTCACAAGTTTCTCTCTCAGTACACTAAACACTAGGCTTTCCTTTCCAACCAGTTTAAACTTTTTAATTGTGGACAACGTCAGACAGCCGCAAAAGTAGGAGGACTCAATCTAGCAAACTCCCGGGCTGTCACTGGCTCCCTCAGCTGTCAGCCAGCCCGTGACCGGTCTTGCTTCTTCTTTCCCTCCCCTCCCTTCCTCCCCCCCGCCCCGATTATTTTGAAACAAATCCGGGACATCCTATGGTCTCATCTGTACACATTTCAGTATTTATTGTGAAAACACAGACCGTTCAGAAAGCAACTGTTTTGTCATTATCATACACCGAGCAGTCATAGTAATTCTTTATCGTCACGTGAACAAGTTGGGCTGTGAAAGCAGCTGCTGGGTCTCGATCCAGAATTCTGGAGGACAGGATAGGAAAGGATACAGAGTGTCACGCGCATGCCAGTGAGTAAGGATCAGTACTGTTCTGTGGAGCGGTGCCGGCTCCTACATGTGCCGCCCACTGTGCAGACGTCCAAACTCTCGCCGTCTAGCTCAGATGTGGTTACATCCTCAGGTGAGTGCCTCCCCATCCACGCTCTCATTTCCGGCTGCCTGTGCCCCGCAGTGTGCTTGGTTTGGGCTGCAAGGAATGTGTGTGTAAACGGACGCGTGAATGCGTAGAGTGGTTTGTGACCTAAAATTTCCTCACGGGGCGTTGTGATGAGAGAAGGGCGAAAGCCCCTGCTGTGCTGGGTACGTTGGGCGGCAGTGTTTCTAGCCACGGGATGGCTCCCCACCGGCAATTTGAACTATTGCACGTTCTCTTTCCTTAATGCAGTTTCCGGAGAGCACAGACCAGACCAATCTCGATGTAACTTGTTCAGTAGCCGTGGCTGTGGCTTGTTAGGTTAATCCTTGTCTCCCAAGAAGAGGAGGGAATTCCTAAGGACACCCTGAGGGACCGGGGTTCTCTTTGGCGGGTCCTCTTATCCATAGTAACACGTGATCGTGGCGACAGTCACACACACATGAAGCAGGGAGTGAATCGGAAGCAAGGCCTGGTGTGGTCTGGTCAGCTCCAGGCTGGAGGACAGTCTGAGGAGGAGACTGGGGAGGGGGTTGTGCCTCTAAGAATGATGCCATGAAGTAAAGAATATGGCGCGAGCCCCCAACCAGAGAAGATCCCAGGTCTCTGGTCTGCTGCTTCTCCGGACTACTTTGGTTAGAGTCATTGGATCAGGATAAAATATTAGTGGCTTAAAACAACAAAGGTTTATCTGTTGCTCACACTCAATGTCCAAGCTTAGGTTCAGCAGGGGTCTCTGCTCCACATTGTTCTCACTCTGGGACCCCAGCTGACCACAAACAGCCACTCTCTGGAACAATCGCAGTAGCTGTGGCAGAGGGGAAAGGCCTACAGAGGGTCTTGCCCTGGCAATTAAATGCCCCACCCAGGATCACCTGACAGTTCCACTCACAACTCATTGACCAAAACAAGTCCCAGAGCCCACCCCCAACAAGGGGGCCAAGAAGTGTAATCCCACTATCTGGGGAAGGGGGAGGCCAGGGGCACTTGGAGAACATGGCTCATGACTGCCACGGTCTCTCCTGGTTAAGAAGCCACATGGTTGCCTATCCTTGTTTCTTCAGAAGTCAAGAGCCCAGGCTGGGACTGGGTGGGTGTTTACACCTATATCCTGGCATCACATGGGAGGGATGGGGGTCAGCAGGGTCTTTGGCCCCGAAGGCGGGGAGGAATCTGTGCGGGGGTCATCCAGAGCTTGCCTATTGCCCACAGGTCATGACCAATGGCTGGGAGACGGTGGACATGACCCTGCGGCGGAACGGGCTCGGGCAGCTGGGCTTCCATGTGAAGTACGACGGGACGGTAGCCGAGGTAGAGGACTACGGGTTTGCCTGGCAAGCCGGCCTCCGGCAAGGCAGCCGACTGGTGGAGATCTGCAAGGTGGCCGTGGTCACACTGACCCACGATCAGATGATAGACCTCCTGCGCACCTCTGTCACCGTCAAGGTGGTCATCATCCCGCCTTTCGACGATGGCACGCCCCGGAGGTAAGGGCATCTGCCCTGCAAGGTGGGAGCCGGGTGAGGGGGTGGTAGCTTCCAGAGCACTGTCACCCGACGCCCTTTCTCAGCAGGAAGAATGGTGACGGGGAAAGTCGACATCTGTCAAACACCCACTGCGTGCCACTTACGGTTGAAGCTCTCCAAATGAGCACTGTCCCATTTCATGTCCAAAATAGTCCCATGAGGTGGGCACCCTCATCAGTCCCATTTTCTAGATGATGCACACAGCATTAAAAGTAACTTGCCCCGAGGACACACTGCACTTGATCCATTTCTTCAGCACGTATTTATTGCACCTCTAACAAGGTGCAAGCTCCATTCGAAGTGCTGGGGAGACAGCAGGGACAAAATGGAGTGAGTGCCTGCTCCCTTTGGAGTTTGTGTTCTAGAGGCAGGGACAGGCAGTAATGAGGTTTAAGAAGAAAATTAAAGCAGGCTGGATAAAGGGCCTGCAGTGTGGTGGGAGAGCTGCTCATGGGTCAGGGAAGGCTACTGGGCAGAGGCAGCCATGTGGTCTTGTCCAGGCCAGGGCGTCCCCAACAGAGTCTGCAGAGTCTCCGAAGTGTGAGTGTGTGTGGCATGTCCATCCGTGCAGCAGAGACCAGTGTGGCTGGAACAGGGGTGAGAGGTGGGGCAACCTTCAGAGGAGCTTACACAGTGACAGACTTGGGTTTTACTCCACATACAGTGGGAAGACAACGGAAAGTTTGTCTTGGTTTTTTTTTTCTTTTTTTTTAAGGTTTTATTTATTTATTTGACAGAGAGAGACACAGCGAGAGAGGGAACACAAGCAGGGGGAGCAGGAGAGGGAGAAGCAGGCTTCCCGCCGAGCAGGGAGCCCGATGTGGGGCTCGACCCCAGGACCCTGGGATCATGACCTGAGCCAAAGGCAGACACTTAACAACTGAGCCACCCAGGCGCCCCTGACTTGTTTTGTTGTTGTTGTTGTTGTTTTAAGATTTTATTTATTTATTTATTTGAGAGAGAAAGAATGAGAGCGTGAGAGGGAAGAGGATCAGAGGGAGAAGCAGACTCCCCGCTGAGCAGGGAGCCTGATGCGGGACTCGATCCCGGGACTCCAGGATCATGACCTGAGCTGAAGGCAGTCACTTAACCAACTGAGCCACCCAGGCGCCCCCTGACTTGTTTTTTTAATAGAACATTTCAAGTGTGTCAAAAGTGTACCAAGCCCCGTTTCAACACAAGGCCAGTTTTTTGGGTTTTTTCCAAGCTCTGTACCTCCCTCCCTCCCTTGGATTATTTGAAGCAGCCCCAGTGATTAGAATGTATCTCTACCCAATAAGAACCTCTAAAAAATTATGACTATACTGAAAAATTTTACCAATAAGTATCAACTACCCATCTGTGTTTACCTTTCTATTGTATCAGAGAGATCTTTGTTAAAAAGAATTGTTTTGTTAATCAGGCTGTTCCTGTTGTATTTGGTTGATGGGTCTCTTCAGACTCTCTTAATCTATAAGCTTCCCCTCCCACTTTTTTTCCCCCCTTGGAATTTATTTTGGGAAGAAACCCAGGTCACTTATCCTTTAGAATTTCCCACTTCCTGCATTTAGCTGCTTGCATCCCCCTGGTGTCCTTTACCCTGTTCCTCTAGCACATAAATTTCCTATACACTGGAGTTGGATGTAGAAGCTTGATCCAGTGCTGGTTAAATTTCTTCTGGTAACGACACTTCCAGGTGTGTGTCTGTCACGAGGCACCACATGTCTGGTTGCCCTCCGTGAGTGACCCTGAGGGCAGAGGGTTAGGTGGTGGCACTTGGACCCGTCATCATACCCTGTCCCCCTCAACAACCATGGGTCATTATTGCCTCAATCAGTTATTTCATCATGGGTCACAGAGTAGCGAGTACTGTTCTCAATTCCATCATTCCTTCTTCATTTATTGGCTGAAATCCTTCTAAAAAGAACGTTCCTTCAGTAACTATTTGGTTACTCTGGGGTAGAATTTATTAGATGGGGAAGGCAGGGTAAATGCAGCTTTTAGAATGGTGAGTTGGTGCCCTAGCGACCTCCAGCGGTGGCCAGAGACAGAGAATCACTACATCCCAAGTGCTGGACACACAGCTGCACAGAGGAGTCAGGCCTTGGCCCTCATGGAACTACTGAATGGATCAGGGGAGGCAAACGGTGAACAAGGGAATGTGGTGATTTCACATAGCAAAAGAGGGAGGCAATTGAGCATCGTGAGAAGGCAGGCTCTGCAGTGAGATCACCGAGGTTTGACTCTTAGCTGTTCCTCATAGTAAACCGTGGCCTTGGGCCAGTGGCCTCATATCCTGTGCCTCAGTTTCTTCATTTGTAAAAGGAGGATGGTGATAGATCCTTTCCCCAAAGATGGTGGTGAGGTTGGAGAAAAGCTTTGTAAATAAAGCAGTTAGAACAGCACTTGGCCTGTAGGGGGCGCTATAGAGACACCAGCTGTGAGATACTAGGTGTGAGGAAAGAGCGGAGCCTGACTTTGGACAGGGTCATCAGGGAAGGCCTGAAGGTGAGAAGGAGCCAGAAGAAGGGTCTTGCAGGGAGGGAGTGGCCATTATGAAAGTGAGGACAAAGGGCCTTGGCTTGTTGCCAGACCGCCAAGAGGGTCTGGAGCAGAGTGAGCCAAGGGGAAGGCTGACATAGGTGACACGCGACCCTCACTTTACAGATGAAAAACTGAGGCCCCGAGGGGACCCATCAGTTGTGCAGAGTTGTACAGCTACTAAGTGGCAGAAAAACCTCAGTCCAGGTTTCCTAACTGCGGGGTGCTCGGCGGCGGAAAGCTGGCGAGAGCTGTGCGCATGCCCAGCTGTGCTTGCTCCACCCGCCCCTTCCTGCTTGCTCCCAACTTGGCCGGGGGCAGTTCTGGGCGCGCCTAAACCCTGCAACCACGGGCTTGGCCTTCCCTCACCCACCTCCCCAGTCTCCCCTTGGGACTCCAGTCAAGCCCCAGGCGTCCCCTTCTCTCAGCCCTCTTATCGCGCCACTTCCCAGCCACACCCGCTCCAGGCTCTGCAGGGACAAGTCAAGCCCAAGTAACTCCACAGGCCAGCTCCCCAGCAGACCTCCCTCTGCCTCACTCTGCACACACCCTCACACCCATGCGCATGCACACGATAAGCCAGGCCGCCTGTGGGAGGATTCTCTGCACTGGAGGCCACAAAGACGTCCCTGGACCTGCAGGTAGGGGCCAGCGGAAACAAAAGTAAAAGTCTGCAGGTTCCCTTCTCCAGCTTTGTGGAGGCTTTGGGGAGACCAGGCCAGGGAGGGTGTGACCAGACAGACGAGCCCTGTTGCCTGCCCTCATTAGGAGAAAAGCTATCATCCTATCCCATTGGCAAAGCAGCCACTGAAACAGGATCTTCTGTTTGCAAGGGCAGGTGTGGGTTGGGACTTGCATGGTTTTTGTTCTTCAAATGCAGAGGGGTCTGGCCGACCTCATTTGCAGAGCTGATCACCCCAGCTCTGGGGTCTCTCCCAGCCTCTTGCTGCAGCCCTGGCTTCCTAGCTCAAATGTCGAAATAAGCCATGAGTGGAGACACATGGGGACAGGCAGAGATGCTCTCCCTGCCACCAGCCAGGCTCTGCATGGTGTGCATCTAGACCCCACACTCTTCAGACACTGAATGGTAGATTGGATCATCCGCACACTCCCAGGCCATCAGACGGGGGTTCTCAAGTGAGTGCTGCACCACTGGCCACAGCTGAGCTGGGCCAGGTAGCCGGGAGAACGTCCCACAGCCTGATGAGATGGTCATCGTGACGTTGGCCGCTTGCACGGGCTCAGGAGGAATGCTCTCATCTCACCTTCTCTGTCGCTTCCTGATGGGGAAGGCCATCTGGGATGCTTTTGTCCCCTTCAGTTGAACTCAGGAGCTCTGGTCAAGGGGGTTGTAAACTCTTCCTGGAGAAGGGAAATTGAAACCCCACAAGTGAGTGAGCAGGAGGGGTAAGAAAGGAGTCCCCATGGCCCCCAGAAACTTGGCTGTTGGGAATTGAGGACAAGGAGGCAGTGAGGAAAAGAGGTCTGTGAGCCGGGGGGTGTCCTCTCTCAGACATCTCCCACACCCGGCTGAGGCTACAGCATGCTCTCTACTGTAGTATTGTTGGTCGAGACTGGAAGCAACCTAAATATCCAACCGCACTGGGTATTTAGGCCCGACTGGCTGAGTGAATCCCAGGTCATCCGTGTGATGGAACAGTATTTGACTGTTTAAAGGAAATAAAGTGAATTTGTTTGTACTGAGAGAGCTCGGTAAGAAATATCGTTAGTTGGGGGGCCAGGAGGGGGAAGTAAGATGGTATTTGGAGCTAAGTGTGCTGGCCTTTTTTTTTTTTTCCTGTTTTAAATAATATTTGCATAGAAATACCTGCATAGGATACTTTTGAAAGAACATATAAGAAACTGGAAGCTGTGGTGGCTTCTGGTAGGTGAACCCCGGGGACAGGGATGCCAGTTTTGTCCCGCTTTCTCAAACTTTGTCTTGTGTCGAAATCATCTCCAGCAGCTTGGTAAAATGCAGATTCCCGGGCCCCCAGCTCAAGGCGGACTCTGATTCCGGTGGGCTGAGTTGAGACCCAGGTATCTGCGTTCCTCTGCTGAGCTCTCAGGGTGGTGTGTATGCTGCTGGTTCTCAGACCAATGGGGAAGGATCTGTTCCAGAGCCCCCAGCGGGATGTGGTTGGACTTCAGAAGGTAGAAGGGAGACTCGGCCTCTGAGCACATGGAAACAGCAGGCAGATTGGCCACAGAATCAGCTGGAAAAGGCGACAGTACCAAGGCCCCATTTGTTAAGCACTTCGCAGGCACCAGACTCTCTCCTAGTGCTCTAGAATGCCTGCAGCCACCGTCTTACAAATGAGGAAACAGGTTCTGGAAGGAAATCCTTCGCCCAGGGCCATGCAGGCTGGGGTCTGAACTGGCCATCTGGCCCAGAAGCCCTGGCTCTCTACTACCCTGTGCTGCCTTCAAGATGACTGGATAATGTTTCCCTCTTGGAGATCATGCCCAGGGCTCCTGGCCAAAGGCCACGCTGTCAGTAACGGGGAGAGAAGACCGGGACTCGAGAAATCTCACTGGCTCCCAAACCGCTCTTCAGGGGCCCGTGTGCACGGTGGTTAAAGTTGTGGCCTTTGGAGTCAACTTACTGAATTTAAATCCAGTTTCCACCTCTTACTGGCTGTGTGACCTTGGACAGGTTACTTAGCTTCTCTGTGCCTGTTCACTTCTCTCGAAAGTGTGGTTGTAGTGATCAGGATTCTGGTTCCCAACAACAGAACCAACCAGCTCAAGCCTGGTGAAGCAAAAGACAGACTTTCCTGGCTTCTATACCTGACAAACTAGGAGACAGAGCAAGATTTAGACGTGGCCAGATGCAGGGACCTAGACGCCCTCACCAGGAATCTTTATCACCTGTCTCCTTTTCTACCTTGCTGTCATTCTCGTGGGACAAAGGTGACCCACCCTTCTTCACAGTTTCAGCTTAGGACTCCCCAGCGCAGCAGCCCCAGTGAACCAGATCTTTCCCCCATTAGTTCCAGAAACAGTTCCAGAGTTGACGCCGTCTCTGGCCGCACATGGGGCACATGACAATCCTGTGCCGATCATGGTGTCCGGGGGAGGGGGAGGAGAGGTTTCTGATTGGCCAGGCCTGGGTGACATTCTCACGCCTGCAGCCAAGAAGTGGGGTCAGCCCCACAGAGCACACAGACCTGTTCCCAGGTGATGGGGTGCAGGAGCTGAGTAGGCAAGAGCAGTGATGCCGTGATGGTCCCCTCGTCCACCTCCACCTGGGCCTGGCATATCTATGGGTTCTGCTAGCCGTTTGTATTGTTGTCATTCCTCCCATGGTCCCTGGTGAGGTGTTGGTACCTACCAACGCAGAGAGATTGCCAGAAGGAGCTCTGACCCTGATAGTGCCAAAGGGCACAGTGTGTTGGGGCCAGGGGCCAGAGCACCTCCTTGGGTCGCCTTCTGAAGACTCCTCAGCAGCCATGTCCTGAGCCCCCAGCCACCAAATCCACCACATCAGCCAGTCCTGAAAGTTGCCTGGGTTCCAGAGGACCCAGGAGATCCGCGGAGGCTCAGCTTGATGAGGGCATGAGAGCTTCGGGGTCGAGGGCTCCAGGCTCCGCTCCGGCAGCTGCTGGGAGGTGGGTTTCGTGAGCCCGGCCCGCTTCCAGGGCTCGGAGCCCCCTCCTGTGCCGCCCTGCAGCAGGGGTGGAGAAGGCCAGCCCAGCCTGCGGACCGCCCCGCCTCGAGCCAGGAACACCGAGGCGTGTGTGCCCGCCTGGTCTGGGGGGAGTCACAGGCCCTCCTGCATCTATTTCAAGGTTCTGGGTTTCATGGCTTTTTTTTTTTTTTCCAAATCACCCTGCAAAGTAGGTCACCTGCTCCTCTTCCAGCTGCCTTTGAGCTTCTTTGGAACAAGGCAGATACTATCCTTTGATTCTGAGGGCATCCGCCTTTCTGGCCCCGAGTACCGCTGCAGGGAGGGGAGGGGCGGGGAGGGGGCTGCTGAGCCATTCCATGGAGGACACTGGTCCACTTGAAGCCTGGGTCAGGGAGAAGGGAGAGGAAGAAAGACGAAGAGAGAGTGAGGAGCAGAGAGGAGGTGAGGGAGAGAGGGCCAAGCGGTCAGAGCCTCTGGGTTGGGCCCTGTCCTGACTGACTTCTCTGAGCTGCTAAGTTTCAGACCAACTTAAAGGGTACCTACTCGGCCTTTAAAATAGGCCCTCATGGTTCAGATTCCGCCAGAAAACCCAGCCCAGTGTGACGAGGCACTGGTCTCTCCTGGGCAGCAGGTACGTGTGCTGGTGGGTCGGGGCCCTTCTGAGTAACGAAGCTTTTCTTCCCAGGGGGTGGCTGGAGACCTACGACATGAATACCTCGGAGCCCAAGACGGAGCCAGAGAGCATGCCTCCCGGGGGCCGGCCCCCCTACCGCAGCAACGTGCCCTGGCAGTGGAGCGGGCCTGCCTCCCACAACTCTCTACCAGCCTCCAAGTGGGCCAACCCCAGTGCTCCCGGCCACGCCCAGTCCCTGAGCCGGCCCCCGAAGCAGACCCCCATGGTCCCCTTCCGGGAGCCCCAGCCCCTGCACAGCAAGAGGTAAGGACTGATGAGGGGCACCACCCAGTGTCCCAGTCTGCATCCCTGCTTTGCCCTTTTCTCCCTCCTCCCTCTTTTGTCCAGTCTCTTCCTCTCTGTCTTTCTCCTCCTCTCCCTGTCCTTATGCCTCCCTCCCTCCCTTCCCTCCCTTAAATTTTCATTACAAGCCTCTTGTGTGAGGGCCCAGTGCTGGGGAGCTCGGTGTCTGAGGCTGGGTAGCCACCATACCAAGTATGATTAAAACTATATATTTTTTGAAAGCTCAAGGGACTAATAAGCACAGACTTCTTGGTAGTGATCACTTCCTAGGGGAGGCAGGGAAGTGGGAAGGGGGAAAGCCCACAGGTAGGCATGTAGAAGTGCTGCCATTCTAGTTCTTGGTTTGGGTGGTAGCTTTGGGAGTTTGTTTTATTATGATGGTGTGTATCTTGCAGATAAATTATCTTGAAGGTAGTGTTTATTTAAAAATAAAGAAAAATTTCTAAGAAATGAAGGAATCCAACTTGCAGAGGTGCATCTTGCTTCAGCGGCCCCCGTCAGGCCTCTGTCAGGGCCTCAGAAGCTGAGGGGCAGGCACAGCTGTAATGGGAGAGGGAGGGCAAGGGGTATCCCGGCTCCCGGACACCACCCTTTGCTCTCAGCAGCTCTCCCTGCATCCTGATGGGAGCGTGGTAGACGAAGCAGATGGAATGTGGTTGGGCCTGAGGGAAAGGTCTAAGACGTCTTCCCTCCTCTGAGGGCAGGGGTATCCTCAATTCACCCAGCCTTCCGCCATCCCTCCTGTTTCTGTTGCAGGCCCGTCAGCTTCCCGGAAACCCCTTACACAGCATCACCAGCAGGGGCCGACAAAGTCCCTCCCTACCGACAGCCTTCTGGGAGCTTCTCCACCCCCGGCTCGGCCACCTACACAAGATACAAGCCATCCCCAGAAAGGTCAGAATCTCTTCACTCTTTCCAAATTAAGGAATCTGATGAGAGCTGGGGATCCTTCTTCCCCAGGAAATGCACAGACCCTACAAGTTTATTTGCCATTTGATGGAGTTTCTGGATCCCTGAAGGTCATCAGAGGACCTCCAGGAAGACTAGCTGTTTGTTGAGATTTAGAGCCAAGCTGCCCTGGGCACGACTCACCGCCGGCTTTCCTCAAGGCAAGATTTCTGCTGGCATGTTATTGACACCTGAATCACTTGCTTAAGCAAGACCATTTGCCTTCTAGAAGGCGTGGCCACTCAGCGACCTCTCCAGCTCCGCCTCCCCAGGACCCGGCCACCAGCATCACCCAGTTTTCCTGGCCTTTCAGCCTTCAGTCCTGTCCCCTTGAGCCTTTCTCCAATCTGGCAGCCTAAGGGATCCTCCCAACTCCTCCATGGCTCCCTGGTGCCCTGTGTCCTTGGTCCTCCAGGATCCCTGACTTAGTCAGGGGCAGCCCCTCCCCTGTCCTCAGGCCAGAGCCGTGGGCTTCCTCCTGGATGTCTCCCTTCCTCCTCCTGCCTACTGCAGACCATCCATTTGGCCTCCTGAGCAGCTCTGCCCCCCACCGCTTCCTCCTCCCCAGTGCCCCACCCTGGCCACCTCCCTGAGCCCCAAGCCTCCATCCCATCTCCTGTGGTCCACCCTCCACTCAGCAGCCAGGGGGATCTTTCTATATGTGGCCATGTCTGTCCCCTGCTGCAGACCCTCCCATGTGTCCCCCAGCCCTCAGGACACAGCCTCAGCACCTCGGTGTGGCCACCAGGCCCCACCCGCCTCTCCAGCCTCACTCAGCCACACCTCAGCCTCACTGGCCGCTTTCGCTTCCCTGGGTAGGCTGTCTGAATTTCAGAGCCCGCCTCTGTGTTCTCCCTCTGCCTACAGATTCTTCACACTCTTCACCCCACACTCCCCCGTCCTGCCAACTTGAGCGCTGATGCTTCTCCTCTGGGAAGCTTTCCCCGAACCTCCCCCTGCACTAGATGAGGTGCTGCCACTGTGCCCCTCAGTTCCCTGTGTATTTCCCAACCGTGACCTTGAGTGCTCTCCATTCCGTCAGCCAGGTCAAGAGTGTGTGTATGAGCTCCTCTTCAAGATCGGGACCCTCCCAGTGCGTCTGTGTGGGACCATCACGCAGCACAGAGGCTGACCCGTGGTAGATCCTCGGTATCTATTTGGTGAAAGGACGGGGTGAGGGAGTGAGTTGGTTTAAATGAGACCCCCTGCTGTCAGGGTAGGGATCCTTCCACTGATCTCCAGCATGCCTCCGGATCACCCCAAAGGGGCCGGGCCTCCCCCTGAGGCTCCGACTTAGTAAGTCTGGAGTGTAGAACGCGCGAGGCTGCCGGCCCAGGGAACACACGCCGAGAGCCACTGAACTAAACCATTGTTGGATCTCAGCCTCTGCTGTAAAATGGGGGAAAACAGACTCCTCTTCCATTTCCCGGCCACCACCATTCAGCCTTCATTCAGCAGTGGATCTCAGGCACTGTCTGTTGCCGGGCCCATAGAAAACTGTTTGAGATACTCACTTACCGGGGGTTCCTGCGCTCGGTGCCGCTGGCTGGCAGAGGGAGCGCCCAGGAAACCATGCGCACCCCGACGAACGCGCTGGTAGACTCAGGCCATGGAAGAGGGAGGTCTAGGCTGGCTGCCTGGAGGAGGCAGCGTTTGAACAGGGCTTTGAGAGGTCAGTAGGAGTTTGCCGCAGAGAAGAGGGAGAAAGTCTTTCTAGACAGAGCAAAGGCCACAGACAGGAGTAAGCAGAACAGTGTGGAATGCAGGAGGAATGGAGAGGAGTCTGGCGTGTGGGAACACCTGGGCGGCAGCAGCAGCTGAGGCTAGAAATGAGTTTGGTACCAAGTGATTGGCCAAGAACAGACGTGGTGGGAATGATGTTACTGATAAATCCAGGGAGCATTTTTTTGTTTCAGAGTCTTGGTGTCCCTCTCCTTTATATTATTATTATTTTTAAACTTTTTGAAATAATTATAGGTTCACAGGAAGTCACGAAGAAATGTGCAGGGAGCTCCATGAACCCTTCACCCAGCCTCCCCCATGCAAATAGCAAAGCAAGGCATTGACATTGGTACAGTCCATAGAGCTTATTCAGAATTCACCAGTTGCACATGGATACGTGTGTGTGGTGAGTGCGTTTGGTCACACGTGTGCTGTTGTCTAACCACCACCACAATTTACACACCATACCAGCACCTCGGAGCTCCGTCCTGCCACACCCTTCCCCTCCCCCATCCTGAATCTCGGGCAACCATTAATCTGTTCTGCATCTCTAACTCTTGCTATTTTATAACTGTTATATAAAAGGAATCACACAGTTTACATCCTTTGCAGATTCTTTTTCAGCCAGCATAATTTCCTTGAGGTTCATTCAAACCATTGTGTGCATCAGCAGTCAGTTCCTCATTGCTGAGCTGTGTTCCATGGTGTGGAACTAGCCTAGTACGTATAACCAACCATTCGCCCATCAAAGGATATTTGGGTGGTTTCTGGGCTTGGGCTACTACAAACGTTCATCCTCTGACCGTGCATGAAAATGAATTTTTCTTGCCCTGGAACAAATGCCCAAGAATACCATTGCTTGCCAAGATACGGAAACAACCTAAGCATCCGTTAACCGATGATGAATGGATGAAGGAGATGTGATATGTATACACGCAGTGAAATATTATCCAGCCATAAAGAAAGGAAGTCCTGCCATTTGTGACAACATGGACGAATCTGGAGGTTATTACGCTATGTGAAATAAATCAGACAGAATAAGACAAATACTGGGTGCTGTCACTTACACAGAGAATCAAAACAAAAAGTTGAACTCCTAGAAAAGGCGGAGTAGAGTGGTGGCTGGCTGGGGTGGGGGAAATGGGGAGATTTGGGCCAGAGGGTACAAAGTTGCCAGTACAAGATGAGTAAGTTCAGAGGATCTAATGTACATGTAGGCGTGGTGCCTTGAGTTAATAATTCTGTGCCGTGCATTTGAAATCTTCAGCATCGTCCCCCAAAACAGGGTAACTCTGTGCCATGAGAGATAATGCTTGTTAATATGATTGCGGTTATCACTTCGCACTGTGCGCGTACGTATATCGAATCATCACCTCGTACACTTGAAACGTATTGCAGTTTGTCAGCTGTGCCCCAGTGAGGCTGGGGGCGTGGGGGGAGCGATGCTCTGAGAGCTGCTTGCTCAGCACACAGCGGACAGCGTTACTTGAGTGAATGGGTGTGCTGACTATTCTGCATTGCACAGAGGAAAGCGCTTGGGGGGGGAAGAAGAAAGTACAACTGCTTACCATGTGGTAAGTCCATTTTTAGTTTTAAAAGGAACTGCCAAACTGTTTTCCAGAGTGCCTTTACCGTTTTACACTCCCCCCCCCGCCCCGCAAGCCCCCAGAAGTGTATGAGTGATCTGGCTTCTCCGCATCCTCACCAGTGTTGGGTGTCCTCCCTGGTTTTCACTGTAGCTATTCTGATAGGCGTGTAAGGAGATCTCGTTGTGGTTTTAATACGCATTTCTCTAATGGCTGATGGTGTTGAGCATCTTCCCGTGTGCTTATTGGCCAACTGTGTATCTCTTCAGCAAGTGTCCGTGCCTGTGTTTTGCCCATTTTCTAATTGGATTCAACATTTTTCAGCTTTGGAGAGTTCTTTGTGTATACTAGACACGAGTCCTTTGTCAGGCGTGTGATTTGCAAGTACTTTCTCCCAGTCTTTAATTTGTCCTTTTGTCTTCTTTTTTTGTTTTGTTTTTTTTAAGTCCTTTTGTCTCCTTAACGGTCTGTAGCAGAACAAAAGGTCTCAGTTTTGATGACATCCAAGTTACATTGTTTCCCCTCTTATGGTTCACGTTTTTGGTGTGAAGTCTAAGAACTCTTTGCCTAGACCTGGGTCCTGGAGATTTTCTTGTTTTTTTTCCTAGTAGTTTTATTTATTTATTTTTTTAAGTAGGCTCAACGCCCAGTGTGGGGCTTGAACTCACAACCCTGAGATCAAGAGTCGGATGCTCCACGGACTGGGCCAGCCAGGTGCCCCTAGATGTTTTATTGTTTTATATTTCACATTGAAGTCCGTGATCCATTTTGAGTTCCATTTTTGCATAAGGTGAGAGGTTTAGGTTGATGTTACTTCTTTGGCCTACTGACAGTGTCCAGTTTGCTCCAGCACCATTTCTGGAAAAGGCTCTCCCTCTTCCATTGCATCGCTCTTACTCCTTAAAGCGAACGATCATTGGAAGGGGAACTCAAGTGGGCACGTTTGTGTGGGTCTGTTTCTGGCTCCCCTGGTCTGTTCTGTTGAGCTGTATACATGATCTCAGTGAGTGCTCCCAGGGACTCCACAGGTGGGTACTTAATTATCCCATTTTACAGAGAGGAAATTGGCTCAGTGGATCCCCTTGGTCAGGGTCACTCTTCCAGGAAGTGACAGAGTTGGGACAGGAACCCAGGCCCATGTGATTCTGGAGAGAGGACATTGACCCGAGCGAGACCTGTCCTGCCAAAGGACTCTGAGCTTATCCTCCAAATCGGGGTAAAATACACGGTCCCTTCTGGAGTCCCCACCCCACAGTGACACTTCATCTCTGTCAACATCTGGGTCCCAAGTTTGGCAGAAGGGTACTAGCATGGTACATCCCCTAAAACTTCAGAAGTGTCTTTCACAGCCAGTCACCAGCCTGTGGTACAAGGCCCGGGAGCTGGCCAGGACTGCCCCAGTGGCCTTTAGCCTCAGCTCCTTTCCCTTTTCCCCTCCGCACGGCCTCCCCGTGACATCCTGGAACCCGTGTGAGCCCGGCCAGACATTCCTGCGCAACCCCGGACTTCCCCCACTCAGGACTCCTCTGTATCCTGCTGTCTCCAGCGGGCCTGCTACTTGCCGAATTCATCAAGCTTTTAGGATCGTGGGGGTCCATATGCTCAGAATCTGTCCCAGGCCCATCTTAGATTCACTGGGAGACAAGGTGGTAAGATGGCCTGCCCTTTATCTGCCCCATAAGTGTGGGCCAGCAGCTTCACCTCTCTGAACCTCGAGTTTGCTCCCATGTAAAATGTCTATCCCTGAGCAGCACTGAGAATCTTCATGGAGGAAAACCCTCTAGAGCACTCAGAACTGTGCCTGGCACACAGTAAGTGCTCCTTAACCTTGAGGATCATTACTGCCCCATGCAGCGCCTGTCCTGGCGGCTGGGGGACAGAGGCTGGTGGATGCTTTCCCTGTCCTCAGGAGTTGGCCACCCTCGTTCGCAAAGTGAGCAGACCACCAAACTTCGTATGGAGCATTAGGACAGAAGAGTGTGCCCGGCTCAGCAAGCCTGCAGGGCTGGACTGGACCCTAGGCATTTGCTCACCAGACCCCCTGGCTGGCTTTTTTTTTTTTTTTTCCCCCTGTTTTTCTCTGCCAGCTCCATAAAGAGTGGTACATTGGTGAGGAGGCATTTGACTCCAGGTGACAGAAAACCTAACTCGAGAAGGCATGAGGCACTAAGGAGATCTATCATCACATAGTAAGTCCACAGGTGGGGTGGCTTCTTCAGGGAAATCCTCAGGGACCTGGCTCCACTTGTGACCCATGATGGCTCTTGGGGCCCCAAGCAGAATCAGTGCCCTGCAGAAAAGGAGGGAAGAGCCTCTCTTCGTTTTTAAGAGTAAAGGAGCTAAGTCATTTTGCCTACCCCTCAACCAGCCCCTGGCAGGTCACATTGGACCCGCACGACTGTCTGCAACTGTCAGGATTTACTCAAGTCACATGGCTGAGCGATGGCCGCCACTGCGGAACCTGGGCTTCACCAGCAGAGACCAAGAAGGTTGATGGTTGTTGGCGTGGTGGCCAGTTATGGCCACATCGTCCATCCACCCTCTCCCCGGTCATCTGGGAATTCACCCATGCGTTGTGCCATCAGTCCATGTAGGCGACTGGCAGAGCAGGCTGGAGCCCTCCCCTCCGGAGAGGCTCTTGCCCACGTTCACGTCTCTCTTGGTACTTTTCTCTGTGGCCATAGAGGAAAATACCAGGCTCAAAGCCAACATCCCGACAGCCTGACCCTGCTAACACTCCCTGCAGGCGCTCCCTGCCTGCCTCCCCAGGTCAGTCAGCGCAGCAGCTTCTGCCTGACGACGCCTGAAACTACAGTGAGTTTCTCACCAAAACCCAAACCCCTTATCTCTAACGTGATGTCATCTTCCAAGAAAAGATAGAAGACGTTAATGTTTCTCAGATGAGCTTGACAACAGCGCTGGTCTTCACTTCTTCTGGGGATTTTTGCCCAGAGCCGTGCATGCTAAGAGACCAGCAGGTCCAGATTTCCAGTTGGCTTGATCAGGCCTTGGCTGTGATCTGCACCCCCAAAGAATGGGCAGCATAGGCCAGTCAGTTTATTACATCAGGCTAACAAGGTTCGTTTGAGAATTATGCAGTTGCACAAAATACAGGTCGTCTTCATGGAGGACAGTAGCTGAGCGGTGAAGCCTGCTGGAACACTTCCAGCTACAGACAGTCTGTCAGGATTAGGTTTAGCTGCCTGAGAGAGAAAACAGTGACTCAGACAAGACAGTTTCTTTCTTTCCCCCATGTTGTCAGAGACCCCAGCTCCCCCTCACCCGTGCCCCGCCGACCGTGGCCTCTTGCCTCCCGGTCTTAAGGTGGCTGCTGGAGCTTCAGCCTTACGGAGGAGATGAGGCAAAGGCGCCCACAGCACACTTCCAGAGATTTCCTGGAAGTCACATGCGACGCTCTTATCTCATTGGCCGGAACTGCAAGACAGCCTGGAAATGCAGTCTGTTAACCAGTTACACTGCGGCCCCGGATACGGCCGGGGTTCCGTTACCGAGGCAGAAGCAGGGAGTAGAGACTGCGGGAGCCTCCACTCAGACCTTCCGCTTTCCTCTGGCTGACCCCAGCGGCCACTGACGTTGTCCTTCAGCACTCGGGATTTGATGCAGACATCTTGAGAAAATGGAATAAACGCGTCAACACTTCAGTTTCCCACCGTGGTAGAGCCGCATTATACCAGGCAGTTGGCTGACCGATAAGTCAGTATTGCAGATTGCTTTGCTTTTTCTTGTTTCGGCCCTGTCTTCCTTCCCTGGAGGAATTGGAGGTCAGGGTTTGGGCAGGTGGGGAGAATATGTGTTTTCTTGGCAGATGGGTAGAAACAGAGTTTCTCTTCCAGAGCAACCCCTCTGCTGCCCGGGAGGCGTTGAAGCCTAGGGGCTCAGAGTTAGTCTTTGCAGAAATAGCTGTGGCTTTAGGCTGGCAGGATGACCCTGCAGTTACAAGTATAGACAAAAGGAACCAAATGGGGAAATCACAAAATCAGCTCTACTAATGGGGACTCAATTAAGTCTTCCCAAGTACAGGGGCGCGTCTGGCTGCAAGTAACTGAAATTTGGCTGGCTCACACACTGTAGGAATGTGTTCTCCCACAGAAAAGGAGTCTCAGAAGTAGGTCAGGCTCGGGGCACCTGGGTGGCTCAGTCATTAAGCGTCTGCCTTCAGCTCAGGTCATGATCCCAGAGTCCTGGGATCGAGCCCCACATCCGGCTCCCTGCTCTGCAGGAAGCCTGCTTCTCCCACTCCCACTCCCCCTGCTTATGTTCCCTCTCTCACTGTGTCTCCCTCTCTCTGTCAAATAAATAAATAAAATCTTTAAAAAAAAAAAAAAGTAGGTCAGGCTCCAGGCAGGGTGAATCCAGCATTTCAGCCACATTATCAAGGCCCCCGTCCCTCCCACCTCTTGTCTTCTGCCCTCAGCGTCGGTCTCATCCTCAGGCTGGTAGCAGGAGGGCGACAACAGCTCGTGGTGTTCTGTCTGGACCCAGCAATACCTAGGTGAAGGAGAGCAGCCATTCTTCCTCGTCATGTCTCTGAGGAACCGGGAGACTTTTCCCGGAAGCCCTCCTCAGCACACTTCCCCTGTGTCGGTCACAAACACCCAAAAATGTCAGTGACTTAAATCAGCCAAGGTGTATCCCGCACCCACACTACAGCTTCAGCTGCTGGTTGGCAGGGGATCCCTTGGAACCCCAGCTGCTGGGGTCACTTACCTCACAGCTCATTGACAAGACCAGGCCCAGACCCCAGTCCTGCTGTGTGCTTGCCAGGGGGAGGGCCAGACATGTTTTCTGAGAGTCTTTATAACTCTCACATCCTTTCACGTCACATTAGCCAAAATTGTGTCCTTTGCCTGTCCCTGAACCAACCCCAGGCGGGTAGAAGGGTTTCAGTCATGACTGGCTCTGATCTGAGGTGGAATGGATGTTGGAGGCGCCCTAAGGATTCACTCCAGGGCGTAGAACCAGTGTCCCTGGGACATGAGGCCACAGGGAAAGCCTTCTGCCATTTCCTTCCCTAGATCTCAGCCCTCCCTGCGAGTGTACAGAGCCGGCCTCCAGGAGAATCTCTGTCCAGGAGATAACTTTGGTATTTCATCCACCCTGCAACCCTGTGAAGTAGAAAATGTCATTATCCCATTTTTCAGATGGGGAAGCTGCAGCTCAGACTAACGAGCACTTGCCTGACCAAGGTCGCAGAGCTAGTAAGGGATGGTGCTGGACTTCGAGGCCCACTCTGCCTCATTCTGGAGCCCGAGCACATAGCTTCTCTCCCACAGCTCCTTCCTCCAACAGGGGGACAGGCACAGCGTTCTGGCCTGTTGGCACATTGTCACAGCTCGGTGTGTGCGTCAGCGTTGGGCTATGTGTGGGGGACACAGGACATCAGTCGGTCTTTTGAGGAAAGGCCTACTGCGATCGCCTCTTGACAGTTGAGAGAAACTGCAGCTCAGGGCTAGGAAGGGACTGTCCCTGGCTGAGAAAGAGGCCAGGGCCCCTGTACCTACAGACGCTTTAGCCCTGAGACAGGCCTGGGAAGTGGGGCTGCTAACAATAGCTCATCCCGTTTCACGGCCAAGAAATAAGACCCCTGAGGAACCTACGGGTAGGGCCTCCGCCCTAGTGGCTTTTGCCCTGCCTTCCCTGGAGGACCCTGCATGGCCCTGCGCTCCCTGGCGTGCTTCCCAGGCAAGACTCATTCCTGACCCTCCGCTAATAGCACGTTTCCAGGATTACTCATCTAGCCTCCCCTCCGCGCGGAGCCTCCAGTGTATTTAAAACCCACCAGTGAGCAAGTCTCCGGCTCAGGTGGTTTTTGTCACATCAGCCCCTCACCCTGTGCTTGCCTCTCACTCCCCTGCAGGTATGCAGCTGCCCCACACCCACTGCTGTCTTTTGATCCCCACTTCAGCCACGATGGGATGTCCAGCGACTCCTCCTCGGGCGGCCTGACCAGCCAGGAGAGCACCATGGAGCGTCAGAAGCCAGGTAGGGCCTCCCCAAGGCTGGCTGTGCCCGCCCGCCTTGCCCCGCAGGACCTCTTCTAATCCACCAGGTGACCCCCCTCCTCATGTCAGAGATGGGTAGAACCCAAAAGGAAGCTGTTGGAGCCACACACGAGATGAGGGAGGTCACCCAAGAGAGCAGCACAGACCAGTGAGCCTGATCCTCCTCCATCCAGACGGGGCATCAGCAGATGGCACTCCCTCGGGAGCCAGCGTCCAGATGTGTGAAGCGGGGGTGGCGACCTCCCGGGGAAACAGCTGAAAGTGGACCAAAAGCGGTGCCGTCAGGGGAGCAGAACCGACTGTGTTCTGAGGCTTTTCCTTACATAACCCCTCCTGTGCTCTCTTCCCACTGCTGTGGATATACGGCCGATGCCGAGAGCAGAGCCCAGATCCTGAGTGTCTGGAGTGATAACCTGTCACGGAGTGAACGCCCCACGCCCCACACCTGGGGTGAGAGGCCGAACACGGCCAGCCTCCAGAAGCCCCCCGGGCTCCTCCCAGTCAGCGCCTCCAGAGGCCGCCCCTGCCCTGCTTCTCACAGCCAGACTTAGTTCTGCCTCTTCCTGCGTTTCATGTATACAAAGCAGACCCCTGCAGGCTAGACGCATCGTGTGTGCGTGTCTGGCTTCTGTCGCTCAGGATCGCCCTCTTGAGCATCGGCCACATGGTCGGAGCAGTGCAGTTTCCGAGGCGTATTCCCCTGTATGAACGACCCACGACGTATTACTCCATTCTGGCGTTGATGGACATTTGGGTCGTTTCCAATCAGGGACGGCTTAGAATAGTGCTGTTGGGAATATTCTCGTACCTGCCTGTGCTGAGCACACGCTCACACTTCGGTAGCATGTCTGCCTGGGAGTGGAATGGCTGGGTCACGTGTTGAACTTTGTAAGAAGCTGCCACCCCTTTTCCCAGGGTGACAAACCATGTCACGCTCCTGCCAGTGACAGAGGAGCACTCTGGTTGCCCCGTGTCCTCACCCACCTTTTCACTTCGGCCGTTCTAGAAGTGAGCGCCTAGTGGCATTGCCTTGCACTTTTAATGTGCATTTTCCTGGTGCCTGACGAGACTGAGCATCTTCTCCTCTGTTTATTCTCCTCTGTGTGATGATTAATCATGAGCATGTGCACTTAGATGAATATTTGACATATAATTTCACACAGCAAACTTGTAGCCCCTCCGAAGCCTGAGAACTGCTAGATGGATGGGTGGGTTCAAAAGAAAGAAAACAAATGAAGCGTCAAAGAGCATTGACATTTGGAGGAGGGAGACATGGAGCTGTCCTTTTAGATATTCAGGAATTTCCAGGCAGCTCCAGGGGATGACCACATCAGCACGTCTCCAGCCCCCTCAGGCACGGTGGGGCAGGGAAGAGCTTGCATGTCCCAGGATTAGTGGCCTGGGAATTCCTTGGCACCCCAACCCCCATGGTTCCCTTAAACCAGGGAAAATGGTTGAACTTCGGGCAAGCAGGTCACCCTCCCGACTTCGCTCTCCCTTCTGCTGCCCCTGGGGCCTGCAGACACGGCTTGCTTCCCTCCTCGGCATGGCCCTGCCTGCCCCTGCCCGCCCTTCTGTGCTCTCTGCTGCAACACACACAGATCTGCATCTCTTTCTCCCCGC
>NC_138384.1:39785132-39811975 GCF_054177405.1 Leptonychotes weddellii
CCCCCAGAAATCAGGGCAGTCTGTTTAGAAATCATCCTGAAGCCTAGAATTTGCTGAAGACACAGAGACAAGGTAGTTCAGGGTGGGGAGAATCAGGCACCATGACAGACGTGGGGAATTACCCAGATCAGATGATAGCAATCCTGGGAACAGCAATATGATTCTGCACACATGTTAGATGCCCGGTGCTGTACTAGGTAATCCCCGTGCCCTCTTATTTAATCATCTCAGAAATGCGACAGAGTGGGCACTTTCTACGGCCCCATTTTAGAAATGAGGAAGATGAGGCCCAGGAACGTTGTCACTGGTCCGAGGTCCCTGCTGGTGAGAGGCATGATTTGGATGGAACCAAGACCTGTTGGGTGCTAGAACCCCTGAGCCCCCAGCGTCCACAGATGCCACCCACAGCCCCTCACCTGCCAGGCGTGAGCATTTCTCAAGCTTCAGAGCACCTAGGTTGGGAAGGTGGCCCCTGAGTCACCAGCTGCCCCGAGTCAGCCAAATTCATGTCTGTCACGTGACAAGGGAGATCATTCCATCAGGAGAGCCAAGAGGTCACCAGGGGCTGGTCCAGAGAACCAGGGAAGAGCTCAGTATCAGGGCCTGCGAAGGGCAGAGCCGAGGACCCTGGGGCAGCCCAGGAGGAAAGGAATCTGGCCCTTCATCCCTCCATTCATTTGACATGTCGCTAATGATAAACACCAGCCTGGGTGTCAGGACACACAGTGGGAGCCAGACAGGCACGTTCCCTGCCTTCTTGAAACTGACAGGCTGGTGGAGAGACGGACAGCAGACGGGCACACAGTGATAAATGAGCACCATGAAGGCTGAGTAACAAGTGGAAACTATAACACAGTGCTGAGAGAAATGGACAGGTTTCGGGGGAATCTCTGAGCAAATCACATTTCAGGCAAGACTGGAAAAAGGCAAAGGAGTCCGCTGGGAGGAGAACATTCCGGGGAAAGAGAATAGTCAAGGTATACTGAGGTAGCAGCTGCGTGTAGGAGGAACAGTAAGGAGGCCGTGTGGCTGGAGAGGTGGCGGAGGCTGAAGTCGGAGGTGACGGGGCCAGAGCCTGTGGGGGGACTTTGTCCTTTGCTCAAAGTGGGACAGGGGCTCTGTCCTTCTGAGCAGAGGAGGGATGAGGGTTTCCGTGACACCCTATCATCTGATCTGAGCAGAGGAGGGATGACTCAGGTGTTTACAGGGGCCTTCTGGCTACAGATTCTTGTAGGGCGGGGACGCAGGTGAGGGAGATGGGCAGGTTCTAAATACAGTCGTTGGAAGGTAGAGTTGACAGAATTTCCTGATCCTCTATGTGGATACGGGAGACGGGAGTCGAGGGTGACACTGTGGAGCCACGTGGATTGAGTAGGAAAGACAGTGAGCGATGCAGATTTGGGGGAAGATAAGGAGTTGGCTTTGGCCACGTTCAGCAGGAGGCATTGGGAGGCAGCCACATACACGAATCTGAAGTCAGGAGAGGTCTGGGCCAGAGAGGGAAAGATGGGAGTCACCAACGTTATAGGTGGTAGTTGAGGCTGGATGCGGCTGCTACAGGGTTGGCTCTCTGTAGAAACATGGTCTCCAGCATGATCTGGCCACCTCCCAGGAAACCAGTACCTCCCGGGCCTGTGGGAGGCTCTACGGAGGAAAACCGTCTCCGGAGGTGGAGAAGGTAGAAGAAGTGGGCAGCCTCCCCGCCACCACATGGACAGGACACCCTTGACTGTGCCAACCAGGCTGTTCTCTGCAGTGGCCCTGAGTGCCCCGCCCAGCGTACCAGAGCAGGAACCTTCCCTGGCAGGAACATGGGCCCACAGTGCACTGGGGCTGCCCTGGAGGCAGCAGCCTGTGCTCGTGAGCTAGGCTCCAACAGGCCCTGTGGGAAGCTCAGAGTCAGCCACATGACCTCGGTGGTGACCTCATTTGTCCCAGCTTCAGGGCCCTCCTCTGCGGTGGACATACTAACTGTCTCTCCTTCCTGCATGGTATGAAGGTCCAGTGAGATCACCCCCACACAGCCCTCTCAGCACAGACCCCAGCCCATCATTAAGAGAATGATGATGGCTGTTTTGCAGGCACATACTCTTCATCGTTGCTAGTGTTGTCCCTGTTGGGGAAACACAGAGAGAGGGTGCAGGGGTGGACAGCACAAGTCTGAGGCCCTTTCTGTGTGACGTTGGACCAGGTACTTAACCTCTCAGAGTCTTGACATCCTTCATCTTTCGGAAGTGGTGTAATATCCACCTCGCAGTATTATTGGGAGGACTTGGCAAGGTAATGTGCGCAAAGCAGTTCTGGTATTACCTAACACAGGTCATGTGCTTAATGGTCATCTTTATTATCATTAATTTCAACACAGCAGTGATCAAAAGTGTGGCCCCTGGGGTTGGACCACCAGGGTTCCAGTCCTCTGTCCCTCTGTCCGTGCATTTGTGTTTGGTAGGTATTAACTGGTCCTCCACTGGAGCTGTACATTTTTTTTTTAAGGTCAGTTGCTGAGTTGAAGCACATTGACTACCTAGAAATGTAGTCATTTACACCCACACCAGCTGTCCCAATTTTAAACCTATCTTACCTGGTTCCAACAGCAACTCCACTTGTGGAGTTCTGGCCCAACACAATCCCACGCTTGCTCAAGGCTGCACATAGAGGAAAAGCCACCCAAACATTGTCGTAAGGAAGAATTAAAAATAACCTAAATGTTCCTCAGTAGGAAGCTGGTTTAAAAAGTGACATCCAGGGCGCCTGGGTGGCTCAGACGGTTAAGCGTCTGCCTTCGGCTCAGGTCATGATCCCAGGGTCCCGGGATCGAGCCCCACATCGGGCTCCCTGCTTGGTGGGAGGCCTGCTTCTCCCTCTCCCACTCCCCCTGCTTGTGTTCCCTCTCTCGCTGTGTCTCTCTGTCAAATAAATAAATAAAATCTTTAAAAAAAAAAAAAAGAAAAAAACCCCACAAAAGTCTTAAAAAAAACTAAGGAAGGGCACCTGGGTGGCTCAGATGGTTAAGCGTCTGCCTTCGGCTCAGGTCATGATCTCAGGGTCCTGGGATCGAGTCCCGCATCAGGCTCTCTGCTCCTTGGGAGCCTGCTTCTCCCTCTGCCTCTCTCTCTCTCTCTCTCTCTCTCTCATGAATAAATAAAAAAATCTAAAAAAAAAAAAGTGACATCCATTCACATGATGGAATGCTATACAGCCATTAAAAACAAGGTAACTTTATGTTCAGTTATGTGACGATGTACTATGATGCTATAAAGTGAAAAGCAAGTGTAAGTGTAATGTAAAGTGAAAAGTCACATTGTAGGACAAGGCTTAGTGTGATTCCATTTTTGTTTAAAGAAATAAGTTATGCACATTTAGGCAGCAAAGGATTGCTACCTTGTGTACATAAAGAACGCTACTCGCCAATAAGATAAAAGACATCAATCCCCTGGAAAAATAGGAAAAGGAAATGAACAGGTAATTCACAAAATAGAAAATTCAAATGGCCAGTAAGGATGAAAATGTGCTCAACCTTCTCTGGGGGTGACGATGGAGGGGTCCTAAGGCTTCAACGAGTTAACCCATGTAAAGCACTAGGATAATGTCTGGCACATACTAAGTGCCTGGTAAGTATTTCATTAGTGAGTGTTGTTCTACCCCAAGACAGAAGTTGATGGGGTCATGGTCCTGTGTGAGCTGAGCAGAGGGGTGGGACCATTTTTAGGGCCAGATTCCTCAGGTGGACTCAGGCCAGGGCCTGAGTCACCTCTAACCACTGATGTGTCTCCTGTCTTCCTGCAGAGCCTTTGTGGCATGTGCCTGCCCAGGCCCGGCTCTCAGCCATGGCTGGAAGCGGTGGGAGCAAGCACGCCTCCAGGCAGGACGCGGCAGGAACAGATTCCCCCAACAGGCATTCCAAAGTGAGTCTGGGCCCCGCCTGCCTAATCCTGGGGAGCCAGGGCCTCAGGAGCCAGCTGCCTCGCCTCCCTGACAGCTGTGGGCTGGCCAGTTTCACCGGGGTGTGGGCCTCTGAACGCCACACATGAGCATGTGCTCCACCTTCGCCTCCTCCACTCTAGCAAAGGGGCTATAACTGCTTGGTCTGGAACCAGCCAGTGAGCCTCTTTCCACATGGTGATTCTGGAACCCAGGCTCGCTGTCCCTTAGGGCCTCAGAGCCCTCTGCTGGGTCCCTGCCTCTTTCTGGCAGATTGGGGTGGGAGCAAGAGAGGATCGGCTGGGAAGTCTCTATGGCCCAGGCCTGGAAATGGCATAAATCATTTCCACTTCTATCACACTGGCCATTACATATGAAAACTCCATCACGTGGCCACACCGCAGCGCAGGGGAGGCTGGGAAACGTAGTCTGGTGTGCCCAGGAAAAGGAAGTGGTTTTGGTGAGCACTCGGCAGTCTCTCTGCATCCCTTCATTCAGCAGGAGTTTGGTGGGCACTTACCACATGCTGGGCCCTGGGACCACAGTGGTGGAGCGGACAGATGAGCCCCTGTGCTCACAAAGCTGACATCCCAGTGGGGGCAACGAGCAGGAAGCAGATGAACACACATGTTCTGTAACAGTTCTGTAGGAACTGGTCTTTGCTATGAAAGAAAACCAAAGCCCAGTTCAGGGAAGAGAGAGCATCAGGCGCTGCTGCTTTAGGGTGAGGTGGTCAGTGAGGGCTTCTGGGGAGGGGACTGAAGCCCTGAGTGAAATAGGGGGCAGTCCATGAACACACCTGAGGGAAGAGCCTTCCAGGCGGAAGGAGCAGCAGGTGCCAAGGCCCTGAGGTGGGGGTAGGTCTGACCCACGCAGAGGAAAGCGAGGAGGCCTGTTTGGCTGCAGCAGAACGATCAGGCGGGAGGGGGCAGATGAAGTTAGAGGCCAGAACATGGGGCCAGACTGCGCAGAGCCTCAGGGAGGACCCTGGTTTTTCCGGTGAGTGAGATGAACCACAGGAAGGTTCTAATCAGGGAAGGGACATGAAATGGTGCATGAAATGTTCACAGCCTCCCTCCGGCTGCATGTAGGGAACAAACTGGGAGCCGGAAGACCAGGGGGGAGGCTGTTGCCGTGGTGCAGTGGGGGGTGGTTGGTGGTGGACGGGCCCAGGCTGGAGCCGTGGAGGACTGGAAGTGGCAGGTCCTGGGTCCCCTTTGAAGGTGCAGGCCACAGGATTTGCTGTGGGGCTGGACATGGGTGTGAGAGCAGAAGCAGGGTCCAGGGTGATTCCAAGACTCTCTTGTGGGGCGGCTGACAGGATGGAGGTGCCTTTACTGAGGCAGGGAAGAAGCGGATCCGGGAGGGAAGGCCAGGAGCGCAGCTCTGTATGCGTTGAGCTTCCGCTGTGGGCGGCACCTTGAATGCGTAAGGTCGTGTATCCCTCTGAGCAGCCCCATGAGGCAGGGTTATCACCCACCCAGCTTTACAGATGTGGAAAATGAGGCACAGGAGAGCTGTGTCATTCACCCAAGGTACCATGGCCAAAAGTGAGGGAGCCAGAGCTTAGGTGTGGGGAGGACGCCGGGAGGGGAGGTCCACGCCCCGGCTGTGGAGTCTGGGATGACACACCCGTCTCGCCTTCCAGGGGGAGCCTCCGTACTCCAGTCACTCCAGCAGCAACACCCTCTCTAGCAACGCATCCAGCAACCACAGCGACGACCGCTGGCTGGACCCCCTGGACCCCCTGGAGCCGGAGCAAGACCCCCTCTCCAAGGGTGGCTCCAGCGACAGTGGCATTGACACCACCCTCTACACCTCCAGCCCCAGCTGCGTGTCCCTGGCCAAGGCGCCTCGGCAGGCCAAGCCACACAAGCCCCCGGGAAGCATGGGCCTCTGTGGGGGCGGACGGGAGGCCGCTGGGCGGTCCCACCATGCAGACAGGCGGCGGGAGGTCTCGCCGGCCCCCGCAGTTGCAGGCCAGACCAAGGGCTACCGCCCGAAGTTGTACTCCTCAGGCTCCAGCACCCCAACGGGCCTGGCAGGGGGGAGCCGCGACCCGCCCAGGCAGCCTAGGTAAGCCACTGCTCCTTACCCCGGTCCTTCGGGGAGCCCTGACCACCGTCTCATCCCCCCGCAGTCCCGACATTGGGGTTCCCCTCCCTAGATACAGGCTCGCAGACGGGTGTGCTTACACACTAGTTTGCTTCCAAAGTCGGGAGGCTCGTGGACCACCCGCTACTGCCCATCGTTCAGCCCTCGGGTACCCTGGGTGGAGGGCAAGAAACCCCTGGCTGTCTGCTTCATCTGTCTCTGGTGCGCTCTGACCCTGTTTCTCTTTCCTTCTCTCTCTGCTTGAGACTAGTGGTTTTATGCTTTCTGAGGGTAACTGAATGTGTTAGGAGAGTGCATTTGGTTGGCAGTAACAGGACATCTGACCCACAGTGGTTTAAACAAACAGAGGTTTCCCAGTCCCCTGATGGGAAATCCACAGAGGGCAGAGCCAGGCTAGGACAGCAGCTCAGGGAGGGCCTCAAGGCCTGGACCCCGGTCTTTCCTGTGTCACCATTCTTATCATACTAGCTGCAGCTTCCTCGTCTGACATAGCCGTGGTGCCCTTGGAGGGCATGGGGCCAGAGAACAGAGGAAGATCGCTTCTTATAGCTCCCTTTCTCTGGAGAAAGCAAAAGCTTTCCCAGAGCCCTTTGAGCAAGCGGTGTCGCGAGGAGGTCTGAAAGACCACGGTTTAGTCTGCCAGCTCCTAGAGGGCCGTCGAGCACAGACTGCAGGATCCTGCTCGGAGTTCCTGATTCAGTAGGTCAGAGCGGGGCCTGAGAATATGCATTTTGTTAAGTTCCTGGTGGATGGTGATGCTGCTGGTCCGGGGACCACACTTTGAGAACCACTGGTGGCCAGGCAGGCAGGCAGGGGAGTAAGTGAGAAGGAACTGGCATTGGTGACCCATCAGTCTGGGGCCTGGACCGCATACGCTTTCAGCATCGGATGAAAGCCGCGAACCATCTCCCAGAAGAATGCACGGGGGTGGGAAAACGCTTCTGCCCTCACAGGGCTCACGTGGTTCTGGTACGTGTGTCCCCTCGAGGTCTGCGACCCCAGGCAGGGATTACGCTGCTGCCATCCCTGGTGCAGACCCCGGAGGGGCCAGCCCAGGACCCTGATACGGGGGGGGGGGGGGGGGTGTCGGGTGTCCTCCTCTCCTTTGGTTTCCTGATGCCTTTGCCAGTCCTCAGACCTACGGCCTCTCTCCACACAGGACTCCTGCCCCCAGGCAGTGGCCTCAGGCCTTGACCACAACCTACAGTGGCCTTCGTCCGTGTCTCTGCAGAAATAGCTGTGTTTTTTAAAAGGCAAAGCAAAAATGCCCCAAACAGTACTTAGCCTGTGTGTGAAGCATTCTGATGTAGTCTCATCTGTTGAGACCGTGAATACATCTCAATACCTCCTTAAATGATCTCTTGACTTAGCAGTGGTTCTCTGACAGATTTGGAAACCACCGTGTTTGAGAGTGCTCCACCCCCTTGCTCTGGTCCCCAACCTCCCTGAATCAGGGGTCTCAGGGCACAAGATGGAGAGGGCACAAGTCCCAGTGAGCTTACTTAGGCCCTGGCTCAGCCCACCTCCCCACACAGGTAGTTCTCAATCATCTAAACTCTCAGACTTTTGATCAGCTCCTTCGTCCATTCATTTATCCATCTGTTTCACTCACAGATAATTTCTTAGGGATCTGTTGGGTCACAGACGCTGGGGTGGGAGCTGGAGAGAGATACTGAGCAAATGCAGACGAGTCCATCAGGCCATCACTGAGACAAATGTCAAAGTGCACCCACCCAGAAGGACTCTGCACCAGGAGAGTCCTTGGTGCCACGGGGGTCCCAGGTCTCAGTTCTCCTAGTCCCTGTGCTGGGCATGGGACCGTGTTAGTGAATCTGAGCAACTGTAGGGTTTTGAAATCTATGATATAAAGGCAGCAGCGCTGGGGAGTAGACTGTGGCTGAAGCCAGGGGGTGGGTATAAAATTACCCTGTGTCTGAGAGAAGGATTTGCTGAACCCAGAAATGAAGGGAATAAAATGGGAGAGGAGCCCACTACAAAAGAGGGGCCTGTGGTTGGGAGCGTTAATTTGCATACAGACAATTGATGCTAATTGCAAATCATTCTTATCTACTCATTAAGCTGCTTCCCGAAGTTTTCTCCTAGGCAACCAGGCTGTAGTGTGGAACGGCATTTCCCAAAATGGGGTGCTTGAGGTGATTTGGGTGGTACAGGAGGAAAATGTGTTTTTTTAAATGGATATATGTTTGCTTTAATGAGTATTAGGAAAATGTTCTCTGCCAATCCCCTGCTTTTACAGATATGGTCTTGGACAAGCTAAGGAAAAGAAAATTAACTGAGTTGATTTAAAGAAACATCTGCCTGGTAGATGAGAGGATGGACCTCCTCCGGGGTTCAAGCCCTCCCTCTGCCTTGCCTTGGCTGTGTGGCCTTGGGTAAATGACTGAACTTCTCTGGGCCTCAGTTTCCTCGTCTATAAAATGGGGGGATGCATTGCATGCCTCTACCTCCTAGGGATGCGATGAAGACTGAATGAGCTAATGATTGTAGGGCCCTTAGGACAGTAGTGGGCAGTAGACCCTGAGCCTGCTGTCATTGAAATCACAGGGGATTGTTCTAAAACGAACTAAATCAGAATGTTTCTCCCGGGCCATGCCTATAACAGGCAGTGCTGGGGACAGCACAGTGACTTGAGACAGCCCCAGGCCTGCCCTTTCGGGGCTCAAAGTCCAACAGGGGAGACAAGCCCTTCCCCAGAGAGTGGTAGCCCGGAGTGGGCAGTGTCCGGGTGAGGGAAGCACCTGGGATGTGGAATCCTGAAGGAGGGGCCAGACCCCATCGTGGAAGGGGCTTTCCTAGAACAGGAGGGTAGAGTGTCCCAGACAGAGAGGATGTGCAAGTCCCACTGTGGGCCCCACTCTGCTGGCCCTCCCCCAACCTTACCATCTCGGCAGGGGAACCAAGTTCCCAGACGGTCGCTGGGCACCTGCGCCCCGAGAGGCCCACGCGCACCTCCACTGTCAAGGCCCCAAGCCGCCCACCTACCTTGTGCAACCGCTGCCCTTAACCTGCTTGCTTGGGCTGAGCTGCGGGGACAGCCTGCTGCCCAGCCTCGGCTCCTCGAGGGCAGGCATGCGCGCCCCACAGCTGCTCTTGGCTCTAGTTCCCCAGTACTTTGTAACGGAGCCCCCCGTGTTTGTTCGCACAGCGAGTGCCCCGTGTGTGCCCGGCCCCTGCTGGGTGCTGCGGGCGCGCGGGGCCCCTGCTGTCCTGACACTGACCAGATACCACGGAGACAGCAGGCAAAGAATGATAAAAGTAATGACTGGATTGTGCTAGGGGAAGGCCTGGGGAGAGAAGACCACTGGGGTCTGAGGGTGGATGTGGGGCAGGGCTGGAGGGAATGTCTGACCTATAGCCTGAGGGGCAAAGGGAGTTTCCCTGAGGAGGGGTCATTTCCAAGATAAAAGCAACAAGGAGGAGGGAGCAGGTGAGTGGTTTCTGAGGGGCTGATGATATATTCTTGACCCAGGGTGCAGTTATATGGTGTCTGCTTTGTGACTATTTCTTAAGTTATACGTATATGTTTTGTACACTTTGCTGTACGTGAGCTATGTGCAATTAAAAAAGAGAGAGAAAGGGGCACCTGGGTGGCTCAGTCAGTTAAGCATCCAACCCTTGATTTCAGCTTGGGTCATGATCTCAGGGTGGTGAGATCTAGCCCTGCATCGGGCTCTGTGCTCAGAGGGGAGTCTGCTTGAGATTCTCTCCCTCTCCCTCTGCCCCTCCCCACTCTCTAAAATAATAAATAAATCTTTTAAAAAGAGAGAGAGAGAAAGGAAAGATGGGATGTGGAGAGGGTGTCCGTATGAAAGGGAGCAGCATGTGCAAAGGCCCTGAGGTGGAAAGGAGGGTGGATGCCGTCAGGTCACTGAACCACACGCTCCTTGGCTCAAGGGTAGAAGCTGAGGGGGCAGCTGATGGGAGGTTTTTCGGGAGGTCAGCAGGAGCCAGACCACACAAGGCCCTGTCAGCCACATTACAGAATTTGGATTCCATCCTCAGAGCTATGGGCAGCAAACAAAGGTTTCAGCAGCAAGGGTAGTAGAGGCAGATTTATGTTTTGAAAGATGGTGCTAGAGATGGGACTGGAGGCAGAGCATCAGGGATGGGGCTGAGGCTGAGATGAGTGAGAAGGAAGGGACCTGGGCCGGAGGACGGAGCAGCTGTGACTGTGTCAGCAAGTGGCTTTGCTAGGACATAAGGAGGGAGGGAGGCACAGGTCTGGGATGGTGCCAGCGAGCTGAGAGTCAGGAGGCTGCTGCAGACAGGGAGTGGTGAGGTTCTTAAGAAGAGGAGAGCGGGGCAGGCCCAGCCCGAGAGGAAGGTTATTCTTATCACTAAAGCACCCACTGTGTGCCGGCGACTTCCAAACATGGTGACATGGCAGGGAACAGAGGTGTTTCTCTTGTGGAGCTGACATTCTCCCGGAGAGAGAGCAAGACAGACTGACAACTGAGCAACCACGTGATCTCACTATGCCGGGGGCTGATAAGGTCTGGGGAGAAAAACCCAACAGGACGGAGAGCCGGGAAGGCCTCTCGGAGGAGTTGGTAAGGGATTGACCTGGGTAGAGGAAACAGCAAATGCCATGACCCTGAAGGTGAACTCATCTGCAGTGCTTAAGAAATGGTCAGGTGGCCAGAGAGGGGGGGAGCAGACAGGGCAAAGGGGGGAGAGTGGCAGGAGGTCGGTTTTGCAGGGTAGGCCAGAGCCCGGTTCTGGGAGGCTTACCAACCACAGTCAGCCGCTGGGATTTGGCTTGGCTCTGAGGGACGTTGGGAGCCATGGGAGGAGTGCGAATGCATGATCTGACTTAGGTTTGAAAAAGATTACTCTGGGGGGAGAAAAAAAAAGATTACTCTGGACAGTTTGAAGGATGGAAGGAGTTGAGTTTACCCGCAAAACTCGGGGACTGCCAGGAGAGGGATGGGTCAGGCCGTGCCCGAACAGGGAGACACCCGCCCCCTCCCTCCCTGTGCTGCAGCCCTGCCACGGAGGCCTGTAGCGGCTTGTGCCCATCGATGATTTCAGGGACTTCGCAGACGCTCTCCCCAGACGTTCGTCATGGGAGCCCAGCTTCCAGGCACACGGCCAGGCGTCAGCACCCGCTGTGGGCACCGCAGTGGGCCGAGTGATCCCAGGCGGGCAGCCACCTGGCCCCCCGCCCTCTCCTGAGGCAGCACACGCTCCAAAGCTCCCTAGGTTTCCAGAGCAATTTGTCAGAGCTGTGAAGGGGCACTCAGAGGCCCTCGGCTCCACGGGGAGCTGCCACGGCCAGGCAGGAAGCACGTGGTTTTGCTTCCCCAGGCTAGGCTGGGAGGGAGTCCCCGGGGTACCGTTCTGGGTACACGACCCTTAAAGGCAATGCGAGGGCCTCAGGATCCACCGGGGTCACGCATGACAGAGACCCACTTGGAGAGTCACAGTCAGTCTGGGCATGGAGCCCAAGCTCTCTCAAAGAAAGTGGGGAGCAGTGTAAAGGCCCCAAGGCCAAAATGTTTCTAGCTGGAAAGAGTTTCCCCGCGGCTGGAACCTGGTGAGTGGGAGGAGTTGAGGGCAGAGGGGGCCGGCCAGGTGGCGTGGGGCCTCCTGGGCAGAGGGGAGGACTCTGACTCTACCCTGAGTTAGGCAGAGCCACAGAGAGTCCTGGGCAGAAGAGGGCTGTGATCCGACTCAGGTGTTCACAGGCTCCCTCTGGCTGCGTGTGGTGGGGGGTGGGCAGGAGGAGGTTGCTGCTGTGATGGGCATGGGGTGGAGGTGATGAGCACTGATTGGATTCTGCATCAGTTTGACCCCATGTCCTACCCTGGAGCATAACTCCAGCCACAGGCAGGGACTGGTTCAACTCTCAAGGCCATGCCAGACACCATGTCAGGCCGAGAGGGCAAGGTTGGTCCAGCAGTTAAGGCCAAGCAGTGAGGGGTATGGTGGGGAGCAGTGTTATTTCCGGGACTCTGGCCTCAGACTACCAGTGTCCAGATAACAGCTCCACAGCTGTCCCAACTCTGTGATCTCCGACAAGGCTCCTTAGTTTCTCTGAGGCTCAATTTTCTCATCTGTAAGATGGGGTTAATAATAGGATCTGTGGTCTCTGGCTGCCAGAATGAACCAACATCATGCATTTAAAGTACTTCGCACGGGGCCTGAGACGGCGCTGGGTCCAAAAATATCCCCCTGCTGCTAGGTTTCGTTTGCACTTACCACGTATTTATCGTGACTGCCGTTGTCCTTGAAAGTACAGGCTCGTGGTTAAAAGCAGGGTCTCTTGAGCCAGACTGGGTTTGCATCCTGGCTCCATCCCCTACCAGCTGCATCACTCGAGGCAAGTTATTTCATCTCTCCGGGCCTCAGTTTTCCCACTTGAAACCTGGGGCTGGTGTAGCTCCTGCCTTGTGGGGTTGCCAGGACGATTAATGAAGGGACGCCTGGAAGATGCTTAGTGCAGGGTCGCTCCATGCTCACGGGCTCCGCATAGCCAGCGCCGTCCCTCCCTCCCAAAGGCTTGTCGCCCACCCGGGGCCACCCACCGAGACTGGAGTGTTGAACGTGTGCATGCAGATCTGGCTTCTCCAGCCAGCCCATGGTTTTTTCAGCTTTTTTCGGAAGCCACAAAAGCTTTTCCTCGCACAGAATCCTAAGTGCTCCCTGAGACAACACAGATAAGCGCGTCGCCTCTCCGGGTGCAGGTGGGATGGGAGTGCAGGCACACCACATCCATTCACAACTTTGCACACATGACCTCCAGCGGTGGTGCTGCTGGTCCCTCGTTTCTCGGAGGAGGGGACAGGCTCACTGAGGGGAAGGGAGCCTAGCTAAGGTCGCACAGTGTGTCGCTCAGAGCTGGGGTTGGAACCCCAGGGTCAGGTGAGTGGTGCAGCCCGCGTTCTCGTCCACCGCACGGTGCTGCCTTGTTTTTCAAGTCCTGGCTGAGGCCCGGGGAAGGCATCTGTCCATGTCGGTGCTTCAGAAAGGGATCGGTAGGTGGGGTTAAAAACTCCACCCCGGACTGGGTACCTGGGCTCATGGTCCACGGATGTGTGGGAAGGGGCGCCCACCTCAGGGCTGGGTCGAGAGACACAGCATATTCCGGGGGATCGTTCTGTGTTGAGGCCATACTGTGTGCGAAGGACCATCTACTCCTGAGTCTTGGAGAAGTTGAAGATAGGGACACAGTCAGGGGCATGCCTTTGGCTACAAGTAACAGAAAAGCCCAGCTCAGCTGAAGCAAGTCTGTTCTCTCACGGAATGAAGTGCCAAGTTAGGGAGGGCCCCAGGACTGGGTAATGTATTGACTCAAAGACCTAAGTTCTTTCTCTGTTTTGTGTCCTGCCTCCATCAGCCTACAGGCTGGTTCCCCTCCATCTCAAGGTGGCAGTCCTTCACCCAGGTAGTCACGGTGTCCAGTGGAGGAGAACGTGATGTTTTCTGCAAGTGTTTTTTGTTAGCGAAGAAAGCTTGCCCAGAAATCACCCAGCAGACAACCCATAGACGCACTCCCTGACATCTCACTGGCCAGAAATAGGTTACAGACCCACCCATACCCCTCCCAGCAAGTGACCTCACTCAGTCAGGACTTGCCCCCTGGGCTGGGTGGTGTCAGGTCACCTCCCTCAAGCAAGGGATGAGTAAAATCAGCCTCTGTTTACAGGTTGAGGGGGGATTAGGCCGACACCCACAGTGTCTGCGGCAGCGCCTGAGGAGGGTCCAGCGCATCTCGAAGGAGGCAGTGGATGGAGCCTGCTGGTAGAGGCAAAGGGCGTTTGTCTTTTCCCCTTCCTTCTTTAATCATCTCTTGTTTTTTCAGCTCACGGAAGCTGAATGAACGTGCCTGATGGCCAAGTAGAGAAATGTAAAAAGGTTAAAATCACTAGCGATAGATTCATAGAGTGGACCCCCTGTGGCCATTAAAGAGAGGGGGCTTGTGTGGACTGACACGGACAGATCTACAGAATATATTGTTACGGGGAGAGCAGGGTGCGCAGCAAGCTTATCATACGCGGCCATTTATTTTACAAAGAAAAGCGGGAGGGGCGCCTGGCTGGCTCAGGTCATGATCCTGGGGGTCCAGGATTGAGCCCCACCTGCATCCCGCTCCCTGCTCTGCTTCTCCCTCTCCCTCCCCCTGCTGCTCCCCCTGCTTGTGCGAGCGCTCTCCCTCTCTCTCAAATAGATAAATAAAATCTTAAAAAAAAAAAAGTGGGAACCATACACACTCCCTCTCACACCCGTGTGCTGTGTGTGCCCAGGCTGTCTGCTGAAGAAAGGATGGGTCTCGGTTGCCTCAAGCAGGGAGACCAAGGTGTCAGGTACACTGCCTTTTTCCCCTGTACCACCGGTATGGTTTCATTGGACTTGTGTTCTGCCCATGTTCCCCTCATTACTCCCTCCAGAGATCACCAGTCTGTGCACACTTCCCCAGAGATTTTCCTCCAGACCTGCACCAGCCCAGTTCTTTCAAGCATTTTTGACCGTTACCCAAAACGGGGGAAGCACTTTATGTTACAATCCCGCACAGACATCCAGAATGAAGTTTCACAAAACGTTGATTATCCTTAACTTACCTCACATCCTGTACACCGATGTTTTTTATTCCTATCTGTCAGGCTTGGGTGTTTTTTCTCCCCTTAATAATGGTCAAGAGCCAGTAAAATGGTTTAATGACCCACAGTTGGGGAAGAAAAAAAAAACTACGGTTGTAAGAAAGACAAAACAAAAAAACCCCAATAATCCTACACTCTTTGTGCATATATAAAAAGAAAGAGCAGAGTCATGCCTTTTTCCCTGCCTGTTTCCACTCAAACATCTGTCCTTGTTTATAAGAAACCTACCTCATTCTTTGAACTGGCTGCATCATTTTGTTTCAGTTTTTTTTAAAGATTTTATTTAATTGAGAGAGAGTGAGAGAGTGCACGAACCAGGGGAGGGGCCGAGGGAGAGGGAGAAGCAGACTCCCTGCTGAACACTGCACGGAGCCTGCCAGAGAGGTGCGGGGCTCCATCCCAGCATCCTGGGATCATGACCTGAGCTGAGGGTAGTCGCTTAACCAACTAGCCACCCAGGCGCCCCGAACTGGCTGCATCATTTTTGATCATCAGGGTGTGCTTGGAACATCTATTAATCCCCTGTTAAAAGACACCCAGGCCAGGTCTAACTTCCTTTCTTTCTTTCTCTTTTTTTAAGTTTTTATTTATTGTCTTAAATAATCTCTACAGCCAACATGGGACTCAAACCCACTGCCCTGAGATCAAGAGTCACATACTCCTCCTACCAAACCAGCCAGGCGCCCCTAACTTACCTGATTACACACAGCACTGCGGTGACCATCCTTGTATGTGCCCACAAGTACTTGTGCAGGCTTTTCTGTGGCACAGATTTCTGGGAGGTCAGATGTTAGACTGATGCTACTCATCCTTCAGTTCTTGGCTCAGCTGCCGTTGCCTCCCTGGGGAGGCCTCCTGATCACCCTGAGGTCCATTCCTCGTGTTATACGCTCCCTGGCTCCCTGGGCATCCCCCCACCAGTTTGTAACCGTGGCCCCATTAATAGATGTTGCTAAATCTTAGAAGGCATATCTAGTCAGAGCTTGCTTCTTTTAATCCAGTCTGACAATCTTCTGTCTTTCACTTTGGGTGTTGAAACATTCACATTTAGAGAAATCATTGATAACAATTGAATTTACATTCCCCATTTTGCTATTTTCCATATGGTTACTCTCTTCTTGCTCTGTTCTTCCTTTTTTTTTTTTTTAAGATTTTATTTATTTGAGAGAGAAAGTGAGAGCAGGGGGAGGGGCAAAGGGAGAGAGAGAATCTCAAGCTGATTCCACGCTGAGCATGACACAGGGCTCAATCTCATGACCCTGAGATCATGACCTGAGCCAAAATCAAGAATCAGACGCTTAACCAACTGAGCCACCCAGGGCCCTGCTCTGTTCTTCCTTTACTGCCACCTTTTGTGTTAAATAAATTTAGTGTACTGTTTGGATTCCTCTTGATTTTTTGACCATATTTTTTTAGTTATAATATGCATCTTAACAGTGTAATTTAGATCTAGTAACCTAATTCCAATAAAATATAGAAACTTTTCTCCAAAGGCGCCTGGGGGGGCTCAGTTGGTTAAGTATCCAACTCTTGATTCTAGCTCAGGATCATGAGATCAGGCCCCCGCTTTGGGCTCCCTGCTGAGCGTGGAGCCTGCTTGGGTTTCTCTCTCTCCCTCTGCCCCCTCCCCCACCTCTCAAAAAGAATTTTTTTTTTTTTAATTTTAAAGAAAGAAACTTATCTCAGTATAGCCACATTCCCTTCCCTGTCCTTTGTGCTATTTTTTGTCATTTTATTACATTCGAATATGTTATAAGCCGAACAATATAGTGCTGTTCTTACTGCCTTTTACAATCTTATGTCTTTAGGGAAATTAGAGAAGAAATAAGGAAACATAAATCTATAGTCTTATTCTAACCCACAAATTTACCGTCTTGGACCTTTCATTTCTCCATATAGATTCAGGTCACCATCCAGAGTCATTTTCTTCTTTCTTCTTCTTTTTTTAAGATTTTATTTTTAGGGGCGCCTGGGTGTCTCAGTTGGTTAAGCGGCTGCCTTCAGCTCAGGTCATGATCCCAGGGTCCTGGCTCCCTGCTCATCGGGGAGGCTGCTTCTCCCTTTAGCTTGCTCTGTCTCTCAAGTAAATATTTAAAATCTTTCTTAAAAAAGATTTTATTTTGGTGGCGCCTGGGTGGCTCAGTCGTTAAGCATCTGCCCTCGGCTCACGTCATGATCCCAGGGTCCTGGGATCGAGCCCCGTGTTGGGCTCCCTGTTCGGCGGGAGGCCTGCTTCTCCCCCTCCCTCTGCCCCCTGCTTGTGTTCCTTCTCTTGCTGTGTCTCTCTCTGTCAAATAAATAAACAAAATCCTTAAAAAATAATAAAATAAAATTTAAAAAAAATAAAGATTTTATTTTTAAGCAATCTCTACACCCAATGTGGGGCTTGAACCTGCAACCTGAGATCAAGAGTCGCACTCTCCGTGGACTGAGCCAGCCCCGTGCCCCTGGAGTCACTGTCTTTCAGCCTGAGGACTTCTTTTATTAATTTACCAGGCAGATGAGCAGGCAATCAATTTCTCCGTCTGTTTATCAGGGAATATTTTTATTTTACCTTCATATGTGAAGGATATAGTTTTGCTGGATACAGAATTCTTGGCTGGTGGTTTGTTTCTTTCTGCACTTTGAAAATATTCCATACCATTGTTTCAAATACGAAGTCAGCAGTTAATTATATTGATGCTTCTCTGTATGTGATGAATCCTTTTTCTCTTGAGGTTTTCAAGGTTTTTATCTCACTGTTTGACTTTGAGCTGTTTTTCTGGATATGAATGTCTTTGTATTTACCATGCTTAGGGCTTGGGGAGCTTCTTAGCTGTGTAGGTGAATTTTTTTCATCAAATGTGGGGAGTTTTCAGCCATTGTTTCTTTAAATTGTTCTTCTGCCCTTTTCTCTCCTCTCCTTCCAAAACTCTCGGTGCACACATGTCCGTATGCTTGATGCTGTCCCAAAGATTTTGGTATGGCGGGAAGGTCCTTAGGCATTGAGCTGGGCAGGAGGATGGCAGGAGCCCCAGCCAAAATGCCACAGATTCCCTCTTTTCTCATCTGATGTGCAGCGGCTTTTCAAGCATAGATGACTCTCAGATTGTCGTATGCCCTTGGTCAATGGCCAGAGTGCCGAAATGGTTGTTTTGTAAATCTTGTGCTTCGGGGGAGAGGATCTGCCGGTCTCCTCATTTGATCATAGTCAAAAGTCCCACCCCTTCCTATTGTTAAATTGACCATCAAAAAGCATTTATTGACTTAAACCCCAAAGGCATCAATTTTCTCATTAAATGCCTCTCACTTGAAGTGGAATTGGAATTTTATTTAAAAGTTTCAAAAAGTCACTTTGTCTAGGGGAGTAAACAGCTGGGTCCCCAACTGTTGGGTTCTGGTTAGCAGCATGAGGTTCATTGTAGCACGAATTCCATGGGAATCAAGCATTTGGGATAATGAGCTGTGGTTTTAGATTAGATCAGCAGGAACGTTGTCTGATGTATAGCAGGTACTCCACAGTATTTGAATGAAAGGGCTCCTTGGCAAGCTCTATTTTAAGGAAAAAAAAAAAACTTACAGAACAATATATTAATGCGATCCCATAACAACATAAAATTTTCCTCCTCCCCCCACCAAAAAAGTTCCTACCTCCCTGATCGTACTCAGGTGTATATTTGTAATGCATAGGAGAAGGGAGAGAGGGAGAGGAAGAAAGTGTAAGCGAGCGAGAGAGCGAGCAAACTGTAAACCATGGATCTCTCTAGAGACGAGCAGGTAGGACCCCCACCTTCAGCTACGTAGGCTGTGCCCAGGAGATAGGGAATCTCGGGGTGTGTCCACCCAAAGGTGGTGACTTTTGTAGATTCCCACAGAGGCATAGAGGGCATTCCTGGGGTGGGACTGGGGGCCGTGTATTTGTATCTCTGTTGTGTGAAGGAACTCTGTTGTTTCCCAAGAGTAAATTTAAACAGATCGCTTTGGGGAAACGGGGAATGGATTCAACTGTTTCTCTTGTTTTTACTCTGCAGTGACGTGAGCTCGCGGGCTGGTTACCCCGCTCAGGTTTACAAAACTGCCAGCACAGAGACTCCTCGACCCTCACAGCTGGCGCAGTCCAGCCCCTTCCAGCTCTCCGCCTCTGTCCCCAAGTCCTTCTTCTCCAAGCAGCCCGTACACAGTAAGCACCCGGCGGGATGGAAGAGGACAGATGAGCCCCCGCCACGGCCGCTCCCCTTCACCGACCCGAAGAAGTAAGTGCTCAGACCCCCAGCGAGGTGCTGCAGGAACCGAGCCAGGCGTCTCTGGGCACGGGGCGGGGTTGGTGACCCCTCACTGGCTCATTTGGCAGGGTGCCGTGGGTACAGCTGTGGACAGAACACCCTTAGTTGGGGGGTCAGAGCGTCCCTTGGCGGCCTGAGGGGCACAGCTTCCAAGGAGCTGCCGTGCCGGAGATGGGGTTTGGGGGAGGCGGAGCAGGATGGAGGCCGAGGAGGAGGGGGGCTGGCTTCAGGATGGATATGCTTAAACGGGAGCAGCCGGGGTTGGCTGGCAGACCGAATGTGGGCTGCGGGGAAGGGTGAGGTTGAAGAACACCCCAGGTCCCGTAACCGGAAGGGCAGACTGGCCTTGAGCTGAGATGGGGACTGAGCGAGGAGCAGGCTTGGTTGGGGAAGAGCCCCCGAGCTCAGTCCCGGGTGAGTTGCGTTCACGAGGCACAGAAGCCATGAAGGAGGCGGTTGGGTCCGGAGTCTGGAGCTGAGCGGAGAGGGTCAGGCTAGAGAGGGCAGTTGGGGTGTTGTCAGCACAGAGGCACGAGGCTGGAGGCACACCCAAGGCCAGGAGTGTGGGTAGAGAGGAGGGGGAGGTGCAGGACGGGACCAGAGAGCCCTCAGTGTCCAGAGAGTATAAGGAGGGGCCCAGGCGAGCGTGTGTCCCGGGAGCCCAAACTTGATGGGCTGTGAGCCTCATGGAGGTCCCTCAAGGGTGCAGGAGAGAAGGGGAGGGCAGAATTGGAGGGAAACTGTGTGCTCCGCTCGTTTGAGTGCGGAGAGGCGAAAGAGAGGAGAGGAATATGCATTAGGGAAGGATTTCTGTTTCACGTTAGGAGAATATGGTATCTTGTATTTACTGAGTACTCACTGTATACCAGTCTCGGTTCTTAGCTCCTGTAGATGTGAATCAATTCCCTGAATCCTCACAACAGGTCCGTGAGGTGGACCTGTTACTCACCCCATTTTACAGATAAGGCACAGCAGCCGGTAAGGGATAGAGCTGGTTCCGGGGGAGGCGGATTCTGCCCTCCTCCATCCGGTTCTCTGTAACGTCTTTCATGACCTGGATGGGCCCTTCAAATGTAGGGGTGACAGAGCTCAGAAGGAGAAAGGTGTCAGGAGAGAGAAACTGGTCCCTGCAGATGTCGGCAGGCGAGCCTGGGGAGCTCACACCAAGAATCCAGTTCACAAACATCACTGGCAGCCCCAGGCTCTGAGCCTCTGCTCCTGATCGGAACCTCCAGCGGCTTCCCCCACTCCGGGGATGGATGATCCAAGCACACCGATGGTACCAGGTGTTCGTGTGGCTTGTGCTATGCCCACACTCCTGCCCAGACCCTGCACAATCGGCCTCCTCTCCCCCTGCCCTCCCCTCCTCCCGCGTTGCCCCTCGCTCTCTCTACTACACCGGCCTCCGCTTTCCTCCTGTTTGCCAAGGCCAGGCCAAGCTCGGGGCCAATGTAGGGGTTCTCTAATGGCCTGAGTGTTCTTCTCCCAGATTTGCAGCCATCTCAGGGCAGGGGCTTGGTCCGATGCCACCTCCTCAGATGGGCCTTCCCAGCTGTATGTACCCCCGCCGTCACCCTGTCACTTTCTCTGTTCCCCTGAAAGCAGGCACCGCTGTCTTAGTCACAAGACACCTGCAGGCTGCCTGGCGTTCTGGGTGCTCCTTCGGTGAACGCATGAGTCACGCATCTCGTTTTGATCTCGCTGCCATACAACCCCGTGAGATCTGCAAGGCCCCCACTTTTTAGGGTAGCCAGAGGGGCAAGCCCTGCAGGCCCCGTTAGGCTCTTCCACGTGGCAGCTGACCTGGCCGTCCTTCCCCCGGGTGCGCGCTAGACCCAGTGTGTCACAGTTCTGGAGGTCAGACTTCTGAGATCATGGTGTTGGTGGGGTTGGTTCCTTTTGAGGGCTGTGAAGAGGGATCTGTTCTGGCCACTCTCCCAGCGGCTGGTGATTCCTTGGCCTGTAGATGCATCTGCCCATTCTCTGCCTTCATCTTCACACGGCATCCTCCCTACATGTGTGTCTCTGTGTTGACATCTCCACTTTTTATAAGGAAACCAGTCAGTGGATTCGGGTCCATCCTAATGGCCTCAGTTTGCTTTGGTTACCTCTGTAAAGACCCTATTTCCAAATAAGGTCACACTCAGATACTTGGGGTTCGAACTTCAACATGTTTTTGGAAGGGACCCATAACACCACCTCTCAGGTCTTAACACAGACATGCCATCGTCCTTGGGGAAGCTCATTCAAGCCCACACTGGGCTCACCTTCCACTGACTGCATGCTTCTTCCCTGCCCCGGCACCTGTCCCAGGGCACATCAGATCCTTTTCCTAGCGGCTTGCCTCCTCTGTCCCCCACAGTGAACTGAGAATTCTGGGGGAGCAGAGATACTGTGAGCCCCACCCAGGGCCCAGTACATAGTACGTGCTCAGAAAATATGCCTGGACATATAATAACCCTAAACAAACAAAAAACCCCTTTTCCCCATGATAAGAATTCAAACAAGACTTTTTATAGGTGTGTATGTATGTTTGTTTTAAAGATTTTATTTATTTGAGAGAGGAGCATGAGCAGGGGGAGGGGCAGGGGGAGAAGCAGACTCTCCGCTGAGCAGGGACACCCCCCCACACACACACACACACAGGGCTCAATCCCAGGACCCCAGGAACATGACCTCAGCCAAAGGCAGCCACTTAACTGCCTGAGCCATCAAGGCACTCCTGGATGTGTATGTTTGTATAAACATGTAAACTAAATATATAAAATATATCAATATATAAATATAATAAAATATTTAGGACCACACATAAAATAGTTTCATGGCTGCTTATAATATTCAATAATTTAGTTATAGATACGTTTTTTTAAAGATTGTATTTTTAAGTAATATCTGCTCCCGACATGGGGCTCGAACTCACAGCCCCAAGATCAAGAATCACTGAGTCAGCCAGGCGCCCCATATAGATACATTTTTTAAAGCACATGTGGAAGATAATATGTTAATTTAGAATTGCTTTTGTCCACATACTCCCATTTCATAAAGCTGTTTTATTCAGACTCTCTATGAGCATTTTGGAGATAGTGTCTTTTTCATTGTTAAAAGATCCTTCTGAGTCACCTAACCTAGTTTTCCAAAAACATCATCTTCAAGCTAAATTATTTGAGGTTAAACATACTTTTTTTTTTTTCCGTATATGAAGCTGTCACTGAAATTTTATCCCAAGGCACAGGAGCTCATTTGCATAACTTATTTACCTACGTATATTAATCCCTACTTTACCAAGTCCTGTTATAAGCCCTTCACCTACATTGACTCATTTAATCCTCGCTATAGAACAAGGAGATGCAAGTACTTTGCCTCCCATTTTTCAGATAAGAAAAATTGAGGTACAGGGGCGCCTGAGTGGCTCAGTCGGTTAAGCGTCTGCCTTCGGCTCAGGTCATGATCTCAGGGTCCTGGGATCGAGCCCCGCATCGTGCTCCCTGCTCAGCGGGAAGCCTGCTTCTCCCTCTCCCACTCCCCCTGCTTGTGTTCCCTCTCTCGCTGTGTCTCTGTCAAATAAATAAATAAATAAAATCTTTAAAAAAGAAAAGAAAAATTGAGGTACAGAATGGTTATGTCACTTTCCCAGATTCACTTGGTTAGTTAAGGTTCATCAGTGCAAATATTGTGCTTGTTGGTTTTGTGATTTGTCCCCCAGGGTCACCACATATTATGACCTTATTCCCCACCCCCACCAGGAGTAATTCCCAAATCTGTCTACTTTCTTTGCTTCCCTTGTCATTGATACCAGTCAGGGACGTCTAACACATCCCACGGAGAAATGCTAATGGCCTCATCCAGCACAGTGGTGCTCCCTTTCCGCCAGACTGCTTGGCTGGGGCTATACAGACCTGGCCCCAGTGATCCTCCAGCAACCCCATAGAGGGATCCTGTTCTTACCCCCATTTCCAGATGAGGAAACTGAGGCACAGTTAGAAGCACATAGCCAGGTCCACAGCCAAAAGTGGCAGAGCTAGGATTCGTATCCAGCAAGGTAACTAACAGCATCTCATCATATGAAAGACCCAAGAAGGACTCCTGTCCAGGGCGGTGACTCCTATTTCCTGAGGACTGATTTCTTGGAGGGGACAGTCTCCTCTGTATTGGGGCACATGCTCTAGTTGGCCAAACGACAGTAAGCTAGTGAAGAACACAGAATCTGTGCTCTGTCTCCCACCCCCAGACCTTCTGCTGCAGGCCCCTGGTCAACACTTGGGGAGGGACAGGCCAGCACCTCTGCCTCAGGGGACGGCCAGACAGCCCCATTTTGGCCACTTTGTCCCAGGACTCATTAATTCATTGGCCTGCCTTCTTCCAGCCATTAGAGGGCAGAACAGCGTGGGGGTCAGGATGGAGATCCATTGGCTGCTTACCCCCACCTTAGCCCCTCAACTTCCCTGTCTTTAACCTGGAATGACAGCCATCCCTAGCTCCAGGGTTGTGAGGATTTAGTGAGTTAATCCATTCGAGGCCCCAGCACCACCTTTGAGCTGCCAGGGGCTTAGCAGGTGAGGGTGTGACTGGGCCCACAGGTTTCCCTTCTGACAGGAGGGGCCAGGCTGGAGCCCGGCCGGTTGGGAGGTGGAGCAGGCAGCCCTCAGCCCTCCTGGGCACCGCCTCCTCAACGGGCCAGTCTCGGCCGGGCTGCAGGGCTGGAGATGCCCCTAATGGGCTAGTGGTCACTGGGCCACCCTGAGAAGCCTCCTTCACAAGGTAGGCACAGCCAAGAACAGGCCACCGCTCTTCCAGATAATGGCCCTACACTTCTCTCTGAGTGTTAAACCAGTCAGCCACACAACGTAGGGTTGTTGTGAGGTACACGTGCTTAGGCCCCACTGGCCCCTGGCCCCGCAGACTCCGGGCCCAGCAGGGAAGAAGCAGAGCCTCCTCCAGGAATGGTCTCTGTTGCCTTTAAGTGTGGAGTGGTGGATGGGAGGGCCAGCCCCCGGGTCACACCTGAGGACCCAGCCCCCCCAAGCGTCCTCCTGCAGCGCCACCGAGGGGGTGAAGGGAAATCCCGTGTGTGAAGGCCACCGGGGCCAGGGAGCGCGTGAGCACAGAGGTGACGTGAGGATTTCAGCGAGTCGTAGGGAAACACCCGGTCACTGTCGGCTGGGCTGACAGGCACTGGTGTCTCGTGGTTGGCACCTTCCATTCCAGCTCCTTCCTCAGATTTAGGTCCAGCTCCGTGCAGCCACGGAAGGAGCGGCGGGGAGAGGCCTCTCCCCAGCATCCCCACCCCATAACAGGGCAGCCCCCCTCCTCAACGGGCCTCTCTCCCAGCCATCCCTCCAGGAATATCCGCCTGCCACCTGAGGTGCAGCCCTGCTCTGTGTCCTCACCAGCCACGTTGGCACAGCCCCCGGCCCAGAGAGGCCGACAGTGGTGCTAATTGGCTTAATTAACTTGGCCCTGAGGGAGCTGCCCCAGTTGGAGGCCAGAGCCCAGAGTCAGCTGGGGACAGGCCCAGCCAAGTCAGAGCCATCGGTCACCGTCCATCTCAGGCCCTGCTGTCACAGGAAGAAGGAGTCGCTGTTGTCTGGGGGGACCGTACTGCAGCGCTGCCTTTGTAAGTTGTCTGCCCTTGTTTTCTGCTGTAAGTGGTGTCATTCCACAACACGGCCAAGTCCAAGTTCAGGCAACGCGAGCAAATCAGAGGTGATGTCTGGTGCTGTCGGGCAGACCCCGGAGAGAAGGCACATCTTTCCGGTGTGCTCTTCGTTTGTCTCGTGAAAGGTAAACCCTGGCCAGGATAAAAACCGAACTAGTACCAGAGGGTTCACGGCACAAACCCAGCCTCTGTCCCTTCCCGGCCCCCAGCCGTCCAGCACCCCCCTCCCCAAGCACAGCCATGGCCTTCATTTCTTCCGCGTCCATCCCAAAGTGTTCCAACCGAGACGAGCCCGTGGGACCCCACGTGCTTCCTCCCTCACGCCCCCTTCCGTTGGCCAGTGTGGCTCCCCGTCTCTGCACATCTGCCTTTTTCACTTGCTCTTTCCTCTTCGTATCTCGGGGACAGTTACCATATTAGCACAGAGAAGGTGATCTCATCCTTTTGAACCGGCAGAGAGCAGTCTCTTTTGTCCTCCGGGTCATTAGGTTTTCACAATCATGGGGACCCGAGATCTTGAGAAAAAGGAAACAGGTCGGAATGTACAAGCGCAGTCTGGTTGGTTTTGTTACCCCGGAGTTAATGCCCTTTTAAATGATTGCTTAGAATTTGCCATTTAGAAACTACATCGGGAAATTCTTCCAGAAGAAAAAAATAAGAGCAAAAATGATTGATTTGACGCCCCAAACTGAATTCCATCATACTCTATTCCCTTTAGACACAGCCTGGTGGCGCAGTGAGAGAGTCAGGCCTGCCGCGGAGATGTGTGCGGGCTTGGGGGTTGGGGCAGGACCTTGTACAGGATGTCTCCTGGCGAGCCAGCCTCCCACCGCAGAATCTCGAATGCCCCATCCGACTCCCAGAGGTCCTGGGAGCTGGGAAGGCAATGTTAGCACATGAACACAAAATTAAACAGAACAGGGAAGAAATACTTGTGTTCTTTTGGCTTAACTTTTTAAAATATCTCTGTGCTTTTTCCTGCTTTATAAAAGTCATTGACACTTCTTAGAAAAGGAAGGAAGAGGGGCGCCTGGCTGGCTCAGTCAGAGGAGCATGCGACTCCTGATCTCAGGGTCGTGAGTTCGAGTCCCACATTGGGTGTAGAGATTACTTAAGTTTTTTTAAAAAAAAGGAAGAGAGGAAGGTTGAAAGGAAGGAGGTAAGTAGGGAAGTGGGTTGGTGGGTTGGTTGGTTGGTTAGAAGGAAGGTTGGCTCCGTGTGATTCGCGTTGAACAGCTTCTTCTGAGTGCTTGCAATGTGGCAGGCCTTGTTCCCAACACAGAACAGAAGGCTGCAGATGAGGTGAGAGTGGGACCACAAACACACAAGCGCCTGTGACAAACTGCCAGGAGATGAGCACAGTGAAGCAGCGCACAGGATTGGGTGATGGAGCACACCCGGGCTGGGAGGGGACACTAGAAGCTTGAGTGGTCAGGCAAGGCCTCCCAGAGGAGGCAACATTTGAGATAAGCTGGATAGATGAGAAGCTGCTATTCATGGGGAATGCTGGGGAGGGCAACTCCAGGCTGCCAGAAGAGCCAGTGCAAAGGCCCTGGGGCAGGACCGTGCCTGGCATGCTAAAGGAACATTGGGAGGCCTGTGTGGGAGGAGAGAAGGGCAGAGGCAGGGCGGGGCAGATTGTCAAGGATTTCACAGGCTGTGGTGAGGCACATTTTTGGAAAGCGAATCCCCCAACGTACCCTTCCTTTGGAGCTGAGAGTTTGGTAAATTTTAATACATCAAACTAGGCTATGTGTAAGCTTTGTTTTCTAAAAATGATTTCACACTGTACATACCACTTCTTTATTCCTGTGACATACCGGGGAGAACCTCTTTCTGTGTTAGGTGAACCAGCTCCACTTCTCTTTAATAGCTAGATGGCATGATTCCGTGGGGCCTCGCTCTTCCCCTGCTGGCCAATTCTGTGTTTGCTTCACGGACAGGACCCTATTAAGTGTCCCCATATACTTGGCACACGTAGGTTCACACGGCCCTTTCTGAAGGACACATGCCCAGAAGCAGATAGAGTCCCTCGGGCCGAGAGCATGCACGTTTGAAAGTGTTCCGCGGGAGGGCGCCTGGGTGGCTCAGTTGGTTAAGCGACTGCCTTCAGCTCAGGTCATGATCCTGGAGTCCCTGGATCGAGTCCCGCATCGGGCTCCCTGCTCGGCAGGGAGTCTGCTTCTCCCTCTGACCCTCCCCCCTCTCATGTGCTCTCTCTCATTCTCTCTCTCTCAAATAAATAAATAAAATCTTTAAAAAAAAAAA